>NC_063222.1:22737323-23050050 GCF_020740725.1 Corvus hawaiiensis | reverse complement strand
CATCGTGGCACAATCAAATCTGTTACAAAATGTCACCTGCAAAGGTGGGCCATAACAGTAAAAGGAGCTTCCAGTAAGTTTTACACCATTTGATAGCTTTGCAGCAACTGAAAATGGTGACAGATCCTCACACTTTGCTAATGAACAGATTCTCAGTAGAGTTGACCAGGCCAGAAATTTTCTAACGGAAGCTGAAAATGCCAATTAAGGAAATTAATGTTTCTGCAAAATCAAAACAACTCTAAAAGACTCTCACTGATGTTTTTGGAGGTTTTGCAAAAATATAAACTAAATGTAACCCTTACAAGTCTGCTTCAATTATTTTTTATACTCAAGTTTTTATAACTCATTTCCAATTTCTTTTGTTTCAAAACTATATGCTTGTTCGAAGTTTTTAATCACATTCTGTCCTGACTGTACAACTTCTTAGCTGGTTTTCCAAGCTGTTTTGTTCTGATGTTTCTATTTCTGTGTCATTCTTCACATGTAACTTTGTGGACCTCTTTCTTTTGGAATACAATGCATTGTTTCGATAGACTTTGTGTAATTGTTTGAAAATAGTCTTTTGTAAAGGAAGTCTTTTCCTTAAGTGAAGCTGTGCCTTCAGCTGCAGCTGCCGCTGGCTTTGTTGGAGTTTCTGGCCTGTGCAGTGGATAATCTGCAGGACCTACTTTCCCCTGCTGAGAGGGATCTTGGGTCAGCTGCTGTTGTTGTAGTCCTGTGACGGAGCAGGCTCCACCACTGGTGAAGCCAAGAGCAGGATTTCTGAGGACCACATAGGTAGTGTGGTAGGACAGTCATGTATTCATCCTCTGACCCCTATACTTGGAGAGAGTTCTGAAGCTACAAGAATCAATAAAAATGTATTGATTTCTCTACACCATCCTAAAGCCTGTCTGCTCCTATCTCCAGTTTTCAAGCTGAGAAAGGAGACTGTAAAACTACAGTTGTCTTACACTTTTTCTTCTTTTTCTTCCCCCATTCCATGCTTGCACAGGAGACCAAGATTTGGGTCTGACAGAGTCACCTGGTAACTGCATCACAGCAGCCAAATCTGTTGTGAAAAGAGCTGCTTTTTAAGCTTTCTGAGGAAGGAGAAGTGCAGGACAGGATTGCTCAAAAGGCAAGAGTTGAGTGACTTCTTTTTGGCTTTACTCATCTCTCTACAAGCAATGGCAGTCAAGGAGATGTAATGTGAATGAATAGGTCAGTGCACCTCTGGATATTTCAGATTCACATAAAGTTGCTTTTTCAGAGTAATTTCAGCTCCCTTTGGTGATGTTTGCTGTTCTAGGAGGAAGATAGGTAGCCCTCATTCATCTGAGGAACATGGGAATGTCCACAACTGTTAAAAACAGTCTCAGTGGTAAAAAAAACCCAACAAAAAAACCCCCAAAAACCAAAAAAAAACCCCCCCCCAATAATATTTAGTTTCACAGAAACTGTCACTAAAGCCATGCCTGTCAAAAAGTGAGTGTGGGCAGGTGTCTAGTTCTGGTGCTCACATGGACTGGTTGGGCAGTTTGACTTTTGACATTCAGCTGTTCCAATTGAGAAAATCCCCAGCTGCACCGATTTTGATTAAAAAAGGTGCAGTATGGCTGGTAGATAGGTGTAAGTACTGATCAAATGACCAACTGTATACCTGTTATTATCTACATTGAAATCTACATTGAAACTGTGTGTTATTTAAGGCAAGATATGCATAGCATCAAGTACAAGTAGCCACTGCTCTGCTCCACCAAAAGAGCGAGGCAGACCCAGTGAAAAACAAAAAAATGCCATGTGATTTATCTGCCATAGCACCATTTGTGACTTCCCCTACCCTCATGGTTTCAACAATTCACATAATTGTTAGATTCGTGCTGTTGGGGCTGTTGCATGCAGGGTGTTGAGCCACACTCATGCACAGAGCAGTGTGAGCAGGGTCTGCAGCTGAGGACGCACAGGAGAGGGGAGAACTCCTCTGTGGGCAGCTGGGAAGAGCAGGGCTGGGGTCTCTGTGCTGTCTCTCCTGTGCAGCAGTGGTGAGGATGAAGAGAAAGATGACAATTTTTTTTGCATGCTTTCCCACTATTTATTATATGCTTTTTTCTGTGATGGGATCAACCCGAACTCCCTCTTGGATGCTCCTCTTCGTGGCATGATTACAGCTGAGTATGGGAATTAGAGAAGTTGCTGCACATTGGCCATTCACCTCCTGTGCATGTGTTATTGGCTAATATTTCAGTATTTAAAATACTAACAATGTAGAGTACACAAACTCTTTGTTGTTTCAGTTGTCTCCAACACAACCTAGCACCTACAAAACGAGGTATGAAAAAGGTTGGGGGAAAGGGCTCATTTTCACACCAGCAGTAATGGCTTCCCATGAGAACCTGCCATATAAAATTATTGGGGTTTGCAGGTGCATGGCCATGGGAACAATAAACAAAGCTGTGAGAACAACAGTGGTAACGCTGCCTCCGCAGCTGCTGTGAAAGAGTCCAGAGCTGCAAAGAGCAGCCCCTCAGCACTGCTAAAGCTGAGGCACTGGGGCACCTGAGGCACAGCACAATACAGGACAAATTCAGCTTCAGCACAAGCAAATGAGATGTTGTAGTTCTCAGTGTCTCATCTTGGCTTCAGATGTGAACCCTAGTCTCGCAATAAAGTAGAACATAACCTTTGCATGAAAATATACATGTGAGCCAATCTACATTTTGGGTTTCATTCTAGGATGGTGTTTATTCAAAGAGTGTAATTCTTCCTAAGTAAACAAACATAAACTCACATCTCTCCCCTCCCTGTAGCCCAATGATCACAAAGTGAGTCATGCTAAAGTACAGAAAATAGGCCCAATCAAGCTGGTGAAACAACCCAGATTGGAAAGATGAAGGTCTCTAAATTAAGAGTGCTCTGCTGCAGACCCCCAGGCTATTAAAGCTCATGACTGTTTGCTCCAGCACCACAGTTGCTGTGGCAATTCATATAGACTGTCAGGATCGAACCAGGTAAAAAACTAGGACTTAAATTATATTCAGAAATAAACAGGAAGCTGATATAGATGCCAAAGAATCGATACACTGTATTCTCTGTGTCTAATACCATTTCACAGGTGGGCAGCTGCATTCTGTACAAGCTGCACACTCCCAATGCTTTTGAATACTTTCACCACACAGAGCACACTGCAGCAACTCTGACTTGTGAAAAAAAATTTAAAAAAAAATCAAAAAACTCTTGTAAAGAAACTGGGAACAGACAAAAAGTGCTTAAACAGACCCAGACAATGCCTACTTGGAGGCTATTCTAAAAAAAAGGCAGATGGTGTCTTATTAGAAGACAGATGAGATATTTTTCAAATTTTTTGACATGATGCTGGGACGAAACCCAGGTACCTTGCAAATGACAAATCTCTAACAGCAGGAAGACAAGCATGTGGCTATGATGGGATCTGCTGTATTTTAGAGATGTCAGGCTGGACCTTGTTTCCATTTAATTAGTGAATCCATCTTGTTCATGCTCCTAGTACTATAGCACCTTAAACTGCATTATAATATGCTTCTCAGTAGAAATTGAATTAAAAAAAGAAAAAACCCAACAGAATTGTCAGGAGTTGCTTTTATACAATTTCATAATCTTAGTTTTGTCATTTCCAGTAATGAATTCAGTGACATAAATAAGGGATTTACCAAATAGAGACCACAGCTTTATCACACTGAAACTTTCTTATGCCATTCAAAAACACCATTATAAAGTGCAAAACATCTCCTCAAACAACAGGTAAAACATGTATCTGGATGTGCTTTCCTAAGAAGGATTTTCAGTATTCTTTTTCCTCACCTGGAGGTGCAAATGACCCCAAATGGGTGGCAGACAGGCAGTCCCTTCCCTCCCTCATCAGGCAGTCAGCAGAGCTTCTAGATGGGCCAAGGCAGAAACGCTGTGACCCTCACAAGGCTGTGGCATGAGAGATCTTCTTTTATGGGGCGCTACCAAGGTAGGAACAGTCAGTTCTTCATTTGGAAGCTCACAGCTGTGAGCATGGAAGTCTGTCAGCTCTCACCAACTGTCAGAACAGTCATCATAGAATCACTCAGGTGGGAAGAGACCTTTATGATCAAGTCCAAACATTGCCCCAGCACTGCCAAGTCCACCACTAAACCATGTTACCAAGTGCTGCATTTCCATGTCAATACCTCCAGGGGTTGCACCAAGGATTGGACCAAACCAATATTAGTGTTAACACTGCCTGCCACCACTGCAGGCAAGAAGGGACTGTGTCTCCTGTCAGGCACAGCTCCTCCCTGCAAAAGAATGCACTGGCACAGGTCGGTATGTAACATTTCATTCCTTGCCCTGCCTGCACATCTCCCTTCTCAGGGAGCTGCGGACACACCAAGTAAATCAAAGGGATAAGAATTTATGAAACCCAAAGCAGCACTGGATTTTGGAATGACAACATGATTGTATATGGGTACTAATAAAAGGCAAAGGTTCCCTGAAGCCACAGGCTATGAAGTGGAGTAGAGCAACGTGATTAAGAGAGAGTTAAGATGTATTAAACTTTGAAGGAAAAGGCATTCCGTAGTGACATGTTAATAGATCCCAGGAAAGATTTGTTAATGGACTAAAAATTGAGAGGCTCTTTGTAGGCAAGCACTAAGTAAAAAGTAAATCAGTTTCTCCATGGGGGAGGTGCACTTAAAACCTGGTGCACTAGGCATACCCAGGGCTGCCTGGCTGGGGCTTGGAGCCTGGGACACAGGGAGGACACAGGGACACAAGGAGGACACAGGGACACAGGGCTGCTTCCAGCCCTGGTGCTGAACCCCAGCTCTGCACAGCCACGCCTGATTTATGTCTTTCTTCCCATCACACTGAGAACATAAATAAAAACGTTATGATTTGGGTCTATGAAGGTGGCTAGGGATGCAGTGATCTCCTGAAAACTTCTTCCAGGATGTGAAACACAGAGTGTGACACAAGATATATCTAAATAGTAGCTAATTTTCAATTAAAACACACTGCAGTTGGGCAGTAGCTGAACACGAAATACGATCTCATCAAAGTCTGAACCTTGTAAGGACACTGAGCCCAGTAAAAAAGTTCACCTGGCTGGTATGAGATCCTAAAATTTAGTGATAGCAACCCAAAAGCAATCATAATCAGGGGGGAAAAAAGGGCAGTAAAATGTTTGTCTTGGCCTGGTCTCCTTTCTGTGATCTCCTTTCAAGCTGACATAGTGGAAGCAACAAAAGTGACAATATTTCAGAGCACACTCCCCTCTGAAAGGCAGAGAGCACCAGAACAAGTAATACTGTCTCTTCCTGATCATGAAAGGCTGATTTATTCTTGCTGCGTTATAATAAAAGGCATAATATATTTTGTGACATTGAAACCAGTGGAGGAGCTTTACCCTTTACCAGTGGGGCAATTTCTTTTCTCCATAGCCTTGTTGAGATGCACCTAAGATTCTTGGAATTTCTAACATAAACTTTAACCTGCATTTCATAGGCAATGAGAAAGTGGCATTAGGAACTCTGGATGTGGCTTTGGAGAGGACTGGATGTAACTGCACATCTTTTACTGTACCATCAAACACAGCCTTTTTCTGCAAAAGAGGCAATCCTACATGTTTGATGAAAGGGGGTGGTGCACATGGTGACAAGAATTAATAAAACAGCTGCTTAAACTCTGTTTCAGGTTTCTTTTTCAGTCTTGAGGCCCATCAGGATGCTAAAGACAGCATCAAACAAGCATCAGCTGATGCTTTAGTCACCTGTTCCAGTTTGGCCAAATTTAGAAATATATCCTCTGAGAGAAGGCACAACCACCCCTCCCCCACCAGGTTCGGGAAAAGATAAGATTTTCCTCGAAGGAAAGTGAAGAAGATAAAACTATTTATTTAACAAACACACGGGAAAGGAAAATAATGCTAAACAATAAAATCTCTCGCTGTGGAAAAAAAACCTGGGAAAGTGTTCGAGTCCTCCCTTTGGTCTCCTCGGAGCTGGGGCTTGGTCCAGGGCCAGGCCCTCTGTGCCCGGTGGAAAGTCCTCCCGATGGGTTCTGATGTTACAGCAATCAAGCAGTCCAGTAGAAAAGGGAGAAAATCCGAAATTCCAGGGAAGGAAAAATTCAACTCTCAGTCTCTCTCCGGAGAACAAAGCAGCTAAACCACTGGCCAAAAAAAACCTGTCCTGGCAGCAGCAAACTGGGCGCTCCCCCCTTCCCTGCCGCAGCTGGAAACAAATTGCTATCTGTGTGTGACCTTGAACAAGCTGCAAACGGCTTTGAAAAAGTTTTGCTCAGTTTTTTCCTTCCCCCTCTCAGGCTCAGTTTAGAGGCATAGAAAGGCACAGGAATTAATTTCTGGGCATAGGCAGCAATATGGGATACACATCATAAGGTCACCTTGTGTGTTCAAGTCCTGGGTCAGTCCCAGTGATGGGGATCCTCTCCTGGACAGGTGTTTTTCATTTGGAATCCCAAATCCGGGCTGAGCCCAGGTGGTGCAGGTTCCTTCAGGTAACAGCAGCCAGGAGTTTTGCATTTGGGAGTTCATGAACTACAGACAGTTGTCAAAGGGGAAATGGTTTGGTTTAGTCCCATGAGCATCAGTGTTTGCAGCTGGGACATATCAGCACTCTCACAAGTCTCCGCTGGAAAGAAGCTTCCAGAAAGAGAGGCAAAAACAGAGCAGAGAAGGGAAGAGGTGGCAGGTGGAAGGGCTGCAGCTCTGGGACCCTGACCTACAGCTGCAAATTCGGTTTGGAGGGAAGGCTTAAAAGAGTGGAACATCCAGGATATCTTCAGTCCACAGAGAAGAGCCTTTCTCAGAGTGGAGGTGGGTGTTTGAGTATCTTAAAGGGAATATAATATAATAATATATCAGCAGATGCTCCTGAATGGATGTGTTTTAAGATTAGGGCAAACCAGGTAAGTTAGAGGGAGTACAGTCAGAGAGCTGTACCCACTCACCATGCCCTTCATGCAGCAAAGCAATGAAAAGTGTAAAGTAGGAATTCAGAATTGGGAAGAATGTTTGGGGTTTCTTATAAAAAAAAAGTCCTACATTTTTCTTACAAGGTCCTGTACAGTAGAAAAATGCCAAAATGTTGATTTTCTTGGAATGCTTATGATCCTAATTACTTTATTGATTCAATGCCTGCATTATATATAGGTTTTGTTCTAACTATTTTTATCACTCATGTTTTAACTATACATAGCACTAAAATTCAATCTATGTGAGATGGAACTGTCCTAGGGCTTTCTGTTGCTATAAGTCATAGGGTTTTTGTTTTTTTTTTTTAGACTATTTCCATATTAATAGCTACTTAGCTTTTTCTTCTGGCTTTTGTTTTCCATGAGGAATATCCACCCTTCCCTTGTGGAAGAGGGAGAGTGACATGTTTGTTTGGGGTTTTTTTTGATTACTTTTATTCCAGTATATATTTATTAAGTGAGAACAGTCCTAATGTCTACTTCCTGGTGAGCACAGTAAATCATGAAATTATGTATTCATCATTCCTTTTTATTTTTTAAAGGTATAATAGAAAGGAAAGCCATTTAGCAAATCAGGTACAAAACTAAGATCTATGTTTTAGGAGCTGCAGGGGAGTTGGAGGAAAATTGGCTCTTGTGATGAAGCGTTATTCAGTCCATCACACATGTGAAGTACAATTTTGCCCCTGAGGTGAAGAAACAGGTGCTTTTTTCCCCTTCTATACAACCTTGGAATTTGGAGGATTTTCCTCGCATTACTGTACCACTTGGTAGTGCCTCTGACACTTACATTTGGGATATGCTAGGAATGGCAGGGGCAAATATGTGTCTACTTGCAGAGTAAGGCACGTAGAGAGGACAGAGACAGGACTGCTCCTGGTTCAGCTTCCCCCCACTGCTCTTCACAATGGCAGAATGGAGATTTTATTGTTTGGTTTTGATCTGGACCTGTTTGAATATTAATGGCTCTTAATAGAGAATTAATAAAACTCAGTGGTGTTTGAATTAACCTGTCTGTAGGCACAGGAGCAACCCAGAGGCCCTGAGCTTTGTGCATGACCTGTTTAAGGTATTAGGGAGTAATCAACACCTCCGTATAGCCCCGACATTGCCTGGGCTTTAGGGCTGTGTCTGTGGTTGGGGCTGCCTCATGCGCCTTAAGAGTGATTCCAGTGTAGGGTAAATAAGCCATCAAAAATCGAGAGATTAAGTGACCTCTGGTTATCTGAAAGGGTGTATTGCTATAAGCCATTAATAAATATACCCCAAGAGGCAGGAATGGGTGAGTGGTGGGTCCCCTCCTGGGCAGAGCTTCAGCAAGCAGTATTTTCAGTATCCTGGAAGTGATGCTCAGCTTTGGAGGGCATGGAGAGCAGGAGGAAAGGGGGATGTGCTGCAACAACACCTCTTCAGTATTTCCCTTCTTACACGCACAGCTTATTACCTTTAGTGTCACTGTGATGCATGAGAGTGACTGTGAGTGATGTTGATGATGTGCTGTGGGGAGGATGGAGTTTGAATTCTCCTCTTTGACTTTCCAGCACTTCTTTCTGGTACAGAGTAAGATTATTTTCTTGCCTTTTCCTGTTCCTCTTCAGAGCACTCCAAGAATACTAACAGCGTTCTTGTTCTGTGCTTTGCCGAGCGTGGGGCTGCGAAATCCAGCTGGCACTTGCACAGAGATTCATATGGAGAACTGTCCTGGCTTCCTCCTCTTAACCCTCTGTAAGGCCAGTCACTCTATTTTTCAAGATATGAATTAATAAAATAAAATGAAAATGCAGGAATATAATGTAGAAACTGCTGTGCTGCTGTTGCATGTGACTGATGTGTTAAGACTGTAGCTTGAAGATAGAGGGCAAACCACGTGAAAATGTTAGTAGTGTAAAAGAGAGAACAAGGTTTGGAGAGAAGGAAAAATAATTTGAAGAATATTCTGAGCAAAAGTGCCAGAAGGAAATCGTACATATTTCAGAGAGACAGATTGGGCAAAGAAGGCTGGCAAAGCAAATCCTTGTAGCAAAGTTGTTAAAATGGCATTGTCTTAGAGCAGTGAAACTCTGCACTCTGTGTTTCTCTGCATGAGTTAACTTGACCCCCAGCCATTGTTTCCTACAGGAGTGGAATAACTTGATAGGCAGCAGGAGGCAAAATTATTTCAAGTCTTTTGACATTGCTTCCTGTAACCAAAAAAGTAAACACGGACATCAGCATGTAAACAGGATGCTCAGCTGTAAGTTAGAGCAAGATGTAGCTTGTTCTACATTCAGCTTTTCTAAAAATAATTCTGCTTTAGTAAATAAGACATTCTGTATGTGTATCCTACTTCAACACATTTCAGATTACTGTCAACAAACTGTAGGATTTTAGTAGAAGGTGTTTGCTAAATAACAAGTAAGGCAAGTGGATTTACTAAATCAGACCTTCTCTGTTTTTGTTGCTAAACTTCTGTATGGAATATGCTTTTCTGTATTTGGATAAATGCTGCTAGGGATTTACTGTTCTATTTGTGAATGTGGCTGTTCTTGCAGAGCAGTCTTATGCCTGAGATACTGGGATAACCAGGAGGTGGGTGTCCTACTTCTAGCTCTGTGTTACTGTGTTTTCTAGCTTTTTTTTTTTTTTTTTTAAATACGTATTTTGGCAAGCAAAACGATTTTTTTTAACCAGTTTTGTTGGTTTTTTTTTGTTGCTTTTTTTTAAATTTTGCTGCTGGCAAAAATGTGAGCTCTTTGGTTTCTCAATAAAACTGCTGCAGTTTCTCTTGGAAATCATAATTTGGACATGTAGAGCTGCATCTCATAAAATAAACCATAGTCCCATGGTATCCTGTGTTGACTGAGTACAGGGAAACTGTAGCTCTATGGGGGACCTGTCAGCAGCCTCCCTGTGAGTTTGAGCAAGCTAGGCTCTTTACAGCACTGTATGGCAGGAAGCTGAGAGGCAAAGGACATAAACTGAAGTCACAGAGGTTTATGTTGAATTTACGGGAAAAACTTTCTCATCGTTAGGCTAGTCAAGCAGACTTTGCCCAGAGAAGTTGTGTAGCCTCCATCTGTGGAGATTTTTCAAAACCTGGTTGGATAAAGCTCTGGACTGCTACAGCAGACAGCAGTTTTAGATCATAATCTCGTTGGGGTTTTATGTCAAAATCTGATGCACCTGTATAAACTTCCTTTTGACCTACACTGATAGTAGAGGGCAAAGCAAATTATACCCCATGAGCCTGGGGGATTTCTTCTCTTGACTTTCCAGCAGAGACAGTGTTCTTAACATTAGATATGTGGTAAGAATGTAGTAGGTACAGTGCAACAGGGTGACTTCCTGACTCCTTAAATAATAGACCCAGATTACTTGAGAATTTCCAAAATACTGTTGTCACTAGACTGTTGAATAGTAAGTCAGGTAACTTGGCAATAAAGGCTGGAAATAAGGCAAATAAACCACCTTTTTTCCCTATCCCAATATGGCACATTTTGTAATGTACTGTAGAGGTAGTACCTGCTATCAGCAGTGAGTGATGGTGTTTAGAGGGTGAATTCAAAGCTTGTAAGGTAAGTTGTAAATATAAGGGAAAGTGTTAATGGAAAAAGGGCAATTGCCTCTGGCTTGGACTCTTCCTCCCTCCACACATACACATCCCTTGTTATGCTGCAATTATAAAACAGCTGCTTACTGTATGTGTTTGCCTCTAACCCTTTAGCTTCAGGCAGAGAAGCGTGAAGAGGCAAAAATCAGCGGGTTATGAAGACCTGTTTCTTTCCTTTTCAGATGTGTGTGCACATCATTGCAAATAGAGTGTACTCAAGAGCTTTAAGTGGTCAGTCTCATCTTAGGTGGGTACTGAGACCAGGTAAACAGGCTCCTTGATCTGGATTTACCTCAGTTGGAATCTAGGTGTAATTTGCACCTTGCCTGCACCAAGAAGTAGATACATCTGAGGAGTGGGTGATTTCCCGCTCTTAGAAATGTAAATGCTGCACTTGCCCCTGTAGCAGAGATTTCGTGGATTTAAATATCCAGATGGTGGTACTTGGCAAAAGTCGTATCCTTACAAGGTTTAATTCATGCTGCAGTTGTTCATTTTGATGCTGGAGATGACTTCGGAGTAGGAAGTGTTTCAAGATGAAAATGTTTGTCCAAGGCCATTTCTCTTTCAAGTCTATGAATAAAAAGAGGAGGAGGGCCTAAAGGAGAAGCTGCTGGCTGTTAATGGTGGTCTACTGGTGTGACTCTATTTGAAGTGATAGACCATGGAGAACAATGACGATGCTTTCAGTGCAGAATATCTTGTTTTGAGCAGCCAGAGAGTCTTTAGAATAGCTCTGGCCATGTGCCATCTTCACTTTAAGCATCCTGGCTGCTAAAGAGTCCTGTACTAGCAGCTTAAAACTGGACACCGTAGATGTTGGGGAATGCATTTAGTGCAGATAGCTTGGGGTACAAGCTGCAGTTTGAGCTGAGGGGCAGGGCCCTGAGGCAAGAGGCTGTGAACTAAGGGCATGCGGACCTGTGGTACAGCCAGGTGAGGGACAGGGACACAGGAGCTGAGGACCCCTGGATTTTCCCACCCAGAGATTGTAAGAGGAAAAAAGCCCAGGGGGTCCTTTGTTTGGTATCCCTCCTTGGAGGAATCAGCCCAAGCTGGTATAGTGTTATTTGGTTATTGCACCATGACTAAAGTATTTTAAGGATCTGCATGTCTGAGACTCTGCTATGGGAAACCTGGAATTGAGCTGATGAGGAAACTTGGTCTGACTGTGAGTGTAGCTGAGGAAGGGCCTCAGTTCCAGCTCAGGTGGTGAGAGTGACTCCTGGATGGTTGGACAGGGAAGTTTCTTTTACCACAGATATCAAACACTCTGGTGCTGAATTGTTTTCTTTGCATGCTATGGAAAACACTTCTGTGGGTATATTCTTTATAGAGTCCTGATTTTTGCAAAAGATGTCAAGAAATCCCCAAGAACACATGGGATGAGACTGTCAAGGAAGAGGCAAAGGCCAGAATACCCTCTGCTATCTTTTCCCAATTTATACATGTTTTTGTACTTTCTTTAAGCTTTATTTTCTGAGGATTTTGTTCCTTGGCTGGGTGGGGCTCTGAGCACTGTGTGCTCCAAGATGATGACATGGAGCCTTCAGTAAGAAAATTGGCATGTGGCTTACAACTGAAAATGAAGGCAGATTTTTGACATTCCACTTCCAGGTTCAGGGTGCTCTGATCACTCAGCAGCTTTTAATTGAGGGAGAGTCTCCACTTATCAGTGTAATGCCAAAGAACAGTGCTGGATTCATTTTATCAGTAATTTTTCCTCACTGTACAGAAGGAAATCAAATGTGCCACTACAGAGGAAGCTGGTGATGCTGTGTGTTCTACTGGTTAGGTAGAAGATTCTAAAGCCAGTATAAATTTAATGTGAGTTAATGAGTATAACTATCTGTTTTCAACACTTATCCTCTAACCGAGCATTAGAGCTACCCCTGCAAGCAACTAAGTTGTGATGAAAATTGCAATTTGTGTCCCAAACTTTGCTCATCAGAGCCACTGGAGCTCTGCATGAAAGGCAAGGAAGGTCAAACTGCATGAATCTTAATGTGTCATCTGAATTCCAGGTACTATTTGGAAAGGAATGAAAATGTCTGGGGGTAAAGAGTGTATTGCTCTAAAACAATTAAAGTGCAAAAGAAAATGGGCTGTACTCTGCCATCCTTAAAACAGAAGAGGTAAAATGCATAAATATAGGTGGTATTTTTATGGGCAAGAACAGTACATTTCTTAGTCTGTTGCACAGTCAGCCTTTTGGCATACTAATTGCTAAAATCATAAATATCCATAGCTTCGAGCTGGTTGCTGAAGTTATCTTGCTAAGTCTTTATACAAAAATTTAAAGAGTAAAAAACCAACACAAATGATAGCTACTTCTTCCCAAATTCTCCTCTAATGACACTGTTGTTCTAATAAAGTGATTAGACTTTCTTATCCCAGCTAGGGATGCTGCTAAACCAAGTTGAAATACCTATCTCGCTGGGATTATCCTTCAGGCACTGTTTAAATGATGCCCCAGCAAATACATCTACTTTAACTTGATATTTGTTGTCCTTGCTGCTTTCTCCTACTAGCTCTGCAAGACTCTTAATTTTTCCCTTGGAGTCATGAGTAGTGTTTAAGGAAAAAAAAAAAAAAAAAAAAAAATCTGTCTTTATTCTTGGAAATGACGTTTTGGTTGATGAGCCATCCATTTTCTTTCACTTATGAACTTTAAATTGTATGCTGCTTTGACAGCATTTTTTCTCTTGGAAGTATCCAGCTACACCATCACACTTAAAAAAACCCCCAACTGTTCAGAGCCAAACTGTTGTCTTGCTCCATGCACTGATGGTATGAAAGTGAACCAGAGCAGTCAAAAGCTATTTATTACATGATGGCATCTTCAGGCCTATGTTAGTCTGAAAAAGTTCTTTCATTCTACTTAAGTTAGTACCCTAGCGGTCTGCAAATTACGTTTTGCTTAAAAAGTAATTTAATCACCCTTAGTTTTAAAAGTATTGGCCATGGGAACTAAAACTCTTAACAATCTCAAGATACCAGCTGAAATGAGAATAAAGGAAAATACAGTGCTGCCTCTCACATGGTCTTTTTTGGACCCCTTCTGCCCAGAATTTAAACAAAAAGGAAAGATTTTCCTATCAAATTGGCATGTATTTCTCTGTACCAGTCTGCTATGGATTTATTTATTCTGATTGGAATTAAAGCCCATGTACTGACAGAAGTAGTGTGAAGAGATCAAGTAGGATTCAGTCATGTGTTTTCATTTAAATTGCAATTGCAGAAGTGTGTTTGAAATTAACAGGTTTAATAACATACTCTTTACAGTGGCCTGCATTAGGACAAGTAAATCAGGTACAAGCTGTGCCATAAACAAAATGTAAACCCTGGACAAACACCCCCCCTAATTTATCTACTTTAATCTATATTGGGTGTTTTACTGGCTGGAGTTTGCTTTTGCTGTATGCAACAAATGGGCAGCACTGATAGGAGCAGGCAAGATTTTGATGAAATTCTGGTGCCCTCTTAGGTTTTCAATTATCTTTTAGTGTTTGCACTATTTGACTCCCTTTATTAGAGTTTGTTTGGGTATGTGTCTGGAAAACAGTGAAGAATTACAGCCAGCAAATCAGGGAACAAACTTTACTGTATGGATTTCATAGCAGCCCATGTAAACGCTTTTCCTGGAGAGCTGTAGTGTGACAAGGGATTAACACACATCCTCTGAAGCTACCTTTGAATCAGCAGCGAGCTGCCTTCTATTCTTGTACCTTGTGTAGCCTCTTATGTCAATGCATAGTACATAAAATACATTCTAACACTGGGTTTCAACTATTTAAGAAGGTTAGGTTGAATCATGAGACCAGGTGCAGATTTAAATGGAAGTTCCATGAATGCTCTTCCATAGAGGAGTTGTGTGGAGCAGAACCTGCTCTGCTGTGGCTACAGCTACATGACAGGGCAAAAAATACCATGGAAACAGCAAAGTGGGTACAGCCCTTGGGTGCTCTCCAGGATTTTTGGATATTTTAGTCTGAATTATGGCAGGCATAGGCCACCTGACAGCAACGGAATCATCAATGTGCAAACTCCTGCAGGTTCAGCAGGGGTAAGGAAACAACCCCAGTGCAGTGGGATGGACTATCCCTGCTGTGGGTAGTGCTGCTCTGGGAAACAGTAAAAACTGTGATGTCCTGGAATGGAAATAGGTGATGACCCATTAATCTTCACTTGAATCTATGCTGAAAGCAGGCTCTATCACGGACTTGCAGTGTGAGCCACAAGCCAGATTTCACTGCCTGTGCTCAGCACTGCACTAACAACAGGACACAACAGGAGTGGCAGCTTCCCACCAGATAGACCAAGGCTTGAGTCTAACTCTGTCACTACTCCTAGAGTATGGTTTTGCTCTAATTATAGTTTTGAAAATATTTCAGTCTTTTACACACTGGCCCCCTGGAGAGTTAAAACTGAAGTGTCCTTGATTCTGTTGATTTCTGTGAAAATTTTAATATCTTTTTATTGGGTTTTGATTTAACTAGCCTGCTTCAGGGAGAGGATTAACATAGCATGTATAGCCCCTATTTAAGTGTACCCAGCATTGTATGATAGGGGAGTTTGTGCCAAACAAACAGCTGGGCTCTGCCTGGAAAAGCTTATATTCTGGTGGCACAAACAAAAATACACAATAAATACAAACACAGAACAGCATGTGGCCATTGCAGTTGGTATTAAATGGAAAGAAATTAAATTCTTCTGTTTCTGTGATGTTTTCCTGTTAAGTGCCTAAGAATTACTATAACTTGTTATTGTTTCTTTTTATGGACTATCTCTTGACATCCTCCCCTTCTAAACCGAGCTTCTGCTCCAATACTTTGACTATTCAGCAGATTTCTTCTTATAACTTGCACCTTCTTTCCTTGTTTTAGACTCTCTTGCAATAATTTTGCTTCCAAGTTATTGTATCTCTCCATCACTGATGGTTCCATATGGTCACTCAATGCACACAGTTACTTTAATTAGATTCCTCTATAGTGAAGCACTGCACTGGGCATAAGCTCTGGTGTCTCTCCTGATGGATCACTGGGCAAAGCCTTCACTCATGAGGACTTACATTGGAATGTGGTTTTAATTATTTAGATATTTACAAAAAGTAGTCAAAAGCTACACTGAGAAAGCAATGTTAGATATTTCTTTAAAAAACAAGTGGAAAGAGGTGTCTACAAACCAGTGTAGTTTACATTTGATGTATTGAAGCTTAAAAAAAACCCAAACAATTTCTTGCTGTTGATAAACAAGAGTAAAAACATTTGGGCTCTTACACATTATTTTCTTACTTTTGTGACAACAAACTTGGGATGAATCCTTCCCACAACATGGAGGCTTTTTTTGTGTCTTGTCAGAGATAAGGTGATTGTGTGGAAAAACAATGATGATAGGGATCTGTAATTACTTGTGACTGATGAGCATATCTGACACTGTTTCCTGGTATCCACCGATAATTCTCTGAGGTAAGAGGGAAACAGAAAACTTCCTCTGCTGGCAGCAGATATTTTATGTTCAGGATGCTGCTTGTGGCGAGGTTTTGGGCAGGATTGCTATACCACAGCGTGAAAATATTAGGAAAAACAATGCATGTCTGGGGAGCAGTCTGTTAAATGTTTCTGTCTTTCAGGTTGGTATAGTATGAGTAAAGAGAAAATGAGTCCTGGGAGACAGAGAGCTCTCTCAGATGTCAGTCCTCCAATTAACTCTGTAAGGGCACACCAGAGCATCTTTAGGTAAAGGCCATCTATCTTTTTCTCTTAATATGAATGGTGGCAATGTAATTATTTTGAGTGGTGAAAGAAGATTCTCTCTTGGGAGAAATTTGTCTTGATTCAAAAGGACTGATATATGCAGAGTCAGAACTGGACCCTGTAGCAGCTTTATTTTAAGCTGAACATTTAAAATACATATGGTATTTTAAAGTTTCGGAGAAGTTTTTGAAATGTGAATTAGTCTAAATTACGGTGGGGTCTTGGAGCTCAAGTAACTACAAACAAGCTTTCAAATCTGCTACTAACCCTCAAAACTACCTACCTGAATGCCTTAAATGAAATACTGTGCTCTGGAAGGGTAAGAGGGTAATATTTAGCTTAACTGCACTTTATCCTGTGCTTCTAGAAATGATCAGTTGCAGGACAATCATTAAAATCATAGGCTATAAGTTACTTTCCTTGGAAGCAAATGATACATTGCAAGATTTGTGGGTCTTTGTCTTTTATCACAGCAAATCAAATGTGTCTATGTCACCAGGGGTTCTTTTTAGATTGTTCCTTATTTTGCTAGGCCTGCTGCTTTTAAATAAAACGTTTTGATTTAATAAATAAGAAAAATGCTGATGTTTGCGTAAGATTAAGAATTGCTGTTCTGTTTAAGTCTCTTTTCTTGCTAAGTACTGGCTACAATGAAAATCAACCAGTTAGGGGTTGTGTCCTTCCTATCTTTTCCACAATCTTCAGCAGTTACCTCTTTTGTTCAAAAACAACTGGAGGTCAGGTTATGTGAAGAAACCCCACGACGAGTTAAACGATCAAGACCCAGAAAAGCCTGGAGCACTGTAGTCTGTACTGTTCCTCCTCCATTTGGAACAAATTACCTATTCCAGCTTCAGACCTCAATGGGGGAGAATATAAATTGTTTTTTATTTAGTCTTAATGTTGTGTTCACCACCCTACCTGTGCTCAGAGTATTTGCTGTAAGTGTGAGCCCTGCAGGTTGCTAAAGGGCTACTTGCAATGCTCTGTCTTCTGTTCTTGTTCCAGTTTTGCTGTGTTAGCCATCCTAGGATTAGAAGCCTAAAAAGGCATCGGGCACGAGGTGGAGGAACCTGGAGAGAGAGGAGGGAAGTCTGGCTGGAGAATAGCAATGCATGTATTTCATGGTAAAAAAGTGTAAGAGGATCTGAAAGTGCCAGGCTTTGGTGGAAAAAAAAAAAAAAAAAAAAGGTAGTTAAAAAGAGGATATATGCTATAAGCAAGATTAAAGGAAATTAAATTGGAAGATTAAGGCTCAGCTTCCGTACCTGTTCTCATTTTCTGTTTCGATTCACAAAAACCTCCTAAAATCCACTAGTGATTATTCTTTAAATAATGAAAAAAGCAAGAAGCATGTCATGTTCTCCATAGTCTGTGGCTATAATCTTTATCGTAGAAACTGTTTCTCTTGTGAAATAACTTAGGGTGTTGTGGAGTCCTGTTTATAAGGTATGTTGATTACATCCACTCACATCTCTTGAATGAGTTGCTCTGGAATTCTGAGTGCTGTATCCAGCTCTGGGGTCCTCAATATAAGAAGGATTTGGATGTGCTGGAGTGAGTCCCACAAAGATCATCAGAGGATTGGAGCGTCTCTCCTATGGAGTCAGGCTGAGTTGGGGTTGTTCAGCCTGAAAAAGTTCTAGGAGACATTATAGCCCCTTCCAGTACCAAGAGAGCTGCACAGACTTTGGGGAACTATGTTTTGCAGCTTAAGGATACAGCTTTACTGAGTGGGAGGGGAAGGATGGTGAGAATCCACTGCAGGAATGCTTTGATAAGAAACAGGACTTCCATCTCATTTCAATGTGATAGATTTCAAAGTTAAAAACAAAATGTGATTAAGTAGGGAGTAATTTCCTTCACAGACAAAAAACCCCATGTTCTAGTTTAAGCTTGGAGAAAAATTAGAATTTCCTGCTTTTGCTAGTTATTCTACTTTGTGAGGCATGGACCAAGGAATAGAAAAACTGCAGATGCACTGCAGAACTACAGAAGTTCCTTTGCATCACTATGCACTAGTTAAACAGTACTTCAACATGAATTAGACATTCCTCCAATTGTGTAAAGCATGTGTGCTTAAAAGCCTTTTTTAGGCAGGTATTTCACTGCTTATGGGATGATGAATAAATAATGGCTTGTCTAAGTATGTCACATTCCTCCTTGTTTAGTTATCCTAAGTACTTGGGGAAACCATGGTAGCCCTTCTAGGCCTAATTTTGTTACCTTTTCACTTTCTTAACACTGTACAACTGTGCACTCCTGTCGTCTGGATAAGAGTACTTGTTTGTACAGGGGGTAGAAACACCCTGAGCTAACCTGGAGTTACCTTAGGAGATGCATGGAGGCAGTTCAACCCTTAGGATGCCTGGTACAGGAACATCAGCTCTAGTGAGTTTCCATGATCCATTTAATGTCTTCATTCTTTGGAAGCTATTGCTATTAGGAGACTTTATAGGTAGGTAGCACTCATTTTTGTGGCTTTGTAGTGTTATTTTTCCAAATTCATTATTTAAAAGGTCATTTTCCAAGGTTGCTAGGTCTGAAATGACCGTTCTTGGCAGCAGCTCCAACTGTCTCTTCATTTCATTAATTTTCTTGCTGAATCGTGGATTTGTTCTGTAAAATACATATATTCAATTAATTTTTCAGTATAAAAGGCAGAGACTGCTCATAAAAAGGAATTTTAGACTTTCAAACTACATTTAGCAGATGGTTTTAAAGGTATTTAATTTCTTGTTTCCTCAAGTGGGGCTTCTGTTATTTAAATGAGTGGTGCCTTTAGCCTGTGTAAAGAAGCAGGACTTGACATTCCAGGCATGCCTACCAGTCCTCTTGGTCTCTGTACCTTCCTTGATTAAATGCTGCGGGAATGGGCGATACGGGGCAAGACTGTAGGTCCCTTTCAGACCTTTAAAATGACAGCTTTAATGCTCTCCTTCTCCTGCACTGGAATAAATAGTCCTGCCAACTACAGCGATCAGATCAGCGTCCTTCAGCAAGGGAGAGGACATCACCCTTCATAGTGTCAGTCCACCAGCGTGGCAACCAGGAAGGATCTTTTCTATGTGGATCATAGACTGAACTCTCTTAAAAATCAGATTTTTATATTAGTAACGCTGATATGACCCAAAAAAAGCAGCATCAAACCCAGCAAGGATTAACAGAGCCACGAGGTGGCACTTCTGCTGCACAGAATGGCTAAAGCTCAATCACTTTGCAGGCTGGTAAAAATACAAGAAAGAAACAAACACACCAACCCAACTTTCACCTACAGAAGGAAAGTAAACTTATTCTTGTAAACAGCCATATAAAGTCAGTAGTTAAAACCATCACACGGATTCCTTTTAACCTAACCAGGAGCTGGACTCGATGATCCTTGTGGGTCTCCTCCAGTTCAGGGTATTCTATGATTCTGTGCCAGACTTTCTGTAAAGCAGAAACTTAGAAACTGCCTTATCCAGTATCTCAAGTCAATAAAGTATCTTTAAACTTAATATCAAATTTTTCCATGTTTCCGTGCCCATTTCTAGACCACCTGATATATTTTTTGATAAGGAAAGAGGTGTCCCAATACTGAAGTGTTCCATGGATATACGCTTTTCATGCACTACTTCCTTTCAGAAAAGTTGTAGGGAAGGTTTTAAGTTTATTTTTGAATATCTTGCATGTCCTTTTCTAGTCATGTCACATTAAGTTTTTGCAAAATGTAATTGTTTGTGGGTTTTTTTCTTCATAGTGTAAATCTACCTCAGTTTCCCTGAATGTTGGGGTGTCACTTGATTTTTTTTTTTTTTTTTTTTTTTTTTTGGTGACTTACTTCTGGAACATGTGGTCGTGATTCAGTATAAAAAAAAATCCTTGCCAGTTGTCTCAAACTTTCCCCTTTAGCTGCCACCTCTGTACTGTGGTAAGCAAGTGCTTTTCCCTCTGCCCGTGATGGGTGATGAGGCCAATCTTTGGCAAAAATGTTGGGGGAAGGGAGGAGCTCTCAAAACAGCAGCAGGAAGAAATGGGTTAAAGCAGCTAAGCTAGCCTGGTTTTACCAAAAAATTATTGGAATTTTGTATTTGACTAACTTTTGCTTATTGCCTAGTAATTAAGAGAGCTATCCAGGAATTTTGACTAAGATGCAGCAGAGGCACAGGACTCCAAACAGCTTTCTGGTTCCCTAAGAAGTTTGGAGCTGTGAGTGAAAGCATGTGGAGTCATGGCGGGTGCACTTTGCTTTTGGAGATGATTTCTCTCCTTCAGTGTCAGCTCACACTTGTGCCAAGCTCGGGACTATCTGGAAGTAGTTCACAGCTGAAGCAAGGAAATGCAAAACTGTGGTGAGGGTAAATCTGTTTTAAACTTCAGCCTCAGCCTTTCTCATGGAATTGGCATGACTGGCTTAACCTACACAGCAGAAAACCCTAAGGTCTGGAGTGACTAACAAAACCAGTCTACAGCCAAGGCTTGTACCTGGGGGTGGCCTAGACAAGAGAAGAATGTAGGAAGGAGCAGAGTTATGTTATTGCAGGACACAAAAAAATTATGAATAAAAACTGATGAATCATGCTTTGAGTAAATGCATTTGTATACCTACAAGCCTGATACTTTTCTTTGGGCAAGAAAAGTACACCTTCATTTTCAGCTGTTTTACTTCTGCGTAATGTTGGAAAAAATGCTTTAGTAATGAGGATTGTAAATTAGTTCACCTGCTCTTCAGTGACTACATTGCTCAGGTTTTTTTCTTAAAATTGCTTTCAGAGCTACAGCAGTCCAGCCAGACTTTTCCATTAATACTTTATTAGCAGAAGCAAGTTCTGTTATAAATGCTTGAAATTTGCTTTTCTCTCTGCTTATATGTGCACCATATGCCTAGAAGACTTCTGAAAGACTTTGTTTTCTGTAGCAGCTGCTGGGTTAAGATGCCTTTATTTCAGTTGTAGTTTTTAATTCACTAGGGAAAACATTTTAAATGTTTTTTTTTCCCCCCCCTTTGCTTTCTTTCATAAATGTCTTTCTGGGAAATGCTGCTTGACATAATTCTCCTTCTTAAAATGAACATTTCTATCAGTAATTCCCTTTGGGTAAACAATACTAACCCTGACTTCAGACAGTGAAATTTATCAGGCTGATGCTTCTCCTGCCTTTGTTGAAAAGCTGAGCCCTGTACCTTGTGTGGTAGCATCCAGGATTACAGGATACATTGTAGATTTAGGACAGAATTAACAGCAAAACGCTTCCAAGCAGAACTAAGTCATTAATCTGGGTCGAGGAAATTTGTTTTAATAAGGAGAGATGGTATTGTATTGGCAGTGCCTTCAACACCCACGTTTAGCTGTTAAGAGGCTTTGTGAAAGCAGTGTAATTGCAGCAGTTCACGCACCTACAAAACTGTGCTCTCGTGTGGTTTGACCCTTCTGGTTTTAGTTTCAGGTGTGCCCGCAGCGCTCGGATGTTCAGAGATCTGCAGGGATAACCTCGGTGTGGGTCCTGGGTGCAACCAGCTCATCTCCCCAGCTCCGGGGCTGTGCGGATGTTAACTTGTACAGGCACAAAACGCCGCAGATCAGAAATCATCCCCCCAAGAGAGACGAAAAACAAGGCTTGAACACCACCGTTATCTGTCAAAAAGTACAAAAGGCTGGGAGCGTTGGGGCTGTTCAGCCTGGGGATGAGGAAGCTCCAAGGAGACCTCAGAGCTCCTTCTAGTTAAAGGGGCTACAATAGAGCTGGAGAGGGGCTTTGGATAAGGGACGGAGGGATAGCATGAAGGCGAATGGCTTTCGGTGCAGAGAGGGTAGATTTAGATTAGATCTATGCCAGAAATTCTTCCCCGTGAGGTCAGCGAGACCCTGGCACAGGTTGCCCAGGGAAGCCGTGGCTGCCCCATCCCTGGCCGTGCCTAAGGCTGGGCTGGACGGAGCTTTGAGCACCCTGGTCTAGTGAAATGCGTCCCTGCCCGTGGCACAGGAGTTGGAACAAGATGCTCGTTACAACCCAGGCATCCCGCGGTTCCCGGAACCCGCTCCGGTCCCGGCGGCGCTCCCTGCGCGGGGCTCTGCGGCTCGGGCGCGGCCGCTCCCCGGGGTGGCCCCTCACGGCCGGGGCCGGGCGCGCTCCGCTTTACGGCTGCTGAAAACCGCCCTGGGCGGGCCGGGCCGGGCCGTGCGGCGCCGGGCACCGCGCAGGGCAGCGCAGGTAACGCCGGCTCGGGCGGGCGAGGGGCGGGCGGGACCCCCGGGCTCATCACCGCGGCGCTGCGGAGCCCTGCTGGCAGCGCGGGGGCGAACTCAGTCAGCTCCGTGCGTGTTTTTTTTTTCCTAAAAGTAACTCAGAACTCAGTGAAATAGAGGGATCCGCAGCTGCTCCCCGCTGGTCGCTCCCAGGACCGCGGTGGCTCCTCTGGGGGCTCCGGGCTGGAGCTGGGTTTGGGGAAGGACAGGTAAATCTGCCGTACGGATGGTCCCGCACGGGGAGCTCCCGCTGTCCTTCCATCCCTGGTTCCCACTTGCCGCGTTGAGCAGCTCCGTGTTCTGCTCTTCGCTTTCTGTTCGCTGAGAAACGGGACGCGAGCGTGGTCTCGCTTGAGTTTAGAAACTGAACCGTGTGTTAGCGCCTTAAAGCTTTTAAATACTGAAACAGAACCTCCAAAACGCAGGGATCTGTGTGACGTGTTGAAAGCATGCTGCGAGCCATGAGCGCAGGGAGCAGGGTGACAGGACGCGCTCCCCTCCGCGATTTGGGGTGTGCTCAGGGTACCAGAAAAGCACCCGGGTAATTTCGCAAGTTTCCGTCTAGGACAACATTGTCATTGTCGTCCTCCTGTGTGATCCCCAGTGTCTTGGTTTCTCCATCCATACTTCTTGACTTCAGCAGGTATTCATCTCCTGTAACTGAGAGAGCCTCAAAATTGTAATTAGAACAAACTTCGTAACGAGTGTGGAGTTGACACTTGCAAAACAGCACTGAAGCATCTCGCTGAGTTCAGCTGAAGCCTGCAGCATTGTTGCTGAGTCATCAGGACAGAAATATTCGGGGAAGAAATAAAGAATTTAGATTTTTAACCCTGATATGAACAGCCTGTTTCATGTTGGTTTATTTATTACTTGGTACATATTTCTGGCATTTACAGGCAAATTTATTTGTTCAGTGGTTAGCATATGGAAAGCATTAGATGACTGAAACTGTAACGATGCCAGTCCTGTATATCAAGCAATACTGTATGTATTTTTAGAATTTTAATCTAAAGAGGTCTTATATGAGTCCCAGTACATCCATAATGCAGCATTTATCTCTGCTATCATCAAAATACTGAAGAGTGTCTTCTGAATTTTGGTCATGGATCACATCTCTAGTAGATGTTTTAACTGTATGATAATCTACTATAAAGTTAATCACCTGAAACAAGCCAAAGAATGATCTTTTGTAGCTTACCTTTGGCAGTTGGGTTTTTTTTCAGCTCGAGTTTAATTAAAAACTGTAGAGCTATACATCCATCGTTTTATTTAAAAAAAAAAAAAATCCCACAGAAACACTTTTTTCCAAGTTTCATCAGATTTTTCTTGGTTTTAGTGTGTATTTAAACTTAGCGGGGCTTTTTTTCACGTCCTTAAAATTATAAGAGTTTGACATTGCTAAAGATGTTGGCTTAAATGAGGCTAACAGGTAGCATTGCTCGTTAATGAAGCAATTCTTTCATTTGTGCTAATGCAAAGCTGCTTTGTTGGCGTTGAAGAGTTGGGTCCAGGTCGTTTATCTGAAGCAGAAAAAAGGCTTAAATGGGAAAAAAGTCAGAATTGTTTAAGTTAGTAGAAAGATGCTTGTGGTTCATGTGCATGTCACAAGCTGCAGATTTTTTTGGTAGCGGCTCCCATAGTCATGCTGCATCATATGACTTCCCGCTCTGTTAATCTTCATAGCTGAAGTCTTTGCTTGTCACTGCTGTGGTACATACCTGCATTAAATTTTTCCCCTTTTTAAATAACCTCAGGGTATGAATACAAAGTAGACAAAAATAGACCTTCAAAGTGCTTTATCTTCCTCTTAATAAACAGATTGATTTCAGAAGTGTAGTTTTTTTTGTGATTCGCATGTAATCCTCCAGGGAACGTGTGCTGTAGATCTTCATTATGGTAATTGTCAAATCGACATTTCTAAACCCTCAGACTTTTTCAGTGGCTCTGGAGCTTCTGTTCTAAACATATTTCTGGTGGCCAGGCCAGCATTCCTGCAGTATAGAATCACTTAAACACTGTTTGGGCAGTGTGATGCTTTTTCTTTTATTTTTCTTCTTTTCCAGCCCTCTCCTCCCCTGTGACGTTTGCTTTGGTGTTCAAGCACATGTATTATGAATATATTTATAAATTAGTTCATTAGGATGTTCATGCAATGTAATATGAGGAAGTCGTTGATAGATGGCTCTAAATTAAAACTCAGTAGAACTGGGATCCTGTTTTGCATTTTTGTGCAGATCATGCTTTGGTTTGCAATTAATCCAGCTATGAAATAGGCATTATCTCCAGCTGTGTGATACAGAGCAGATGCTGATGTGGAAATTGCCTCCATTAAGTAACTCAGTGTTCTGACTGAGAAAGGATTTTGTAGCCAGGTGTGGTCAGTCTCTTCTCCTGAGTAACGAGCAAAAGGACAAGAGGAAACTGCTTGCACCTAGAGGGGTTTAGATTGGATATTGGAATAAAGTTCTCAGAGAAAGGCTGTTAAGCACTGGAACAGTCTGCCCTGGAGAGTGGTGGAGTTCCTATCCCTGGAGGGATTTTAAAGGTGTGTAAATGTGACACTTGCAGACACAGCTTAGTGCTGGGCTTGACAGTGCTGGGTTAATGGTTGGACTCAATGCTCTTAGAAGCCTTTTTCAACCTAGGAGGTTCTGTGATTCTGTCATCAGCTGAAAACAATGCAGTCTGTTCTCAAAGACTTAGCAACATGTGCATTAAAGCACTTTGTTCCCCCTCAGGTGTGCATCTGTTGGGTCTGTCAGTTGAGTGTGCCTGGTTAAAGCTGCTGTGCAGGGAAACAGGAAAGGTCACTGTTCATCCTCCAGTACCTGTATAGCCCCAAAAAAGCTATAATCAAGTACACCTGTCACAGCCCAGGCCAAGTGCAGAAGAGCAGTTGTTTTCTTTCAGCCATTTTCTTGCCATGGGATCTGTTGGTCAGTTGGGATCTAGCGGGGAAAAAAAAATATCAAGACCTGTGTATCTGAAAACATAGTCAAGAAGTAATGAAATGAAGGTTTAGGAGTGCTGTTTTTTCTGGTTTCTTGCAGTTTCTTGTGGATACCTGAAGCACAGAATAGGTACGGGAACTGAATAAAAGTGAGAATATGCAATTATTTATTTTTGATCTGTTATTTGTGTTGAAAATTGATGATACGACACTATTGACATTGATTGTTGACCTCAGTAGGCCTTGACTTTGAATTCAGACTGGTTAACTCTAAACTCTCTACACTACTAAGTACAGCATTCCACCTTTGTACAGAGCCAAAGGATTCAGCAATCACACAGTTGTTCTGGCCTTTCTGCTTGAAAATCAAAGGGATGTGTCTCCCAAACATATATAGGGAGGGGGGTATATGCAATGGTCATCTGGGAAGTTGAATTGGTAGAAATGTTGGGTCTGTCCTTTAGTTTTCTCTACATTGCTTGTTGTAGCTTCTCAGTTAACTGTTTTCCATGTAAATACAGATTAATTTCAGAGAACTTGAGGGAAAGCTGCAGTATGACCCAGTCTATGTATGACTGGGCAGGAAATGTACCACATCATTGCGTTTGGCACTGAGATCACTCCAAGAACCCTCTGTCAAGTTTGGGTGTTCGTACTTCAAGGAGGATGTTAAAGTCAAAGAAACTTCAGAGAAGAACTGTAAGAATGAATAAGAGTTGAAAATAGCTCCTGAGGGAGAAATTCCAAGAGCTCAATATGTTAAATATTATCAAAGAAAAAGGAGGGGAGAGACTTGATTGCAGCATTTAAGTGTGTGCATTGTGAACAGAAATTCTGTGATGAAGCAGAAAATGATAGGATATCAAGATCCTGTGGCTAAAATATGAGCCAGACACATTTGCAGTAGAAATAAGAAATGCATCTTCAGCAGTGAGGGTAATTTATTGCACATTATGGTAGGATATTCATCAAAGGAAAACTTCAATTCAAATATGGTATTTTTCCTTTAACATGTACCTAAGTAAAACTTAATTGAGGGCATGTGTCCGTGTGCTATACAAGTCACAGCAGATGATCAAAGTATTTTTTCTGTATCTAAATACATGCATCTACATAAAAAGATAATAATAAAATATAGTTAGTCCAGGAGACTGTTGAAATTAGAACATAACTGATAGATAACTCAAGACTTTCAAATGTCTAAAATGCCTGGAAACAATGAATCACAGAATAGTTAGGGTTGGAAGGGATGTCTGGAAATTGTATGGTCTAACCCCCAAAACAAAGAACTCTAAAACAAGAATTTGTTTTAATTGTACTGAAGATAGAAAAGTTGGGTTGATGAGTAATTCTTTAGCAATGCAAAGATGTTATTACACTCAATTTCTGCATTAGGAGATCTTGGCCATTTTAAATACTGAATTAATATGCCAGTTGCTAAGATTCCTTACAAGTTTTCATGAAAGTACTGTGGAAATTAAGGTGGTTGAAGTCCAGAATCTGAAAGAAAGGTGAAATTAAAAAAAAAAACTAAATAATTCTCACTGTCATTAAGTTACTTTCATAGAAGAGAGCACTTGGGCTGCTGCAGAAAACTGCTGAGTACAACAGGGTGGTAACAGAACATACTCTGTGTGTGTGGGAATTATTGGAGGGTTTGCAAGGAGGGATTTGTAGATCCTGCAGAGATTTGGGGGAAATCTGTGTTATAATGCATTATCTCCTGTGGTGAAGAGCCAGCAGGAATGTTCTGAGGTTTTTCGTGTGCTCAGTTTTACATGCCTTTAGTAGTCAATTCTTTTAGGTCTTAGGCTTGGTGGAATTGTAGGCAGCTGTGCTGGTTTTGCTGGGGCTACAGTTAATTTTCTTCCTAGTAGCTGGCATGGGGCTGTGTTTTGGATTTGTGCTGGAAATGGTGTTGATAATAAAGGGATGTTTTGCTTATCACTAAATAGTGCTTGCACAGAGCCAAGGCCTTTTCTGCTCCTCAGCCCTCCAGGGAGGGAGCTGGGGGCGCACAAGGAGTTGGAAGGGACAGAGCTGGGATAGCTGATCCCAATGACCCAGGGAATATTCCAGACTGAATGGTGGTGTGCTCAGCATAAAGCTGAGGAAGCAGAAGGAAAGGAGGGACATTGGGAGTAATGGCACTTATTTTTCCCAAGTCATTGTTAGGTGTGATGGATCCAGGCTTGCCTGAGGTTGGCTGAACACCTGCCTGCCCATGGGAAGTGGGGAATGAATTGTGTGTTTGGTTTTGTTTGCATGCACAACTTTTACTTCACCTGTTAAACTGGCTTTATCTCAGCCCATGGGTTTTCTCACTTTTCTGATTCTCTTCCCCTTCTCACTGTGGGGGCATGGCTGTGTGGGGCCAGGGTGCTGGATTGAACCCCCTTGTTGGGGAGTTAAACCATGACAGCAGCATGAGGAGAAATAAAAGAATGGTACATCAAAATAGCAAACCCTCCCTTTGAAACAGTTTGACAGGATGAGCAGAAGTCAAGCTGAAGCACAAGTCAAATAAGATATGCCTGTCTTGTATAAACTCTTCAGCTTTTTGGAGAACATGTCAGGAATCAGCCTTCAATATGATGAGAGCATCGTCAAAATAAATTGAAAAGACCAAGCTAAGTGCACATCACTCAGTGAAACCAGTCTTTTTGCTTAAATCCCTGAGGACACTGAAGCAATGACCAGGGGATTGATTAGGGAGCATGGTTTGGTGAACCAAATCATGTATATGATGAGGACCAGCTGGTTGTAAAACTGCTACAAATTAGAGCAGGAAAAGTCTGCAGCTGGAAGGATTTTTGAGAGTCTGAAGGTGATTGTGCTGCTTGTCTCAAGGGATAATGTGCAAGTATCCAGAAAGTTTCGTGATACATGCTGAAGAGAAAGCTGGATATTTGTTGTATTGATCAATGTAAGTGTTGGAGATGGCTGAAAAAGTAGAGGTTTTGGGGCTCAGTCCACAAATTCTAAGCAACTTACTTTGATTGCACACTTCCTTATGAATATTTAATGGCTTAGAAACTGCTGGATGATGGGTGATTCCAAATGCTGCAATTACAGAAAAACCTGCAGCAGGGAGTGTGCCGGATAGAGATGTTTGACCATGCATTGTTTTTCTCCTTACTAATAGCAGAAAGTAATTCATAGGTGAATTCATGCTTTCCTTCAGGACTGTTTTTATTTTTTAAGTTACTATTTTGTCTTAAGTTTTTATATTTAGGTATTTATTTTTATGTTCTAAGTAGTTCTATAAAGGTTATACCTTTTCTACTTTTTATTTCCATTCATGTTAGAGATTGCCTAAATTTGTTTCAAGCTTTGTCTTTGCAATGGTGGTAAAAATTTAACTTTCATAAAACGTAAGATTTTTTTTTTCTTCTTTCTTTATGCACTGACTTAAGCTGTTATTAAATGGCATATAAGGTGTCATGGGCCAAGTTTGTGGTTTAAAAAGATTAACTTTGGTAAAACTGTAATGAGAAGTATCTGTGTAAAGTGATGGGTGAGAAATTTTTTAAAAAAACTAATTAGTTGCAAAAAACCATGTGTATACTGACAATTTCCAAGTAGACTTGGGTGTATTTATCTACCCATTACAGTTCTTATTTTACGGATGAATATGCAAAGTGCTATTCAGAATTATTTGGCCATATGTTCCTGTTTTTATGGAACTTCATTTTGCGGGCTCTTTATATAAATAAAGTTATCTCTCCATGATGGAATGCACTAAGAGGAAGAGAAAAGAGTGTTGTTTCAAATGTTACACCTTTTGCAAAAGAGCAGATGGTGTTTGTATGTGGGGCTTCGAGGAAGTTTTACACTTTGAAACTACTGCTTTATTCCATTTTGTCTGAGAGAAATTAGTGTTTTTAGTTCTTGTGGAGCATCCCAGGTTGTGTCACTCCTGATGTCGTTGTGTTCTAAGGCTAGCAGAGATGGGGAGTTACACTTTTGTATAATGGGGAGGGTTCCCAAGTGCAGGCAAGAGTTACTTGCTTAAAGTTTATTTTGTGCAGTACTTCGGCAAGACAGGCCCGAGGTGACGCTGAATGATCTCAAGTTTCTGCGTCTTTATTCGTGCCTTGTGTTAAGACTTGACTCTTCTGCTCTTCAGACTTCCATGGGTCACCACAGTTTTGGGAAGCTGATGGGAAACAGTCTCCTGGTGACACCAGTCAGCTCCTTCAGCACCTTTGGACAGCTCACCAACATCACAGTTGGTTCTCTGCAGTCAATTTGACATGGTTCATGGGCACTAAATTTCATACAAAATCCCCTGGGAAAAACAGTAGGCAGATGATTAATTTTTCTATTTGTCTTTTAATATGAAATTTGAAATTCACTGGTCATGCCAATCGTGAGAGAAAATGGATTTGTTAGTAAAGTCTCAGAGGAACTTTTAGGTGGGTGCTGCAGGCTACATTGACACATTAAGTTATTAAAACTGGCTTTTTACAAGTGTGTTCCAAGACATTTACATCTATGAATCACAGACATCACGCTGGGTGAGAGACTAAAGGCAGGGATTTACATTGTTTTGCTGTCCACATTAGTTAATTGTTTTTCACTATTCCCTTGCTTAGTTTGTTGGGGGTTTTTATGACAATATTTGGGCATGTTAAAAAGCGTATTTTCCTCGTGGTGATTTGCTGCAAATAACTTTGCTTTAGTACTGTTTTGGTAGGAACAAATCCGTATGAACTCTGGCACAGAAATAATTCCTTGCATGAATATTTGAAATATAATGAGAGAACAGCAAAAAATACTGAAGTGCTGTAGATACACACCTGGTATCTACAACAAATAAAGTATTATGTTGGGGACTTACAGAATTTTATAATCTTCCTGTTGATACTGCAGTTGTTGTGGGAACCACTGCGAAGTATTTGCTGTCTGAAGGAACTCCCCCTGAGGAGGAAACTGGAACCTTGGAGGTCACCTGTGTATAAAAATGGAATGTCCTGTGCCTCTGGCTCTAGCCTCTGTCTGAGGCTGGACTATGGAAGCCTAATAAAATATTGGTGGATTTACTCATTTAGAGGTCTCTGACAGTACCTGTGGAAGAAAATAATGGCTTGATCAGGCTGGTACTTCCTTTAACTGTTAAAGGAGGCAGTTGTGCCCTCATCTCCATTCTGGAGCCATGCATTAAAGGGGAAAAACAGAGAAGATAGTTACATGATGACAGAAATACGCCTCTGGAATTTTTATTTCAGTAGCGAGATGTTGCATTACTGCATATTTTTACTGTATCAAATGAGAATAAAGCCTATCCAGTATTATTTATGTAAGTGCTTCCACAAGAGAGGCAGATGCTGGAGTACTCTAAGAAGCCTGGTTTTGTTTTCAGGACAAAGTGTTGGCCCAGGGCTGATGTGTGAGCATATGCTCAACATGCTCCACCAGTGGTTATTCAGTCTCTCTCAGTTGCAGACAAGTATGCAGAAGTATCCAGTGTTCTCCCGGGACGGAATGAGAACAAATGCAAAGATATTTTTAAGTCAAATTGAATTCTTGTTTTCCTACCAGCTAATCACATGTATTAGATGCTTGCTGAATGTTTTCTGTCTGAAAAACAGATACAACATGGGCAAATATGTCTGGCACAAGCCAGATGGTTTGATTGTTGTGTTCGTTGAAAGAGTAGAAAAAATACGTCTGGTGAGCAGAGAGGCTGTGGAGAACGTGGTGCTTCCAGGGAAAAATAAAAATTACTTTTCTATCCTGATCAATTACTAGACTATGCAGTTTTAATAAAGGGCTTTTCTTGATTGCCAAGTTGTGGCTTCTTTTCACTTGCTTCATCCACCTACTCGTAATGCTTTGAAAAGGACTATTTTGGGACATGTTCTCTTGCTTTCATCCTTAGTCAAAAAGGGGGTTTTTTCGTCATGCTTTCTAACAGCTGTTTTTTATAAAGCGTGGATATATACTCATTTCCCCTGTGGTCTAGCTGACTTTTCTGCACTGTTAATACTGCACCATAGCAAAAAGTGATTCTGCATACACACTTCATTCTTGGTGTGTTTTTTATGCCAGCAGTTAAGTGTAGATTGTGAAGTTGAGTGGGTGATTAACTTTGAAGGTGTAAATTCACTGACTTGTGTGTGTGTTTTACATGAGTTTCAGTATCTAACCAGTTCAGTATCAGAACCAGAAATTCCCAGGAGCAAAAAATGGAATGTGTGTTCCAAGGTGGGATACGTCTGTGGCACAAGTGTGGAGTGTTGTTTGTTGGGGTTTTTTTGGTAAAGTTATTGTTTTGCTGTTCCTTTTTGATTGTAAAATGGAGCATTCTGCTGTTATATTCTTTTGATAATGTACAGATGGTGCTTGCACATAAGAATTATCATTGTACTTCTGAGTGCAGGGAACTGAAATGAAATACACGATTTCATATATGTAGCAGTTATATACTGATCTATGTAGACAATAAAGAGTTTTTTTTATGTAAGTACAGTCTTGATCAGATAGGCTTGTGGCCTCTGAGTTTGTAAATAGTTTCCAGAAAGTTTGTAGAGAATATTTATAGGAATTTTTCTGAGTGCCTGTCCTAAGAAGGATCTGAGGTGTATTAAAGGAAGTGTGCATTTCTTTGGAAATAGCAAGTTTGAAGAATTATGGACTTGTTTCAAGTTATGTGCAAGTAACCTGAGATGGTCTCCCTTTTGAAATAGGTTTATTTTTCTCTTACACACTCTGTGATTGAAATGTGCTTGTTTTCTAGCTGCTGATAGATCAGAGCTTGGTGGAGTTGTCTGTGTTGTGTGTCAGAGCACAGGGATTGACAGGCTTTGGAAGGGTGGGGTGAAATTCTCTGGTGTTGTCCAGCCTTTCTTCCAGTAAAAGACTTGTGTTCCAATACTTGAAAGGAATGGAAAAAGCATTAGTAAATCTCAAATTTTAGTTGAATTGTTGTAAGTAAAATACTTGCTCTTGATGCTACTTCCTAATGCAGAATTTTTTGTTCACTGTTTTTTGTTCATCCAAGTGTAGATGAGAGACTTGAAAAAACTTAATCTTGTGAGAAACAGAAGAGTATGTTTTTGAAAAACAGTACTGATGTATAAGGACTACTTTCTGCTCTTTGTTTTTCTTATTTGTTTTTTTCCTTTGTAGAATAAAATATCTTTCTAGATCTATAATCTCTTTTAAGTGGCGAAGCCCAAGTAATTTTTTCCTTTTTCTAGCAGATACTTTGTGTGATTCAGTTTTGAAGTCAAATTCCTTCTGTGTTTAATGGAGACATTTCTTTTTCTTTGTTTTGGTTGAAAGGAGTTAAGTAATGACACTTCCTGGAAAGATGAGATAGAAGTGTTACTAAAAAAAAAAGAGAGGGAAAGATTTTCTTGCCCTTTAGTGCATATTATTTTTAAGTACAGGTTCAAAAGTCTGAATATCACTGCTGTCCTGAGAAGGCATAAAAGTGTCAGTGTAAGACATATATCAAAGTAATTTGGTTTTTCAGAATTGAAATAAATGTGATTTAAAGGGAAACTGTCAAGATACTTAGATCTTTAAAACTACTTTAGTGGGAATTTGATTTTTATTCTGTTAGAGGCTTGCGTTTACACTGTTGGTTCTAGAATAAATTAACTAAAAGCTGTTGAAAAACTTCAAGGATTATTATTACAATGCTCTGTAGGGAATATTAATCCATTTATTGTTTATCTCTTGCCCTGGAGGAATTCCATCTAGAAACTTTTATTCAATTACCTTGTGCAATGTGAAGTATTCTTACCTGTTACGTGAATGTACCTCTGTTTAAATGATTGACGGCTGATTGACACAAAGTTATAGTGGTTTGTGAGGAGAAGTGGAAAAAGAACAGAATTGTCTTTGAAACTGTATAGAGGAAATTGCCTTGCAGTGATATTAGATGTGCCTCACAAACTGCCTTAAAATGCACACTGACCTTTTTTCTGAACTGGAGTGGGAACTTGGGTAGATATTTCTCAAATAAAAAGCAATCTGGAAATGGATTAAACCTGAATAATTATTCACTGATGGAAATCTAGATATAGGAGTCTCCTAGGGACATTCTGTATGCATCCAGAAGTTCCTGAATGTACAGAAGCTAATATAAATATTACCTCAGTCTTTCCTGGTAATCTTTTCTCAATCTGGGCTTTTCTTAAAACTTAATTTCTGATAGTCTGTAGGTACTGACTGTAACACGCAGGGCAGTGTGTGTGATTTCAGTTTCAGAACAATTTTTTTTTTAACCCTGGCATACTAATCAGATTCTGCAGAGCTCTCTGCTGTCTTTTGTTAGCTATTGTAGCTAGTTAAAAATTGAAAGGAAGGGCCAGTGAAAAATAATTTAATCAGGAGTACTTTGGGCAGCTCAGTATTGAGTGTGGTTTATCAGGGCTTCATAGTAAGAACACGAGTATGAAGTAGAGGGATTCAGTGTTTATCTAAGATTCTGTTAAGAGGAGAGATTTCTAGATCTTTTCCAGGGGACATTTTTGGAGACTCTTAGCATTTTTGTAGTGCTTGTGTTTTTTATGTTCTCATTTTGCTGTCAGGTGGACTGGGAAACAGGTTAGACTTGAACAAAATAAGTATTCACAGCCTAAAATATGCAAGATTTTGCAATCGATGCAGTGAAGTTACATGATTTGTTGGAAAAATTGTGGGTTTGTTTTTTTTTTTCTAAGATTCCCCTTCCTTTAAGGAATTCTAGATTAATATTGGATTATTGTTTAAAATTTTTATTTTTTTTTTTACCCTGCTCCTGAAATAAATTCCTTAATTTGAAAAATTTTAAATTGTTTTCATTAATAACTTAGTGTCTTTCTAGGCAATATTTATTCCTCCTCCCCAGGAACTAACCTTTGTTTCTTTTATTTAGTCTTCTTCTGACATTGTTTTAAGCTCCATTTTCCAGGGTGGGGATGTGTGGGTCTTACTTGGCAAAATAAAAGACTTTACCTGGAGCATGTACTGATCCAGAATGAACCTGAGGTATCTGAGGTGCTTGGCTTTTGCAGTGACTGCTTTAATCAAGCTAATTTGGGGACAAGGAAACTTAGATCTCTGGATTTGCATGATGGCCACCCAGTGCTTTAGTCAGAGCTCTTGCTCACCAAAGCATTAATGTTTGTGATTATAAGCTTTCTTCTGCTAGTTCAACAAATTATTGAAGAATGTTTACTGAAATCTCACAGATTTCACTTCCTTGTGAGGAGATAATTACTTTTTTTTCATGAATAAAGATCTGCAGTCACTGGCAAACTCAGGTGACTGTAAATGCTACAGAAATGGCTGAAACAAAATATGGAATAGTCAGGGTTGCCCATTTAGTGCTTTGACAGTTTGGGCTGGCTTTTGCTGGTTGCAGGTCAAGAGCTGATAGGAACAGCCCCAATTCTCACATGTCCAGGGCCCCTTCCACGTATTCCTTATGCATTTAGGGTGACCTGGGAGCTGTATTTGGATTCTTGCAGTGAGTCTGCCATACTGATGTGATAGCACAAAACTTGTGCTGTCCTGCATCAGCAGACATCAAAGAAATCTTTTTATTTAATAGTAAAAGATGCTGTGAGGAGGAGAGAGTAGGGTCTTTGTCATCTTGTTCCATAGATAAATATCAAATGCAGAATAGATTGTTGTACAATAATGAGTACCTAAGAAAAGTCTGAGTTATTGAAACACGTTGCTATAGGGCAAAGCAGGGGTGGGATATGGTTAAAAAAAAAAATCCAGCAAAGGAAGCTGGAACACATTTATTTTGCATTCTTTGCTTCCAGAGTAGCTTACTTTATTGGATTCCTTATGTATAAGTAACAAAGATCCATGAATAGTTTATTTGAATTTTATTTTTCTTGATCTATGCATGAGTTTATTAGCTTTAGGCAGGTGCGTGAAGATTCAAGGCTTTTTTTTTCTAAAATTTAAATCCTAGTACTACATTAAATTTTGTTTCCTTTTTACAAGCAGAGACCTTAGTTAGCAGAGGTTGCAGAGGTTGCAGAACTGTAGCTGCTCACATCTGTAATTCATGTCCCCATCCAGATGTGTCAGTCGTTGGACTTCAGTGGACCTGAGGTCAGACTTGATGCAAATTTGATAATTTTAAGAGAATTAATTTGGTGGAAAGAAATGCATGGAACGACTTGAGCGTTCTGCACTGTTGTGTTGAGCAATGCAGCCTTGAGTAATACAACTCACTTGTGTCCTTTTTTGTTTTGTGTTGTCCCTCCATCACATGATATGCTTTGACTGGCACGAGTGGTCACTAACAGAGCTAAATTAGCGTTAATCAGCTCATGGAACAAGTCCAATTTGAGAGGTGAATGAAAAAATGTAAAGCCCAAGCCCCAAATAACCCTGCTTAAAAAGTAGCTTATAGTAACGTGTTTATATATTGCTGAAGTATAGATTCTCCAACCTAGTTCCAAGTTAATTGAGAAAAAAATATTTTGTTAGGATCAGAATTTTATCTGAGTGGAAGTTATGTAGTTCTGCAAGCTCTGTATGGTCAAACTAGCATTGCCATCTCCATGAAGTGAAGCAGGATCGATGCTGTGCAGCCGTATTCCTTACCTGCTGCAGCTTCCCACGAGGCTGCTGGATGCCCTGAGGATGGAGTTCCCTGTGCTCTCTGCTGATTTCATGGTGTTGCTGGATGTGTTAATGGAGCAGCAGATGTTAAAAGCGACTTTCCATGGGTTGTAAGCCAGGAAACACAAAACTGGGAGCTCTGTCAAAGCTGGGAATAGGCTCTTGGGGAGCTCCTGAACATTATCTGTTGTTCTCTGGACTGTGTGGCTGCTGGAAATGTAGTCATGACTGAAGGGAAAATGTCTCACTTTAAAAATGGAAGTTGTTTTTTCTTTTTTTTTCTTTCATTCTTTTTTTGTTTTCTTTGATAATTTTTATGCAAGTATTTTCTGTTCACAAGAAAAATGTCTAGAATATGAATATATGAACACGAGGATTTTGAAGACTTGGTCACTATTTGAATACAGCCGCTGTTCCCCTGAATGGCTTTGGCCAAGGCTACTTTTCTTTCCTGTGCTTTTACTTCCCTGCCTATGACTGATGTCATGCTGTCTTTGTAAAGATGTTTCAGAAAATGCAATAAAAAGCAGTGAATTAGATCTGAGTTACAGTTTTGTACAGTCACATGACTTTAGAAACCTTACTATGTCACTGTAGTTATCAGCCAAAATTTTAATTTCTGAATCAATGATGAAGCTTATTTTCAGGGGCAATCTTGCCATGTATTTCATTCTTGATACAGTTGCTAGGATAATACATATGTGAAAATACAGTTAAAGAAGACAAAGGCAAGATAAATAAATGTGAGCTTGTTTCTCTGTGCACTGAGGTCAGTGATTGCACAAGCCTCTGCTTCTTCGTACTTAATATGCATGGCTTGAGTAGGAAGGCTAAAAATGGATAATTAGGAAGGCAATGGCATGTTTTTTCAGACTGTTTTAATACCCTTTGGGCTGTATCCAGTATTAAAAGCCTCATAGTGTCTCCAGTTTTGTGTGAACTGTGGTTTCTGATGGATGATGATGCCTTGTGTGGTGACTGATGCTTCTGGTGTACAGCCTTTAATGTGTCCTTTGACTTCCCCTCGCAGTTTCCTTCTTGCACAAACTCTAACTAGGAGAGTAGTTACAGAAACATCTCTTCTGATAATGAGGAAAGAACTGCAAATATTCACAGCATGTTGTGGGCAATTCCTGGATCAGAGTTGCTGGAGGGACAGGTATTTTTAGTCAGAGAATTGTCACAAAATGGATCTTCTGGCAGGAGGATGCATTTGATTCACCACTACCACAGGCAGAACAACTTAATTGAAAGCACATTTTTGGATCTGTTTGTTCAGTCAGATGTTTGTATTCTGGACATTTTCCTCGTGAAGAGAGGATATTTGGAGTGAAAAAGGGAAAAAAAAAAAACCAACCCACAAACACTTAAGAAATAGGAAGTGTTGTTCCAGGATGATCACTGGGAGGAGCTGTTTATTACAGTTTTTATGCATTAAATCAGTGGCAAGGAAATGATGAGAGAGTGGGAAGGTGATGTGGAGGCAAAGAAACTTTGTCATGAGTGGGGAATACTCTCCTTTAGTGGAAAGGGAGATTTTAATTTCATTAAAAAAAAAAAAAAAAAAAAAGAAATTGAAGGAGTGGGAGTGGTGACCTCAAGGGAAAATACTAAAAATACTAATTCACTAAGATTTTAAACTTTTATTGTATATTAACTATTAAAACAGAAGTGCATTTGTGATGGGAATGAGCTAAACAGGTAGCAGTTGTCCAGCTGTCCATTAATGCACTGGAGAGGCCATGAGTTCCAAATGAGACAAGAACTGTTCCTGCTACTGGAATGCTGACAGGATCTTTGTCAGTAATCCTGTTATAGAGGTAACCCACCTCATAGAGACAATTTGTGTTTGAATCCTGATATGATAGAGTGAAAGGGGAAAAATCTTTGTAAAAATTCTCCACCACTATCTCCATAATCTCTACTTGAGTGAGCATCAGCCAAGTGAGAAAATGAAAAATTACAACCTGCCAAGCATCACTGGCAGACTGAAATGAAAAAATTGCAAGTTAATAACAGTGATGCCTCCAAAAAATTTGCTGGCCAATTTAACATTGCTTTATCCAAGGCCACATCTTCAACTGATTATTTTTAGTAATTTGGAGATGAGGATTTTCTACCTTTATTATGGGAAGTGAAGATCAGGGAAACACCAGGTACAGTTTTCAAACTCAAGGTTATTACTATCTTCATATCAAAAGTAAGTCGTGTTCCCTGCTTGTTTGCTTAAGACTGGACACAAATTTTTCCACTGTAGTGAAATGGGACATTTTTGCTATACTCTGTGGCAGTGATGAAGTCAGTGTGACGTGAAAACTCACAGTGGAGTGAGGTTGGTGAAGGAATTGAAAATAGGAAAAAGTAGAACTTGCCTGAGTTTGTTCTGGAGCACTCTTGCTAATGTTCATGTGATAATTTTTATGTAATAGTGTTAAAAGAGATTATGTTGCCCATTTTGGAGGTTTAAGGATTGTGAACCTGGTGCAAGTGAGTACACAAGACTTAATGTAAGCTGTGTCCTGTGGAATAACCAAGGCACACTATGGGAATCCATGGTGTGAGAACCATTAGTGAACTGTAGCAGTACTTAATTTCCTCCAGGACCATCTGCACAATCATCTTAATATTACAGGGTAGACCTTGCTACAGCATTTACCCAGCATTGGCACACTGCCACTTACTTAAAATAGACCATTCTTCAACAGCTGAAATGTATTGTTGTGTGTGGAAACTCCTGCCCTAGGCTTACAATGCAAGGGGAAACCCTCTGTGCTGTTGTTCTTGTGTGGTTCTGTGGTCCTTTTAATGACGGATATGCAACATCCTGATATGCTGAGTGTACACAGCAGTTCTAGGGAGACTTTGTGGTCTGGTGGTTCAGGAATCTTGGCTGTGGGTGATTATTTTTCAGCCACTTGGTGGTTGCTGTGCAGAAAAGACTGCAACACTTGTGGCCAACATGGAGAGTGAAGGGCATTTCTTGTTGGGGGATTGATGGAGCACTCTATTTGTAACTGTTTTTAACCAAAAAGGTCTTACCTGTAATCAAAATAATAAAATTACTTGAGCAGTTCCACTCTAGGACTCCCCAAAAGCATTTGGTTTTGTTCCTGTCTGTGTGAGCTGTGCAAGCTGGAGCTGTTCTGTGTTGAGAGAGGATTAACCTGCAAAAGGTGCCACTGGTGTTTGTTAGCCATCTCCATGGTCAGAAGCCTGGGTGAAGTCTCAGCCTCCAGAACCAGGTTTGCTGGACATATGCTCCGTAGGAACAAGAGCTGAATTCCCAGCTGTATTTCCCAGCTCTCTGTGGAGGTTCCTTATTAGATCACTCACGTCCTGCCAGCCTTCCGAGATCTGATAAGATTGCAGCTTGAACTGTTTAATTTTTCTCGCTGTCATGCAATGCATCATAGTGAGTTAGCTCCATAGCCCTAATCTAATGCTTACTGCAACGAAGCTGAGAATGCATCAATCAATACTTATTTCAGTAAGCAAAGCAAAATGAAGTATTCTTTTGACAACTTCTGTCCATTTCATTATCTCATTTTAAATCACAAAACTATCTCATAAAGTTTTCATACTTCCTTAAAATTTGTAGGCTGTCTGCTTTCATATACATCAGGCTGATGCCAGCAGCTCTCTCCTCTCCCAAACAAGGTTCCATCCATGCATTAGATTAATCTGTTGCATTCCTGTAGCAGAAGGAAGCTGATTCTTTCCTGATGTGTCCAGGCACCTCTGACAGGCAGACCTCTGGACTTAGGAGTGAAAATTTCAGGGAGTAGAAGACTTCAAGCTTGATGTTTTATCACCTTGTTTGTTTTGTTTTGTTTTTTCTTCCTCAAAAGTAGTCTTGTTTTGCGTTATTTGCAATGCAAGCAAAATTGAGCATCTTTAGTATTGCCATTCTCTAGCATCACTCAGATCACTCAGCCTTACCAGACTCTGACAGGCTGTGCTCTGTCCCAGGCCAGACACAGCTGCAGTTCTTGGATTATACTCATGTTCAAAGTGGAATTTCCTCCCTGAACTCTGTGATATTTTCCCCACTTATATTAAGGCTACTTTCTATTTCTGCAGGAAAGTGTGTCTGTAAGTATACATGCCCTTTGCACCATTTTTAGAGCAGTATAGTGGAGACTAAATTCCTCCCCCTTTTCTGTAAAACTCAATTTTCCAGAGTTACAGTTTTCTTTAAACATTGCAGACATAAAGAGATAAACATATATAGGTGAGATGAAGAAACAAAGCATAAAGACAGATACCTGTACACATCTAGGTATGAGTTTCTCTTCACACCTTCTGGGACTGAGTTGTCCCTTTATTTACAGCAGCTCTGTTGGTTTAGATGTTCTGTTCTGCATCTGCTCCACGGGAATGAAATGTCAGGGCACAACTTTGTGCTTACTTACATGCAACCAGCTCTATGGATGCATGGCCCTCTGGATGGAGGAGAGAGCATCCAAAGCTTGTGACGTGCAGTTGTAAAATTGCAGCTCTTTGCCAGCTAAGAGGGGTGCAGCAAGCTGTTCTCAAAATCAGGCCATTTTTCCTTGTTTTTGTGAAAAGCTAGAGCTTGACTCTCTCGTTTTTGCTCTTCAGGAAGCTTAGTGCTTTTGGGCTGTCTCCAGCCAAATGCTGATAATAGGCTCTATAAGGGAACTTCTGTGCAATGATTCTTTTAGCAATGAAACTGCATGTAGCAAAAGTGGGACTGACCAAGAGAAAGGTAAGGTTAAAGCAAGCATTTAGACTTTTCCTTTTTAAAGACCTGGTCAGACTAGATTAAGGCCACTTGAACACGCATTAACTATTTAAAATAGAATGACAATGCTGCACTTTTTTCCTGCAAAAATCCTCTAGACTATTGTACATCTAATAAGGATCACTTCTTTTAAAGTCTTTTTCCTGTGGCAGGTATTTGTGTATGAGGCTTGATTTGTAATTGTGCTAGAAATCAAAATCCTTCATTTTAATTGACCTTCCTGACCTTAAAAGAAATGTAAATACTTGCAGAGCAATGCATTTTGTTTTCTTCTGGAAATATTTTAAGATAATGCACCTGGTTGTCATACTTGGAGAAGTATTTTTTCGGTAGGCCTGTTTCTTTCAGAGGCTAGTGAAATGATGGCAGAGATTTAAAATAGATAGCCCTTTGAAATTTGTGTGCTGATTATTGAAGTGTGTGGAAAGGAGTTCTCTGACCCATTACAAAATAATTCATTTGCCAGCACAAAGCATAATGCATTCTGATGACACTCACAATTGCAGTACTTCCCAAGTAATTACCCTGGTAGTTCATTTTCTTATTGTTGGAATTCCTATTTGCATGTTATATTTAATTGAAAACTGCATGCTTTGATCTGTGCACGTGTGGAAATACTCATTGGGTTTAACTTGACAGCAAATGTGTATTTACTTTGCAAGTAAGCAAACATTTGGGTGTCTTACAGGCAAATGCATTTTTATCTCACTTGTGTGGGATACTACATCCCTGTACAGCTGCATTTTTCCAAGTTACAGCCAGCCCAGGTATTGGTGGATACTGGCTGCTCAGGTGTTTATCCAGCATATCAGGTTGCAGAGTTTTGAACTGTGCCAGAGCCCAGTTCGTGGTCAGACTTCGGCCTCTGTCCTCAGATTCATTTGCCAATGTTGCCTCTCTTTGGTGACATGATACGTGTTTGTACCAGCTGAGGTTCTTCCAGAGGAAAAGGAAATGAATCTCTGAACTTTGAATAACTTTAGTTTTTGTCAGAGTAAGGCTCTGAGGAGTGATGGAACTCACTCTTTCTTTTGGCAAAGAGATGGTTGAACTTTTCATATGTAACTGAAAGCACCTGGCTAATAAAGTGCTAAAGCCTGAAGTAGGAAGGACATCTCTGGACGGGATGAAGAGTAGAGATAATGTGGGGTAGTGCTTTGACACAGAATGAGAAGGCAGATTTGTGAGTAGAAGTAAATAAACCAACAGAAAACTTCAAACACTGATGCCTGGGTGTGATCTGCCTGTATTAAAACCAGGCTTGTAAGTTAAAACTAAAATAAGCACAGCTTGCCTTGTAATGGACTTGGGCATTCTAGAAAAGTCTTTTTAATAGAGTTCATATTGTATTTTGAGGTTAAATTACCCCAATAAAAATAATTCCTCTGTGTGCTTTCTGGATATGAAGTTTAATCAGACTGTCTTGGAAAGGAGCCTGGGACTAATACGAACATTTTCTTGATGTGATGTCTGCACATTTGCTCAAGAGGAGTAAAGGTCATTCCCCTGTTGGAATGGAAAGAGCTTCCTAAAGCCTGTTGGCAACACTGGATTTTGCTGCATTTTCTTTATGGTGGTGATGGCATGAAGGTTAAATTTAGATTCACAGCCAAAAGTAGTATGCAAGACAATAGTTAAATTAGCTGTTCTTCATATTCAGTGACTGTAAGTGAAAATAGGGCTGGATGTGGAAGAATTCTTAGTGTTATCACTGACCTCAGTTTTTCCCTATTTTTTATATCTTCTATATCTTCTGCTTAACAGCTCTTATAATGGTATAAAGGAGTGAAGGTTTTCTTGTATGAGCAGTTCTGGGGACTGGAGTGAAACTGCAGCTTGTACATCCAGTGGGTGGTCACTGGATAGAAGCTCATTTTGGTTATTGCCAAGCTGGGTGGCAATCACTGAGCAGGTAGAACACCAAGCTAGCCAGTCATCCAAACCTGTTAATGTCCATCTTTTTAGGGTGTAAATATTTTAAAGGCAGTGTTTCTTACAGCAGTGCATTCTGGGGGCTTTTTGTGTGTTCAGGATAAAAATGCATGTGACCTTGGTTTACTTACAGTACAAGAAACAAGAACAAATTCCATTGAATAAAAACACATCTGAAAAGTTAAAAAAAATCCTTTTCTACAGATTAAGCCTGGTGCCTTTCTCCTCCCTTTTAAACATTTAAACACACTCTTTACATGATGCTTAAGCTTTTAAGTCAAAGTTATGAGGTGCTTCAGCCAGGCTTGAGCCTGAGAACAAGACCCAAACCAGGACAATAACAAAATAACACAAAGATTGACTCCACCGTGCTTGCTGGATGAAGTGAAAAGTGCTGAAATATAAATCCTATATCCTGGGATTTCACTGCCTGCTGGAACTAATCTCATTAACTTAAAACCACCTGAGGCTTAAGAGACATATACACTGCTGTGAGAAATTATATTTATCTCATCCTAGGGGGAAATCCTTTCCCTCCCCCAGCTTACCTTACTTTTGACTTTGTCATTCTTGAATTACCAGGTCATTTCTCCCCCATGGGAAAGTTGTCATAGCTCACAGCTATGCAATTACTGTCTCTGAAGTTCACTGCTCTATGAATGCTGAGATCACTGTTCGATGGTTTTCTTCTTAAATAATTTCCTAGAGAAAACAAAGACTGGAAAAATAATAGGTTAGCAGTTTACTTAAAGAAAGTTCCTCCAGAGCTACAGGAAAAGATTCCAGAGCTAAGAACACAGCATAAGGCAAACAGCTTACTAAAAGCATTAAGGTGTTTATTGCCTTTGTGAACCAAACACTGAGTTTTCTTTAACCATTAAAGTTTAAGAGATTGGTGGCCTCTGATAAGTGGTAATTGAATGCAGAAATTTCCAATGCAAGGTTGCAGTTTGAAATCCCATGAGTGTCACCAGGGAGAGCTCTGTAGTTGTGTGGTTGATTGCTGCACTCCCATTTGGATTGAGACTAGATCCCAAATCTGCATTCAGTATTAAATCCAGCCAGTAGAAATATTTTGTTTGACATGGGAGGATTTTGGATAAGGCTTTTACTGATAATCTTGCTGGACTTTGAGAAAGGCAAAATGACCTTGCTCAAGTGTCTTTCAATGTGTGTCTACTTCTGAAATAATGAATAAATCAACTTTGAGTTATCCATTAAACAGCTCAAATATAAAAGGATAGTAAGGAAAAAAAAGGTAACGTTAAAACAGAGTGAGCTCTGAAAACTAAATCCTGAAGGCCTGATCTCTGAGATGGAATGCAGAAAGCCTTATGCAGGGGAAGCTTTTTGTGGTGAACCTGGCCCTTGGGGTGCCCCTCCCAGAGGGGAGCCCAGAGTATGTTTGTGTTGTGGAGCTGAAAGTTACTTGCACTGAAATGGAGGTGCCAGCTTCTGTGACTAAGAGAAATGACCACTGAGTCAAACTCCACATCATTTCTGTAAAACCCAGCTCAGAAGGTGATTTGTGGGTTTGAATGATGGGTCTGTCAAAGTTCACTCTTCACAGTGGTTTATTGACCCTGAGTCACCATTTCACTGACCAGTCATTTAAATTGTTCTGTGTTGATAGAGTGTATATAGAGACAGCAATAGATGCAGTTGTAATTGCAGACCACTTACATTAATTAAAAATGATAATATAAGCTTCTGCTTCTCTTTCATCTGCATGGGATGAAAGTGATCTGGTCTGTTGATGGGAATGCCCCGTTAATCCTCCATTAATGCCCTGTATTTAAGGGCCCACAAAGAGGTGTGTATGAGCAAATAGTGAAGTGCATTAATATCTCTGAATTAGAAGTCCCTGTAATTATGGTGCTAATTGTGTGTTGTTGTGATCTTGTCTAGATGTAAGTGAATTTGGTCAAGTGGTTTTGTTTAATTTTGTCAAGTAATGAATAAATCAGTGAAGTTATAAATGGCTATTGCTATTGTAAAGAATAGAGTCTGAGGTGGTGAATGTCGCTGAACTCTAGTGTACAATCCCTTTTCAGTCCTGCATAAATGAGTGCAGCATATTCCAGTTTATTTAGTGATGGACAGGTTGTTAGTTCTTAAAATAGCTAAGGAGTAGGAACCTGACACCTTGAATGATTTATGTGGGTTTTTTGTAAGCTTGTTTCTGTTTTGTAACCTTTAAAATGTAGGTTTTATGAGTGATATCATTAAAATTTATACTCCCTCTAGTATGTGATGTTTGTCATTATTGCTCTGCTGGGCATCCGGATCACCTGTCTGAATTATAAAGCAACCTTCCTTGGAGCTAAATTGTAATTTTCTTTCCAAATGTGTGCTGACTTCATTATTTTTCATTGGTACTCCCTTACCAGAGTAGAGGCCAGAATCTGGCCTTTTCTGCTTTCCATCCGAGTGGGAAAGGTTGCTACGAGTAACGGTGTATTTCTAGGAATGAGATACGATGGGTCATTTAACTTAGGAAATTTGATATCAATCAGAAAAAACTTCCAGAGAATTTGTTTTAAAGTGTACTCTATTTTTTCTTCTTTGTTAACTCAGACTGATATGCTCAGGAGGTGATTTAATGATGTGCTGGGCTTTGTTATGGTAATTTAAAAGAGTTTCAGCAAAGAGTGAATCTCAGAAAAAAAATGCTGATACTGAAAGTGAATCACAATCCTTGATTCCATCAATTGAGACTCTTAAAGATCTTATACACCAGGAAGGATTTTGTAAAAGGCTTCAAAGTTGTGCCTTTAGTCTGCATCCTCAACTTGAAGGTGCCGAAAAGCTTTCTTCTGGAAAGCTCCACAATACTCTCAAAAAGTTTTGGGTGTTTTTTTTAGCTAATTAATCCAGTGAAAAACAAGTTTTTCTGAGCCATGGACTATTCCTCTGGTTCTCTAAAGGCTGTCAAGCAAACTGCTCTGTAACTCATGAATATAACCCATCTCTCTCTCTTCTTTCAAGAAATGAATGATTTATTCAATGTTTGTTGTATATTGATTAGCAGATTGTGGTATAGAGTAATTCATTGCAAACTTCCCAAACAGACTTACTAGCCAGCTTTCTTCCAGAGGTGAGATGGAGTTGTTTTCTGACCAGTACAACTGCAGATGTTTTAGTTTTTTCAAACCAAGCCTGTTTGCCTAGAATCAGATAATCGAGTCAACCATTAACCCAGCACTTCCCAGTCCTCCACCAGCCCATGTCCCCCAGTGCCACATCTTGTAAATACCACTGGGCATGGGGATTCAGCCACTTCCCTGGGCACCTGTGCCAGGGTGTGACACAGCTTTTAGTGAAGAAATTTGTTCTAATAGGCAGTCTAAAACTTGCCCTGGCACAACTTGTATCAGTTTCATCTTGTCCTTTTGCTTGCTGCTGGGGAGACCACCCCCACTTGGCCACAGCTTCCTTTTCAGGTCGTTGTAGATACTGATGAGGTTCCTTTTCTCCAGGCTGAACACCCCCAACTCCCTCAGCTGCTCCTCAAAGGACTTGTTCTCTCGTGCCTTCCCCAGCTTCATCTCAGAAGATGCTAGAGCATGCAAAAGAGCTGGGATTCGGGCTTCTTGTAGCAATGCCACTAGGGCAGGTGGTTTTTGTTTGTGTGTTTGTGTTTTTCTTACAAAACCTTGCCATTGTAATACAAATGATTTACTGATGTTAACAGAGGATAAAATACTAATTTCAGTGCAGCCTCAGGCTACCATGATATATTCAGTGCTGTCACCTAGTTTCATTGAAAGATATGTGATATAGCACTAGAAAACAAGTTTGAACAACAAAATATGTGTTACTGTTGGAAAACATAAGAATGGAATGTGTCAGATAAGAGTTATGTCAGAATAAGTGCACTCAAGCACTCGACCCTCAAGCCAGTGGCCTCTTCCTGAAATACTTGGTATCATGTTCCCTGTTGTTGCAGTTATTAAAATTCCTTGTCTGCTTCTGTTCCCAGAATGATTATTCTCTCAGTATTTGCAAGGCAAGTTCCCTGTCATGTTACAGATTTCCCTATTTATTTTTGTAATAAAGAAAATGTGAGCATCAGAGGTTCCTGCAATGAACACTTCCAGCAGCATAATTCCTACAGCTGGAAGGAAGGCTCTGTGTGTTTGCACTCCTAATATCAACTAAGGTCTTTTTCAATATTCTTGTCCTCTCACCACACACACTGCAACTAGACTTTGATTAAAGTAATGCTACCAGGTTGAAGTTTAATTTGCTCTATGCTACTTACACGTACTTTAAAATTGTGAGTGGACTCCATAGATAAATGTCAGTGAGATGGTGAAGGAGGTGGAAAGAAGAGCTGTGATGGTGATTAAAGGAGGCTGAGTTGAGTTTTTCATAGGGTTAATGCTTTCCAAATTGGAGGCTATAAGATTGAAAGTGAAGGGCACACTCCTTGTTGAGGGAAAGTGGTGGAGTGATCCTAATACAGAATCTCATTAAAGCAACTGTCAGGATTCCTCTATTTTACCATCACCTCCCCTATTCTATAAGAGTCAGCTGTCGTTTGGAGTGAGCATACTGCCAAAGAGGCATTTACAAATAAATGAAAAATGTCACATTTGATTTTGCTGCTTTCAGAGGACTCCATGTCAGCTTTGTCACAAACCCTTTGTTATTCTCTCTTTCAGATCTCGTCTGGACTTTGGAAATAACTTTGGTTCTTGGATTCCTTCTGTTGTCCTGGGGTAAGCTCCCTGGATTATGACTTTTTATTAACATTTGTGCAACAGTTAAATAACACTGACTTTTCAGTGCCTATGAAGGATGAAATGCTAGAAGTTCTTACCAATTACCTTATGAGTGTGTATAGAAGCTGCATAATACAATCCACGCTTGAGAATACCACTAAAAACCAGATTTATTTTGTAGTTTCTCCTATAGAAGTATTTGCACATTATGGTAATTACTATGCAAAATGTTGTGTGCTGTTCTAGTAGCCACATAAAATATAAATAGCTATGTGGTTTTATTTGTTTCTAAAGAATATATACTTCTAAGTTGATAGTGTTCTTTTTTCCCATATTTATAATTTCTCACTCTTCCACTGTATGTTAGATGGTTATAGTGCATTTTGCTGCTTGTAAGCATTTCAAAAGGTAAGTTGTTTTTCTTACGTATTTGCTGGCTCTGTAAGTGAACTTAATGTGCAATATCAGTCTACTCCTTTTAATGCAAAAGCATTACCATAAGATTGTATATCTGTCGAAATGTCATTACAAGAAATAGTTGAGATGGTTTAGATACGAAGTATCTAAACTACCATCACATCTAACAAAACTGGCGTAGTTGTTTTTTTCTTCAGTTTTTGAGATTGCAATCAAAAATACAGTGTTTTACTAAAACTGCTGTGAAAGAAACTTCATTAACATCCAGAGAAATACCTGTGATCCTTTAAATAGGAGTTGAAGATTTTTGAAGACAGACCTAGTGCTACATTTAAGAGTAATTTTCATCCTTGCTGCATTTTCTGTGATGTCCAGGAAGTGTAACCTGCAAATAGTAATAGGACAAGAGATTACTACTTTCCACTAACTTCAACAAATAAACTCACACCATATAGAAAGAATTGGTTCCTGATGGTTTTGTATTTCTGAAGGGATTCTTCAATAATGATTCACATGGGTTTTGCAATCTGGCAAACAGCCAAAAATCCCTTATTCAATGCATGTTTTTTCATAGCATATTTTAAAAAAAAAAAACTTGCTGCATTTTATCACTATTGCTATTATCAGATTTTTAAAAAAAACAAGAGAACTGAAGAAAATCACTTTGGTGTTGCTTCTGCACTCTGGAGACTCCTAGGAAAGTGGGGAAGAATTGGACTTTGTAAGGGGGGAATCAGGAACAATTTATGGTGTCACTTGCCCTATGCACAGGTTTTGCTTCTATTCCTCTTTCAGCTGGGATTTTAATGGAGCTTGATGAGCTCTACTTTAGCACTGCTGAAATTTGCTTTCATTGGTGAATGCATATTTGTCAGCTGTTTATGCATTTTTAATACATTGTATTTCATGTCTAGTTTTTGCTGTTCTGATATACCTTTTGCTTAATTAGTATGAAATGTGTTGAATTTGTTCTAAAAGAAAATTTAAAATGAATATTTGAAATAACTGTTGTTTCCTGACAGCTCAGCCTTTTTATTTTTCTTCTTTTAACTAGAAATCAAAACTTGTTAACTAGAACTTCCAAAGAGCACCCTTAATTTGTACTTTGGACAGTGTTGTTTACATGGTAGTACAAAGTTTGTGACAAAGCTCTGTATAGCAGTCTCTAATACTGTGTTTGCAGCAGTGGGCTGCCCAGCCTTGCTGTTCTTCTTTTGTATTAGAAGAGTAAAAAAAAAAAAATCTAAGATGTGAATCTGTAAAGACAGAAAATTAATTCTGGCAGTGTGGAAGATGATGACATAGTTTCAAGGAATGAACCAGACAGTTCAAGGCTGTTATATTTGTGTAATTAATTAATATTACTGTAAACAGAGATGGAAGGAAGTAAAACTGGGAGGAAAATAAAGAAGTCATCATTGTCAGTGCTGTTCATTCCCCAAACTCTGCCCTCCTGTTTGGCTTATACAGTAAATTGCTTTGAGGTAACTCTAAATGGAAATCTGTAGCACTTCACATCTAAATGGGGCATGCACTTAGTGGTAAAGCAGTGCTGCAAAGGCCAATCCAGAATTCTCCCAAAATGCCTTGGAACAAAAATATGTTTAAATATGACTTAGCAGATTTGCAGAAGCTTAGACTTTCACTCACCAAATTTTCAGTCAAGCACATTTGATCGTGTTACTGATGTTGATGTGTCCCAGCTTCTACAGAGCTGAGCATACTCTGATCCATGGTTGTGCAGATGTAAATATCTGTATCCCAGCTGTTGGCATATATGGGAATTAATTCCATATATTAGTCTGAATCATGAGATTGCTCTCAAGTGCTGGGTGTCCCTACAAGCAGTGGATGAAATATCATGGCTGACAACAGTGCCATGAGTTAGAAAATAACTTTAGTGGGAGATTGTCTGAGATCTCCACCCAGCAAATAGCAAAGACAGATTAACGAAACAGAAACACGTGAACACCACCACTGTGCTTATTCAGTTCAGTGCAGAACTTGAAGGCTGGGAATGAGCCTAGGAAGAGCTAATTTGACTTAGCTGTTCTTGCCAACAGTTGTTTAGCTCCTGGACCCAGAATATTCTTTCACCCTATTTCCATACACAAATGTCTCTCTTCCTTTTTAATTTAATAAAGGTGCTGTATTTCTAAGTCATGGGGATGCTGGTCTCATTTCAGCAGGATAAATCGTAGACCCTTCCTAGTGCCCAAATACACGACTTTTCATGGAATAAGACACCTTTTCTGTGTATGAAGAAAAAATAATTGACAGAGGAGAGGGTGGGGGAAGTAAGGGATGATAACCTGGTCAAGTAGGAAAATATAAGGTTTAGAGGGGTTATAATTAATAAGTTTGTCAATTAAGTTATTACAATTTCATCTTAGAAGATGCACTTTAAAATCCTGAGGATCATTCCTAGTTGAAATCAGTGCAGTTTTTAGCACCTCTTCTGATTTGCACCGTGTTATTTCTTAAATTCCATATTATTCCATTGAATTCAGAGAGGTCACTCATGGAATAAGGAAATTGTTCCTCACCTCTTTGTATCTGAGGTTCTGCTCTGTGCTGCTGCCCCCTCTTAGCTGTTACAAAACACTGTTATTTTTGAAGTGTCCTCTGAAGTGTTTTGCGTTTTGGCTTTGTAAATTGCAAGTGATGTAATAGAACTCACAGCAGAAAGGACATGTGGAGAAGACAATGCTAACAAACAATTTGCAGCTCCTCATTGCCATGGCTGAATGACTTGGTTTTAGGTAATTTGCTATTCAAACAGGAATAATGAGGTAAAATGTGTTTGACTCATTTTCATTGTGGCACAATGGTCAAGCCTGAACCACTTAATTTGAGGGGGTTGGACAGGGCAACAAAAATTGCTAATCATGTGCTTAATTGATCATTCTCCCACGACTGCCTCTAGCTGTTGTGTGGTAATGATGGTCTGAGAGAGTAACCATCAGAAAATTGCTGAGACCATACAGGAACATACCAGGAGTGGCTTAATGGTGAAGTGGTTTAATTGCTGCCAACTCAGCAGAGCAAAGGCAGGGGCCAAAACTCATGTGCTGAACCCTAGAAACCTGAGTTTTTGGTCAAAACCTGACTTGAAATGCATGTGGTGTGATTGTCTCTGCATAGTCTATTTGGAGGGGCAGGGAAGTGTCTTTGACTACATTTCCTGGGGTTGTTATTTTAGCATGAGCATCTTGGGAATGTTTTCAGCACAGAAAAGCATTAGCAAGACCTAATGCATTTTGAGCTTTGTCTATGAAATTGTAGTATTTTTTTTAAGCAACAAGTAATGATAATTACAGTTGGGGTTGGTAGTTTATTTTTTTTTTTTTTACATTTCCTAGAACAAAAGTGTTTGAAATCCCATTCAGAATTGGTTTTCAAGTTCATATGCCTGCATATAGATTGGAATTACTGTAAGAAAGATCAATGAATTGCCATTCTGGTAATAGTATTGGCTGTATTTGATAAGTATGTCCTTGGGCTTTTCTCAGAATTACAGCTAAATTTATGAGTGCCGAATACAATTCCTGTGAGTCTTCTGTAGCTGTAGAAACAGGTTGTGCAAACTTGTCACCAATAACAGTGGTCTCCAGTAGAGCAATGGTTTTGTACAATGTCTTCATATAAAAGAAACAAATACAGCCTTCCATCCCCCACCATCTGTTGTTAGGAGTATTCCCTTATTTTCTACTGTTTTGGGGAAGAATTTGGCTTATGTTCTTGAATTAAGTATAATAATTAAGATTTTTAACATTTGTAAAAGCTTGACTTGCATGCAGGAGGTAGATTGTGACAGCCTCACATGCCATACTAAAATGATACATAAGTAGAGCAATGTTTTCATCAACAGAAATGTGTTGCTGTTCAAAGTTGATTCTCTCTGTAGGGTGCCATAAAGTAATTAGAAGACTATAATATAATCCTTCAGTATTGCATTAATTCCTTAGAGGGATGAATTCATCTTTTCTGACTGCAGTAGTGCATGAGTGGCCATGGAAATGCCACTGAACTATAAAATCATCTGTAAAACAAAGAATAGTTTTTCTAGACCAGCATGTTTATTTTACAAAACTCATAAAAGGCTCATGCTTTTAGTGATTTTTGCTTGTAGCAAACTGGAAGTGAAAGTATTTATCTTAAAATTAAAAATTGACATGGAATGCTGTGTTTGCCTTAAAGAAAACTGCATGTGAGGTATTTGTCTTCTGTGAGGACTGAAGACTCTTAGAAGGTCTGTGCCAACACAAGAAGAATCTCTTGTTACAGATGATGGATTTTTGCAGCTGGTGTAAACTCATCCAGCAATGGCTGCATACTGTAAATTTAAAGGATGAGAATTTTGAGCACTTTTCTTTTTCCCAGCAGAGGGTGGAGAGCTGGGTTTGTATAGTGAGACAGTGTTGCAAATCAGCCTTGATTGGGCTTTTCTTGGATTTTTATTTTTGTTAACTGCCCAATGCTCTAAGCCTGCGTTTGTAATAGAGGTTTGTGTTGTCTGGAAGGGGAGGGACACTGGCAATGCATGTCTCAGATGGAGGAAGACTGGAATTACTCAATGGGTGTGATCAGAAATGATTCTCTGGGCAACCCCTATGAGCTGAAATGTTCCCCTGCTTACAGCAGGAATTCCAAAATCCACAAGGACATTATTTTACTGTCATTTTATTATTCTTCTATAGAACATCTTTTTGATTGTGCTGTGAAGTGTGTTGCAATTGAGAGGTTCTTTCCAGCCCACCAGACTTGGGTGTTTCTGCTGTGTTTCAGTTTGTACTCAGCATTAATCCTTCCTGTACTTAATGTTTTCAGCTGCAGTGGTGGAAGGACCCTTGCTGCCATATCCCAAAATAAAGCCCTTTTCTTGGAGAAACCGGGCATTGAGGTCTAGTTCACTCTGGTGCAGGCTTTGGGAATGTGCAGCAAAAGTTCAGAAGTCTAATTAAGGAAGCATTGAATTTAAGGCCTGCCTTGACTGTTTCACTCAGGTGAATAATTCCGTGCTTTTGCAGAGGCTGCATGCCTTAGCACAAAGAAAGGCATGAGTGGTTCCATATGTGCAGGTTAGGACTAACAACTCTCTTGTATGACACATACATAAGCAAGCCTTAGGTTTCAAGCAAAGGAGCATAATCACTATTTGTTAGTTGCTAAATATCTAAATGCATATTTATTGTGCAAAACCAAATTTTCAGCCAAGGTATAGATCGTTATTTCTCACATGACTATTGAAAAATTAAAGAAAATATGGAAGCTGAAATAGGTGCTTAACACCTTGCTGTAGTTCAGGGCACAGGTGCAATATTTAGCATCCTCATGGTATTCTCCGTATACTTAATAATTCTTTAAGACTATGCTGGTCTAATTATAGCACATCCGAGTTCAAAAAGAGTGTTTCATACAGCCTTAAGGCCTGTGAAGGAGATAATCTTCCTGGGAGTTCTGACATTTGTTTTAATGGAAGCAGGATCAAGCGCAAATGCTAGGCTGGAGTGACATTTAAATATGATCAGCAATACTGGTCAGTGATCAGGAAATCGAGCTGTTCCAGCTGTTAACTTAAGAGACCCCTTTATGTAACATACTGTCAATTGCAAGGATTTTTTAAATATTTTTCTTAGAAAGAGTATGACTCTCCCTCTATGAATAAACCATCCCTATCCCGGTGATGTGGTTGACAAGGCTCTGATGCATTTCAGCAACATTATGAATCTTACCTGCTGGAGATGGAGTTTATATGCATGGATACAGAACTGCTCAAAGCAAAATGTTTCACCATCCTCGGATGAACACTTTCGGTGCTCCAAGGCGTCTCAGTGCGTTAGGGAAGAGAGCTCATCTCCACAGAGATAAATGTTTTACAATGGTTTTACTTTCACCAAAAGCTGAAGCCATAACCAAGAAATGGAACAATTTTTGATTGAAAAAATCATCCCAGCTCCCCTCCCTGAACAAAACACTAGCACAACAAATTTATTGTAATTAAAGTAATAGAGATTTAGGCTTCAACAAGGAGACTGTCCAATATGTGAGGCTTGCAGAAAATGGAAGTGGGGAGCGTCAGCTTTCAGGGCAGTGTTTAGAGACAGGGTTGAGGGCTTTGAAGGTAGGCAGATCCAGCTTTTTGAGAGGCTTCTCTCTGAGGGTTAGGTATTCCTGTTGTTTTCACCTTGGCTCGTCCAAGTGCAGCTGTGCCCTCTGTTAAAATCAGCTATGCCTGATGTCCTAAAACACTGCTGTGGGAGTCACTGACTTTGCCACCGCAGACCTTCTGGATCTGTTGTGAGTTCACTGAGTAATATTCATTACAAGCTGTGTATTGACAGTTATTTTTACAAAGTATGACTTTTTTTGCATAACTACCCTTTAGCCTAGGTAGAACTATCACTGGTTAGTCAACAGCTGTATGGTGATTATCATTCAGAAAACGATAGATTGTGTTTTGGAAATATAATTTCATGAGCACAGTTTACCTCATGTGAAGGACAATTTCATTGGTGAATCACTGTAGAACTTTAAAGGGTAAGTTTGACACTTCTCCACATTCCGTCACTTACAAATGTGTCAAAAAAACTAAAATGTCCTATATCTTCCCTCCCCCCCCCCCCCCCCCCCCCTTTACAGTGAAAGCAGTAAACACCTTCCATTCCTTTTTGGACCTCCTAAATTAATTTTTTTTTTTTTTTTTAATTTTCTGTATCTATGCTCACATCTTCATTTATCCATTAGTTGTCTTCCTCATAACCCACAGAAAAATCTGTCTCACAGGTACATGTTGAGACATGAGTAGGAGTAAAAGGCTGGGGCAGAACTGAAGCCTCTGGCAGACACAGCAGCTGACAGGGGATGTGGTGCTTTGCATTTTAGTTTTGAATAGTTTGGTGTTTCTGCAATGTTTGTAGGAATGCATTTGCAATAAGAAGTGAGAGCATCTTGTTTGATAGCTTTTATAGTGATATTAGTTCCTTCAACCCAATAGAAGCAGCCTGACATCTTTCTTTTTCCTGTTGTTTTTCATTTGGATTTTTCCTATACTGAATGGATATATTCAGAATCAGCTGAAGGTTGACAAATGCAGCTGTGAAGACTTGTCTTCAAGCTATACTGCAGATTTTTCTCTTGCCTTTCTTTGCTCCAAGAAATATCTGTTCAACTGTTTTTATAGTATTTTTATGATAGGCATTTCAGATACCTACTGCTGGATAAATAAAACTGCCTTCCTAGCTTAAGGAGCCAGGGATGTTTTTTCATTTGTTTCTCAAAATCTGTTGCAGTGCAAAATGTAGTTGGATGTCATAGTAAAGAAGATGGCCTGGCATGGAAATGAGAACATAATTAAAATTATTTTTACTGTTCTCAGGATTTGGAACAAACTGTTGCTTAAACCTTTTTCTTAGAGGTATTACACCTAACAAGCTCTCTTGAGAGAGATGGGGGTAGAGCAGCAAAGCTATCAACAAAAATACGGAACGGCTGCGTTCCCTGGGGTTTGCTTAAATTCGAAAGTGGATAGGAACTGTGAAGAAATATAATGCAATCTGGTAAAGAAACTGCAGTATAACTCCAGTGGCCTCAGACACAGTAATGTACCAGTGTAAAGACCTCGTATTAACCTGAAAAATAGGTAACAACATAAAACACTCTAAAGTTGCTTAGTTTACATTTGTCCTTGATGCATCGTCTTCAGTGTCTTGTGGTGTGGAGATCAAGCTGTGCTGTAAACTCTGTGGAATGTAAATCAGGTCTTTTTACCTGCTGTGGAGAAGGCCCTGTGAACCTTTTCTGGGCTGCCTGTGTTAGAGTAGGACATGCTAAGTTCAAGATGACTGCTGAGCTAAAGCAGCAGTCAGATGGAGTTAAATGAAGATGTTCTTGGTCTTCATTTAATGGCAGGTTGAGGTTTATTAAGCCACTGAAGCCACTTGTCATGTGAGATTTTCTGTCCTTGCCCACGTGAATGGACCTGATGGAGGCATAGCATTGGTTGTCTAGGATTTGAAGCAAAGGAAGGGGAAAACAGTAATTCTTGAGGAGTGTTTCAAATGTTTCCTTTTTTTTTTTTTTTTTTGATAATCTGGAATGCCTGTTAGTCCATGCAGTATTTGTTTTATTGTAGTCCTTTCTCAGAATTTGTGAATACCTTCCATACAGAATCAGCAGTAATGATTTTGCAGAGCCACAGACCTTCTCTTTTTACTTCTGAAATTCTGATTGAGAAGTAGCAGTTCTTTTGTTTGTTGTTTTGAGGAGGAGCTTGGTACAGGGTTCATAGTGAAAAGTGTGCTTGAATTTGAGCAAATCAATGCTTTCCAAGTCTGACAAAGATTTTTTTGATAAATCCCATTGAATTGCAGTCTCCACTGTCCTCCATTCACACACATTTGAAAATCTGGGCTCAGGTTTTTGGTGTCTGACATACTGGACAATTATGAGAACTGGAACTTGCAAGAGTAGATCTGCATTTTACATAAGGGTCCCTGAAGTCTTGGAGCCTACAGTTCAGTCTGAACATAAAAATTCCTTCAGAAAACTGGTTGTGTTTTGTCATTATTGTTAAGGATTTATTATAATTTGACTTTTTTTTAAGTGTTAAGAAACATGTTCTTGTACCTTCTAATCTTGTTGGTATTTTCCTTGGAGAAGAGATGGTTGGATGTGAGTGGGGTTACAGTACATGCCCCACTGACATTCTGCTCACGTTGTTTGGTGAGCACGTACCTGCAGCAGGGATCCTACTACAAACAATTCTGTCTTGTCAGAAAAGGTGTATCTACAACTTGGCTTGAAATGTCTCTGTGGTTCAGGGCCCCAAGCTGGTGAGGGATGTGCTCTGTTAGTCTGTGCATGTGTGAGTGCAAGAATGGGTTGCTGCCAGCTTGTTTTGCTCTGTTAAATATTAAAGATCAGATGTGCCTTTTAAAAATAGTGGGTTATTAGGCTTGGCTCAAGAAATTAAAACCAAAGCGTTACAAAGCTGTCTTAACAGTACTGTTACCTCCTTGAAAATAGGATTTCATAATTACCTAATGTGTGTGTGCCTGTGACAATAATCTGTTAATAATGTTTGTTTAAAAAGAAACAAAAACGCACACAGGTCAACCTTAATGAAACAGTTTTAACATCTGAGTAAAATACAGAGAGCAGTGAGTATCAAGTGTACTCCTAAGGCTGTTGGTTTCTCCCTGTGTCTCCTGTTTAAAAGGAAGTAAACCAGGCTCAATAGCACCATTAGTGGGGACAGAATGCTAAAAGAGCCCTCTGGCATTCAGCAGTCCAGGTAGGCACAGTCAGCTGGTAACTCCCAAGCTGCAGCCTAAATCTGCAGCTGCTGTACTGCACCACCTAAAATACAGGTGGTGTGAAAGATGAGAAATTTGGATCAGATTTCATATGGTGCCTTTTCATTCCTCCTCTAATGGTAAACTGGATAACTTAATTTATTGTCTTGTTCCTTTGTAAGGAAAACTGTTGCCTGAGTGACAAGAAGCAACTCCTAGAAATATGGATGACATTATTGAGGAGGGCATGTATGTATGCACAGGAGTATTTTTCATGTTCCTGTAGGAAAAAAAACCAAACCCTTCTTTTCTTTACAGGTGAGTCTGGGATGATGAATTTAGAAAAGAAATAATCTGGTTTCAGTATTACATACTGGAACAATGAAGCTTTATAGTCCATTGGTTTTGCCTGTAAGACTCCTATGCTTATCATGACTATATTAAAATGTCATTAATGTCATTAGTGTATTTAGTAACTACTCTTCTATGATCCATTAGTTATAAGGGATAAAATTAGATGTATTTGGAATTTATATTCTGAATTCTAAAAGACTTGACTTTTTTTCAAATAACTGTGTGTAAGCCTCATTTGATAATGTAACAAAATTCACGATTCCCTTGTCTTAAAATATTAGGATCAGTAAAGTTCAATGTGTATTTGATTGTAAGGATTTTATTTCAGAACAACCCCCTTTGTTGGTGCAATATTGCATTAGTGTGCTGTGTTGAACAATTTAATCTGAACTTCCCTCTTGCAGAGAGGATACAGCCAGAAGTTTCTTTCTCACTTTTTCTGTTGTCTTTCATTAGTATTAGGGGGATTAAATTGATGTTACAGTTTGTGGTAATTGGATCAGAATCAGGTTAGTTTATGATTTATTTCTAAGTTTTGTTTGGCTTGATTTTTTTGTTTGTTTTGTGGTTTGACTGAAGCTTGAAAAAGTCATCTCGATAGAAGGTACAGGAAGATATGACAGAAAACATGAAATTTTGTGTCAAAGCTCTTGTGTCTTTGAACAAGTTCAGTAGAAAGAAGTGTAGAGGCAAACTGTTACTTAATAGTATATCTTGCATCTTAAGCATTTCAAATTAAATGGCTTTTTCATCTTTCACAAAAATCCAGATAGCAAATATGCTGATATTACTGCTCTGAGTGTTAATTAACTTACGGTTTTAATGTAGAGGGGGTTTGTTTGTTTGAATGAAGCTGTTGCTTTATTTGGTGTTGCTTTCCAGTGACAAAGCTCTTGGAGGTTTCTGTGGGAGATGCAGTTGGCCTGTGATGAACCTGATGAGTCTGTGGGTACTGTGCTGCAGAAAGGTGGCCTGATGGTCAGTGCCCTGCACACTGCACAAACTGGGGTTTTCTATGGGCACACTTGATTCTGCCAACTGCATCTTTCTGGTTTCACTGGAAATGTTACTCTGGATGCTTTCCTCTAGCAGGTTTCCTCTTTTTCTCACAATCAGCACATTTGGGTTTTTTTCCACTACACTTTCATATCCCTCGTGTTTCTAATTAACATTTCAAAATCGCTGCCTGTCCTTCATTCTGCATAATCTGTGCTTCTTTGCATTCCAGTAGCACACCTGTACTGCAAATGCAATACCAATTAATACTCTTTTTGGTAGTTTAAAGTAAATAGTGTCCGTGTATGGGTTTATTCTCAAGCCGTAATATATTCAGTATTTTTTATCTGACAGGCCTTGAGTTCTAAGAGCTGGATTTAGCAGAAGTTTTAAACTCTGTTTAGGGCTGAGTAAGCAGATATCTTTTTCTAATCAGTTAAACACACCATGCTTCTTTATAGCTCTCTACAGGAGTAAAGAATTAAAAAAGTTAACCAGTGAATAAATATCTCAAAAAATATCTTTTTCCTTGAAATGTGCTTCACCTAGAAAAACATTCTTAATTTGCAGATCTCCTGTTTGCTCTTAGGTTACCAAACCATATGTGAATACAGATTTCAAAAGCAGAGTTTAAATTGGTGAAAATACTTCGCTGCCTTTTGCTTTCAGTTTTACTGTACTGCTTTTTTTCCTCTTAAACTTGATCATCTAAAATAATTGCAGTAATGAAGTAAGGGATAAGGTAAAGGCAAATTATAGCTAAATGCTTTAAAATAATAAAAGCTTTATGGCTTGAAATTTGCTTTTGAAGTTTTCGGGGCCATCTAATTTCCTCAAGAAAATGTTTATGCAGTGTATATTCACCCTTATTTAAAAAAAAAAAATCTGAAGTCATTAGGCTAACAGCAGTAAAATAAAGGACATCTTTTCAGGTCAGTTCTTTTGCCTGTTTTTCAAGGACTTCCTTTGAATGTTAACTTAGGTTTTCTGATCCAAGAAAGATTTTTGGCAATATGATTTAAGTATTGTCTTCTTGCTCTCATGCTTGGTTAGATCATCTCTGACCGTGAGGAAGAAGATGAGAAGTTACAGAGAGATGTGGCTTTCCCTGAGAGCCATGAAACAGGGAATTGTCCAAAGCTGCTGTACTGGAAGTTAATGATCAGATCCCTGTAAGTAATTCTCACTATATGAGGGCAATGTCACTTGGTTCCAAAACCTGGTAGGTCTTTAAGCACTTCTTGTGTCCCAGCTGTGTGGTCGTGTGACGTAAGTACGGTGTCTGTAGTTTTGTTTCAGAACATGCAACTGATTTTGTAACTCCAGATAAACGCCCAAATCCTTGCACTTGGAATTTTACAAATGTATCAGTGTTTTTTTTTCTTTTTTTAAGAAAAAAAAAAGTTTTTCAATATATACTGTAGCTGATCTCTGAAAAATGTACTTCACAGTCCCCCCCACATGGAAATTCTTCACAAGACTCTTGAAATGCGTCGTCTTTGTTATCACTCAAAAGTGATGCATGAGATGCAATGTTACGACTTGATAAACTTAAGCACAGAATTATTGAACTGCTAAGGATAATCTCCCAGTAAATATTTGGCATTGAGTAGTATTCAACACTTGTTGCTTTTGCTGCATGTTATTTCTTTGTGGATAATTTAGCCAGTTTCCAGAACTTCTTTGATAGCTGTGTCTTGCTGAGTTTCCTTTTGCATGGAAGAAAATTTGGGGCCATTATTTGGCCTCAGAACTGACATGAAGTAATGATTGTCTTTTGAAATTGAGAGGATTTACCACATACTTGAACCTTAGGGATAAGTTGGAAATTCAACCTATGCACCAAGTGTATGGAATAAATGAGTTCACTAGTTTTGTGACTCCAAAGGTCACAGCTATAGACAGAGAGATCCAAAACAGTAATTAACCAATTTATAGTTTGTTGTTGGTTTGAATATTTAAATCAAGGTTGTGTATCACTGGAAGAGTTGTGATCTAGCTCAGCCAGATGCATCTGGGCTCAATGCAGAAATTGCTGAGTTAAATTCTTTGGCCTGTGCAGTGTACAAGGTCAGTCTGGGTGATCACAGTTGCCCTCTAAAAATGCTGGTTGTCAAAAATGAAGAAGGATGTATTTGAAAAAGCATGAAATGGGTTGTTAGGAATGAAATGTCAATAGATTAACATGGAATAAGCAGATAAGTGTCAATTTATGCAATTAGACTGGATGGATAAAATTAATGTGTTTAGAAAAACTGATGAAAAAAATTGCTGTTTTCGTGTAAGCATGAAAGTAACATTGGTTTATCTTACTGAACCAAAAAAAAAGGAAACTTTTTAAACTTTAACACATACATTAAGTTGACTGTTGCAGCCCTGTGAGATTTGCAGAACTGGTGGACTGTCTCTGCCCTTAGATATGTATTTAATATACAAAACAGGACTTCATAGATAAAGTTTTTGTTTGCGCTCCAGTGTCCTTAAAGAATTTGGTTGCCTGGGGAAGAGGAGAATTGATGGGATAGGAAAAGGAAGGTTAAGGAATCGGAAAAAAGGCTCCCAAACACCACGAAGCCTGAATGTGCCTGTGTACACACCTGCACTTGGTTTGTTTTATGCATTGTTGCACCTGAGTGGAGTCAAATGGCAATAAAAGGAGCTTTTATTTTGGCTGTTTATTTTCTGGAGAGTTTCAAATACCTGTGAATTCAGAACTTATGTGGTAATCAGCCTTAGCTAAGGAAAACTTAATTGGATCCTCAGCAATATTATATGAGTTACACAAGAAATGCTGAAATCAAGCAAATTTTCAGGTTCTCAATTGTCTTGATCGGGAAAAAATAATTTCAAGTAAATGTAAATGCAAATGCCTTTAAATCAAATGGATATTCTTTAACATGGGGCTTATTTGTCTTACTTTCTGGATGCTTTTCCTTTTCCCCTTGTTGATACCTAGAGGAGAAAGGTATTACTTGTCAGATAGGACATCACTTCTCCCTCAGAATATCCATACAAAGAACAGGGAGTGACTTAGGAAAATGTGATTTTGTGCATTGGTTAGTAACTCTGAATAATGCAGTTTAACCTGGGAGTTTAGATGATGTTTTAAGAATATTTTAACTTTTTAATTAATGGCACAGTTCTACTGTTTGGCTTACAAGCTGCTGGTCTTTGTCCTGGTCCTTTCCATGGAGCTCCATGTGGGAAGCAGCCATCTCCTCAAAAACAAGCTTACAGAGGTAATGCATTGATTTGTATAGGAGATTTATTGGGTTGCCTGTCGTGAGCCCTGATCCCCTTAAAATACATCAGAATTTAATGATGACTCTTCGCATACCTGGAAGTATTTAAACAGAGGCCCGCATGAAGATTGAACAGAGTAAAGCAAATTGAATTTGGTTTAAGAATTCATCCCATTTTGTCCTACATATCTAATTCATTTTTCTCAAATGCTGTTCATATTGTGTTGCATATTAATTGCATATTCTATGTTCTTTATTTGTAATATACCACTGATAATACCAGAAAATTAAATTTTTAATTCCCAATGATACCTTAATTTAATGTTCCAGTTACTTCTCTTCTTTAACTAATCTTCTGTCCTCTGAACAAATTTGATTAAAATCATTACATGTATTAAGAAGAAATGGGCTAAAATGTATCACTTTGGTCCCACAGGGTATTAAAAATTCCCTTCTAAAGCATTCCTTTCTTTTGGTGGATGGCAGATTTTAGGCAAGGAAATGGCTGATAAAAGCTCAAAAATCACTAGGATATTTAAAAGGAGAAGAAATTACTTGCTTTAGTTACTGCTTTCTCGTTTTACAGGTAAGCCATTCCTCCATTCTCTTGTCTCCTGATGCCCTAGTAATTACGAATTTGTGAGATTTGGGATAGGATGTGGGATGTAGGAGGAGTGATTTCAGACTCTTATATTTCCTAGTGCTGTTTGCTGGGGGACCTTGCAGGCAAGTGCTGAGGAAAACTCATGCTGAGCTCTCTTCCCTTCTGTGCTGGACTGAGCAGAGTCAGATCTTTAGGGTGGGATAATGCAGCCATTGGGCTTTTGTGTTTGTACAAGACAAAACTCTGCAGTTTGTTTACATTAAAATGTCTTGTAATTTGTAACTTCATGCTGATTTTGTAACTTTGGTTTGGATTAAAGTGTTAGTGGTTTAACCTTCTTAGTTTTCTATTGAATTATGTGATTATCTTGGCCCATTTGATGTTATGCATGTCTGTGTAATTAGGATGTTGTAATCTTCTTCTTTCTTGGTCTCTGATACTGAGTTAATGATATCTCCTTAGGAAGTCTGATACAACACTGTTAACTGGTTGGGTAGGGAGGAGTTCACTTATCAGTGAATAGAATTTAAGCATAGGTCCTTTTCCAAACCAGAATTATAAAGAAATGCTTTTGAAATACTGCATTTATTTTTATGGTTGTCCCTCTCAGTTCTCATTGTATGGCTGATTAACTGCATTCAAAACACGATTTGCTGCCTGTATAGTGACAGAACTTTTTTGAAAGTGTGAGGTAATGAAATTTAATGCTGTCTGTGCTGGCTTTTTTAGGTCCTTTGAGCACCCATTAAGTAGGTTAGCTGCTCACTTGTAAAGCTCTTTCAGCTGTGAATTAGAAAGCATCAGCCTTTACTGTATGCACTGTAGTCTCATAGTCATTCTAATTTTCTCATATTTATTTCTAATTTTATCTCCTTCTGCTCCCTGGGCCTTAATTCTGCAGATTCATGATATTAATTTTGTGATGCCACAGCTTAGTACATCTTCCACTATCCCAGGTTGCTCCAAGCCCTGTCGAATCTGGCCTTGGATGCTTTTGGGGATGGGGCAGCCACAGCTTCTCTGGGCACCCTGTGCCAGGGCCTCCCCACCCTCACAGAAAAGAATTTTTTCCTGATCTAAACCTACTTGCTTTCAATTTGAAGAAGAAATATTGCAAACTAATAGCATTTCTAGGTACTTCATTATCTTCCCTATCAGACAATGAATTGACTGCAATGTTCCTTAATAATTACAGATTTATAGCCTACTTCTATGCATTCTGAAAAACACTCCTTGACACTCTATGCTTTCATAATAAAAGCTTCGACATTTTTTGGTAAAATCAAGAGTACTTGGCTTAGTCTAGTGTAGGCCCCTGTTTTTACAAGGTGTTATACAAACAGGAGAAATTCCATCATCCATAGAGCTGAATTTATAAGTACACCAGGCAGGCACAGGGACTGAACAGGAGCACAGAGGATACAGACCCACCTACGTTCTTCTGGCAGGCCCTTGAAAAACCCCAGATGTCTGAATGGGAATTCACTGGGCAGTGATGCTGGATGTGAATTAGGGAGGCTGCTATTGCATTATGCTAACATCAGGAGGCCTTTATTGAGAACCTGATCTCTACTGTGCTTTATTGCCAAGAATCATTGCATAAAAAGATATTTGTCCAAAATAACTCGCATATTAGATTTGATAAGCTGCAGCAGGCTGATGGAACAGAAAATGATGTTGTGAAGTCTGTGGTAGTGCAATACAGCAGTAGTTAGAAATTAAATAAATTTATTTGAGGTTGCATAATAGATATTAGGACTAAATCAACACCTGTGAATCACATAGAACTGCCTGGCTTTTGTTCAAAGTAGTTTGTTTTGTAGTTTGTAGACTGATAATTTTGAACAGTTTTTATTTGAGTTTCAGGTAATTGATGAGTTTATAGTGGAATCTGGACCTTTGTGATTATAGCTGTTCAGTGTTAATGTGGTTTTGCAGGGTAAATAAGTGAAAAAGATTGATTTATCTTCTATTATGAGGAATAGTAGAATTTTAAGGTCCCATTGCTTTGTGTAGGAGGATCCTGTATACCCTAAAGAAGCAGACTTCATACCTCCAATGCTCTGGAAAATGAGAAGTTTGGTGTGTAAACACCAGCCAGGAAAGAATTAGCTTTTTGAGGTCTTTGTTAATGAGTACACATGTGCTGAAAGATAATAAATTATTGTCTTTCTGATAGAGTTAGAAGAAATATCCAGATGGAAGCTTTTATATTGTAGGACAGGTGCATCAGGTTAGTTTTTTAGCTGGTTAATATGACATATTGATGTCATGAATTTTGCTACCTAATGACCTGGAGATTCTTCAGGGGCTTGAATTCTGTCAGAAAATATGAAGGGGAAGCCAGATTCAGCGTAATTAAGGAGTAGAACACCGAGCAAAAGGAAGGATCATGTAGTTATATGTAAGAATAACATTTTAGCCACACTGCCTTGTAGAAAGGTTCCATTATGCTGTCAGTGGATTGGGGGTAAGCACATGCCTGCACTCTGGGACTGGAGTGTGGAGATGTATGGGAATCTCACCATACACCACTTGACTGGTCTCTTATCTAGTCAAGTGTGACAAATAATTCTGCGCACTTGTCAGCACTGACAGCTGAGACTTTTTGCTTAGATGCCTTGACAGTGCTTGTATTAAGCACTCAGGGCCATACACTCCATTAAGTTTTTGGAAAATGAACTGTCTGTACTTGCTGTCTGGCTGATGCTGGCAGTGCTTGGGAGCTGGAATCCTCTCCAGTGAGCCCCTTCAGCCACCTGACAGGTTGGGCTGGCATGGTTTTAGTGGAGTCTTCAGGGCACAGTATTTCCTTGGATAGACAAGGTGGGATGTTTTAAACGATGGTCAAAGTGTAATGTGGAATATAACCAAGTTATCTGAAATGAAGATAGACAAAAAGGTTGGTTTGTGGTTTTTTTTTGGATATGCAATCAATGGCCATGTGGAGGGTGCTCTGTGGAGATGTGAGATGTGGTTTGTGTATCACTCAAATCTCCTCATGGTGTTGCTCTGTGTATCACCTACATCACACTAGCTAAGTTGGAAAATAGAGTGACTTTTAGGGTTGGGATTTTCATTTTTATTGAAGGGAAATACTGATAGAATTATAGCTATAATTTCAAAGGTAGCCATTTACAGCCAAATGGTGAATAGAATTGGAGGTTGATTATTGAACTGTCCATTAAATATATGGAAGAAATTGCAGAATGAGGTTCCTTTCCTTGATATCTCTGCTGTGTCAGGGTGCTGAGTTGTGGTTGAGCTCCTGCCTGTAGTGGGTGGTACAGCATTACAGATTCTCCAGGAATGCAGTGGAATTACCTTGGCATCTGGGTATATGGGGTAGTTCGTCAGGGTCTCTCAGTGCCACTGTTGGAGACTTTTTAATTTCTGCTCACTTCCCAAAGGAGAAATATGAATAACACCTACTGTGTGGAATAGCAGAGTATAAATTTTTCAGTGATTTTTAGGAAAATTGGATTTAAAGGCATTTTCTGCATGTGTATATACAATTGTGCAAGCACACCAGTTAAATATACTAGAGAGTTTACTGACTATTATACTAAATCAATATACTTCTAAAATCTGGGTTTGGTTTTAAAACAGCTTCCCCATACAGTGTAAATTATAAAAACAGAAATAAGGATGTGGAAACTTAAAAAAATTTAACTTGATATATTTGAGTTGCACATATGACTTAAATCAGTATTTCTTACTCATTGCATGACGTCTGTGGTATTCTACTTGGGCATTGCAAGAATTTGAAATTAGAGCATGGTGCCTGTGAACAGAAAAGCAGGAACACAGAGGTAAAACAAAGAAGTTGGTGTTCTAATGGAAATTCTGAGTTCTTTCAATTTCGTTATAAATCTTGGTCTATCTGATTTTGCTGTGTTCATTTTTACATAATTATGTAGCTTACAGTGATATTATAAATATTAATGTAGGATATGATTTATCTTACTCTGTATGATACTATTGTTAGCTGTGGTTCACACAAATCAACCTTGAGGATGTGAAGACAGTCAGTGATGCACAATTTTCACTGGGAAAAAAGTTGTTTTCACAGCTTTGTTAACATAACTATAAAACTTTGTGCACCCTGTGTTAAATTTTGGCATGAAACTTCTCACCACAGGAGAATATAAAACTTTTTAACACCTGATTTAACACTTTCCCCCCCACTATGCTTCAGAAGTTGAAAAATGGAACTTGGCAGACTTCCAGTATAGTATGTGGGTTAGAACATGCATTTTGGGTCATGTGCATGTCTGTTTAAAATGTTGGGAGTGATGGAAACAATTTATTTGTGTGTGGAACAAACGTTCAAAAGACTGAGTCTTGGGAAAGTCTGAAGGAATAGGGAGCCACAGGCAAATAACTGGCTTAACACAAGGAAATGTGCACTGAAAAGGAGGGATTTAGCAATTGAAGATGGGATTATCACATGATGAGTTGCAGCTGGTTCGGGAGAAGGACTGACACTGAAACTAAGCCTGATTCTTCAGAGCCTGCCAGAGGGTAGAGGAACAGAAGCAAAACTTCTTGGCTGAAGTTATTGATGAGTTTTGTTGCAGCCCAGGTGTGTAATCCGGATGCCCTCTGTTTGGGGGCAGGCTGTGGTTTGTTTGCAGGATGTATTCCTGCAGCTCCCAGACTGGATTTATTTATGTGCCTAGCTGCTGTCTTGACGTGAGCAGCCTTTCACGGATGTGGGAGAGGCTCCAGCTCCATCCCTGTGCCCCCCAGGGGCTGCTGTGCTGCAGGGCTGGTGTGATACCAGCGTTACTGCCCGAGCTGGCACAGGCTTTGCTCTGGCTCAGTCAGGTGTGAGTTACAGATGCAGGTCCCAGTCCTGCACTGAAATCTGAGTGGGAGCAAACTCTCCCCACCCACGGCCATTTAGCCAGGGACATGAGTCACGGGATGGAGTGGGAACAAAGAGGGGCTCTCTGTGGGTACCTGCCTCCTCTGCGTCCCCCTGAGCCTTAATTTGTAGCCAATTATCCATTACGTGCTTCATGCCCTTCTTTTTTCATTTCTTCTTCAGCACTATCTGTTTGGATGAGTGTGGGTGTGCAAAGGAGGTTTTGATCTCCTTTGCCCTCTGCAGAAGTAACTTTTGATGCCAGATTTTGTAAAATTTGGTTTTGTTCATACTGAGATACTTGCATGCCAATACCTTTCTTGAAAGAATATTTTCTTAACAAGCCCTGATAATGGAAATACTTGTAAATGGTACCAGCCTACATCAGTGTAATTAGAACTTGGATTAGGGGAAAAAAAATACAAACCACTTTCAAACTTAGATTTCAAACCATGAAATGAAAAGTCTTGAATTTCTTACTTTTGGCAGGGAAGGAATTTCAATAGGAGTGTAGTATTCTGATTTTGAGAACAGAGATGCTTCATTTTAAATTGGAACCAGTGCTTCCCTATTGAGTGTATAATTGGACTGTTTCAAAGTATTTTTTTTTCCTATATTGTTAAATTTCACTTTTCAGGTTCAGTTTTTTATTCTTTATAGAATTATATGTATTTTTATTTTTGAAAGCAGGAGTTACATCACCTTTTTATACAGACTTATGGATGTTGATAATTTTCATCTGAAAATGGATGCTGACTATTGGAAGTCTATTAATGAGTCAAAAGTAGTTCATATTCCTAAACCATTGCTGGATTGCCAGGTGGTTTGTCATTTTTGGTAATAAAGACTGGGTGCCACTACGTGATCAGAGTCCACGTATTCAGAGCAAGGAAACCAGTGCGTGGGACTAAGTGGTGCCTGCCTCACATACGTCCTCAGAAAATACCTACCACGTCCCAAAGAAATCTTGAGAGTGCCTTAAGTTTTGGTATTTAAGAAGGAGATCATGTGTATATTGCATGAGATGCAGTTTTTTGTGCTTCTCTTATTTATTTTTTTTAACCTTCCAGGTTCATATTTCATGCAAGCATGAATCTGAGATATGAAAATACTATATAAAATCATAGAACTCCATAAATTGGAGTACAAAGAAAAATGGCCCGTTATTGTGACAGCTACTGAAATACTGAAGAGTTGATGGCTCTTTCCCTTTGGCATAACCTCCATTTAAAAAATGAGAAAAAAAGACAATTTGTTTAACTGGGACACTTGACAGACAAGGTTGAAATTAGAGAGAAATGTGATTTTTATTTTGTCAGTCTCTGTAATGTTGTAGTCTCATAAATTAATTGTTCTTAAGTACTAATGACCTAGGAAAGGCAGATGTTGTATCCAGCTGTTAAATGTTTTTTTTTAATGCTTCCTTTTTTATAGAGATAGTTAATTCCAGGGTAAAGCCATTTCAGGAAAGAAATTTCTAATGTAGTCCTCAGATGACTAACAAGAGCAATGGTAGTGTGTAAAAGCAGTATGAACATCTGACACTAACTACTGATTTTGAGCCATCCCCCTATCCAGAGGTGACAGGACCTCTGTGTTTGTGTGGGGAAGGTGGAAAGGAAAGTTGGGGCTGGGGAAACCCAGAGCTTTGCTGCCTTAGACTCTCCAGCAGGAGAATTGAGCATTGTGTCCTCTGTTCCAGAAACTCGAGTTTGCTTTGAGTCCTGGGTGTGGTTTTGGGCACCACAAAATACAAAAGGTACAGAGCTACTGGAGAGTGTCCAAAGGAGGCTGTGAAGAAGGCGAAGGGTCTGAAGGAGAAGCCATACCAGGAGTGGCTGAGGTCACTTGGTCTGTGCAGCCTGGAGAAGGGGAGACTGAGCTCAGACCTCATTGGGGTCTGCAGCTTCTTCATGAGGGGAAGAGGATGGACAGACACTGATCTCTGCTCTCTGGTGACCAGACTTGAAGGAATGGCCTGAAGTTGTGTCAGGGACGGTTTAGGCTGGATATTGGGAAAAGGTTTTTCACCCAGAGGGTGGTTGTGCACTGGAACAGGCTCCCCAGGGAAATGGTCACAGCTTCAAGCCTGACAGAGCTCAAAAAGTGTTTGGACAAGGCACTCAGGCAGAGGGTGGGATTGTTGGGCTGTCCTGTGCAGGGCCAGGAGTTGGACTTCAGTGATCCTTGTGGGTCCCTTCCAACTCAAGATATTCTGTGATTAACTAAGTTTATCAGCTTGTGAGGTGACTGAACACTCTTTCACTGTCTCACGAGTGTCTCATCCTCACTGTGTTCACAACTCTAAGCTCTTCCCATTGCTCCTGTTTCCTTCTACAGGTTGAAAGTGCTTGGATGGAGCTCTGAGCAGCCTGGTCTAATGAAAGGTGTTCCTGCCCATGGCAGGGGGGTTGGAATGAGAAGAGCTTTAAGGTCCCTTCCAAACCAAACCATTCTGTGATCGTCTGACTGAAAGCATGGAAATGTATTGTACTGAACTACAATAGAACTATTTCCCTACAAAACCCCTTTTTTTTTTTTCACTTTGACATTTTTATTCTTTGGTGTGTTTCTAATGGACTGACAGAGAGAAAAAAGCTGCAAATGGTCATCATAAGTTTAGCCTATGACAAATTGCAGGCACAGCAGATTTGAAGTCTTTATTTCAGTACCACATAGTTTTATAACTAGTTTTAAGTACACTGTACAAACTTTGTCACTAATAACCCCAAAGGTATGTTTTTACACTGCTTTCATCTCTTACTGGCTTCTTCCCATCCTAGTGTCACATCATACACTTCACATTTTTTCATAATTCTCATGTTACTTTTTAGTCTGTGTCATCTTTTATATTTCTCCTAACTGTGTCAGAAAGCAATCATAAAAATGATTTATTTTTACTCCATATGGAAGTTTGTGGGTACTCAGAAAGATTATATGAGGGTTTTAGTGCTGACTTCATTAGCTGTGATCCTGTTCTTATTCAAATCCTTGCTGGCAGAACCAGTAAAATAACATCAGAGGATTTTTATGTGTGTGGAATTATGTAATTTGTTTTGTAATTATACAATGAATATAGAAGCAGGAAAAGAAAACGCTTTTTCATTAATTATTACACAGGAAAACACAAGAATTAATCTTTTAAAAACTTTTAGGTTGTGGGGGAGCATTGGGAATGATGCCATGTCAAATATTTATCCATCCCTTCCGGACAAAGTGTTGTGTGAGGTAAGAAAGAAAATGCAGTTAGAACAGCAGAAAACATTCATGGCCACGTTACACATCGATCATTCCTACAGGGAGGAAAAATATGTGCCCTGCATTACTTAAAGGTGCTGGGAAGTAGGATGGAGCCTAATTCTGTTACGGGAACAAATAATTTTGCCCTTCCTGTAACAGGTCAGTGTTTTTGCAGCTGCTTTTTGTCCCTGAATATACTGGGCTTATGTGGCTGTTGCTGGAAACTCGATGGCTACCAACAATAGAGTTTTGTATTTATCACTCCTGAGAAAATGTGGAGCAGAGCTGGGCAGAGAGGCTTCCTCTGCTGAGAAGAGACCTCTGAAGGATCCTCATGGGTGGAGGTGTCCTTTGACTGGAGGAGAAGTGTGTTTCAGCCCTGCTGAATAGAACAAATTGAATTGTTTAGTGTTTGAAAATAGAAAAATGAGTTTGTATGATCAGGGCCTTGATCTTGTGTCTTTACCAGCAGCATGACTGAAATCACATGAAAAGTGATTTCTGTCATCAAATTCCACATTTCTGCTTACACCACGTGTTCCTGGTAGTCTGAAGAGAGGAGTCAGGAGTGTTTAGCATGCAGTGATCAACTTGCCTGAGCTCTGCAAGTGATTTTTTTGGCTTATGTCTGTGTACTTGCACAGCTGGCACACACAGGCTGGCTGTGGAGGGAGGTCAGAGTCCCCAAGGACAAGTTTCATGGTCCTCCCGTCCGTGTCACTCAAAGTGTCTCAGCCTCTTCCTGACCTGGGATTTTAGCCTGCAACTTGCTTCCAGAAATAAATGAATGAATACAAATGCAGCTGCAAGAATGCAGCATGGTTCTCACTTACAGTAAATACACTGGGCTGATTAATTCTCTTGACATTTTCCTTATGCCACTGACCAAAATAACATTGCTGTTATCTGTGTCAGTTGTTTTATCAAGCTTATCTCGTATCAGGCAGTTCAACTCTGCCTAAATAAAATATTCTTGATGCTTATGGTTGCACTCAGAATTACTTTTGCAAATCAGTTAGAAATGATGACCTGTTTAACCAGGGTAAGGTGAAAATCTCCTGTACTTTTTGACATTTAAAAAAAGAAAAGTTGGATGAAGTGGAATATGCATTGAGTGAGTGATACCAAAAGCTGCCAGACTTCTGAGCTGTGTCTGCCCCTGTTATCAACTACAGTAAAAGATCTGTGGATCTGCTTAAAAGAGGGCGTTTTATTCACCAGGTAAGTCAGGTTCATTGCTGATTTATACTGGGGGTCTGCTCCAGACCACCCACCCAGGAATTCTGAGTGGATTGAGACCTTTTATAGACAGAGGAGCAGCCTCACATTCTCAAGCCTCATGGAATCCTGGTCTAGTGGGAGATATCCCTGCCTGTGGCAGGGTGTTGGAACTCAATGAGCTTTAAGGACCATTCCAACGCAACCAATGCTGAAGTTATTTGAGTGTGCAGTGGCACACTTTCATTTGGAGGAAAAGGCTTCTAAAATGGTGTTACACTAAATGTTACTGTGTGAATTATTTGCTTTGTGAGTTTTTTTTCCCCAGTGACATTGATCCAGTTTGATCCATGTGAAACTTCTGTGAAATTGCAGCAATTTTACTTAGTTTTGCTGTAAAAAAGTATCAGGAGGAGAAAGCAGGAGGCTGTGGATGCTTTTTGGTCATATTAACTTGTATTTAGCTGCAATGAGAAAAACTCTTTAAGCAGTGTTTAATTTTGAATGCAGTAATCCTTGTGATTGTCAGTGAAACCAAGTACAAGTTAGTCACCCTGCTCAATATCCAGTACACCTTGAGTGGTGTTTGTAAAGTGTTGTGAATACCCAGGTCCATACAGTTTTGTCACACCATACTTCTTTGTCACGTCATCTATAATTAAATATTAAAAGTAGAATTTCTGATATGCATCAGGCTGGAAAAAATAGGTAAAGAAGTCATTGTCAAAGATCTGAGAAAATTACTGAGAAAGCTCATGTTAAAAGTTGGAATATTGGAAGGGTTCTCTCTTGATTTCCTAAACCCTTCTCTATTTTGCTAAAACGTGCTTCTCTGGGTAGGATGTGTTCTTCTATATGTAGTGGAGTTCTGTGCCAGAATGTCTTGCTCTTGTGTGGCAATCCAGCCCTTGCCTTCCTTAAGTGAATTCTTGTTTCACTGTGGTGGGACTGTGCTGTGCTGGTTGGGCTCTCCGCTTTTGTTAGCGGTGTTATTCATATGATGCTTCTCTTTAAACTGAAGAACGATGGTATTTGTGAGTATTTATGCTGCTTTTTGGTGTTAAAACTGTGACCCATCACCAGGACCACCCTTTCCTTCTGACAGGGAGAGTGAGTTGTGTCCCATTCTAGAAACAGACAGAAATGGTTATGGAATGTGGTTTGAGCCACTCAGTTGCTATCAAGTAACTGGCAGCACATGCTGAAGCCAAGTGGCTGGAACAAAGAAAGTAAAAATAAAAAAAGAAAAAAAACCCAGAAAAATTATTTCTGGTGATGTGAAATTCACATTATCTCTCAGAACTTAGATCTTATCTGGCTGAGTGCTGCAGATGTACTTGTATGTACAAAATGTGCTCTATTCAGCCCTTGAATAATGAAGAACTTGCTGTAGAATGAGTTAAACTGCCCTGTGTCAAGGGAAATTTAAAGAACTGACCTATATCAAAGTAATTAGTACTAAAGCCATCAGTTTGATAGAAATCTCTCTAAACACCCTCAGAATCTACATGTGTTCTCTGAATTCACTGGTTTCCTTAAGAACGGTACTGAATATTCATTGTGAGGATGTAACAAAATGACTTTACTTGTTCCTGAGAGTCTAAATTTTAGACTAATAATAATTAGGAAAAAACCCAAACCCAATCCTCAAAAGAAACCCACCAAAACCCCCCTATTAATCTTTGATTTGAACAGAATATTTCAGACAAGCAGCATGTTACTTGACAGTTTTTAGTTATTGTATTTGTCCATCATAAAGGTTTTTGCCAACATTACTGTTACATGAAGTTTGCAAAAAAAGCTCTCTCCGCAAAGGAAAATGTTTTTCAGAAAAAGATATGTAAATCCACCCAATTCTGAGAAGGCTCAAAGGGTAAAACTGATGGTTCCTCAGTCAGTGACCATAAATTTGGCCTTTCAGTGTAACATAGCTTCCACATAAAAACAATTTGCCTTGACAGTGCCTGATTAAGTCTGTTTACATCATCAAGGAAGTTTTAATTCTCTTGTGGTGATGGTATTAAAGGTGCTTCACTCTGCTGCTCTGCAGTTCTTTGGAGGAGAACTATTTAAATTAAAGGCATAATACTCATTTTACTGCGGAGTTGCATCAAAAATACAAGTATGAAAGCACTATCATGCTGATGGAGGACTATATTGAAAAGCATCAAATAAAATTTATACTGGAGGAACTGTCAGTGAAAAGGGTAATTAATCAACATCCTTGCACATCCTATTTTTTATTTTTGTTTCTGTTAGAATCCTCTGAACATGACAATAGGTGTATTTTTCTGATTAATGACCAATCTGTGCATTGATCCAGCAGATTCAGTTACTGTTTGTGATTGGCTTTCTGTCTAATACAAATACTGCTATTCATTTTCGATTCAAGGACCTAAGTATTTCAGAACTTCTGAGATTTTAAGGGCTTTGGGGAGAGGTAAGTGGTTTTTCTATGTCTTAGTGACCAAAGAACAATTATTAAAAAAAAAAAAGGGGGGGGGGAAATCCAAGATTCCAAAAAAAAAAAAGCATAAGACATACATATGTTTTTTATCTCACATAAATATATACTCTGTACATATTGATAAATATACTACAAATACTTACATATTTTTATATACATTAATAAATGCACACAATCTCTTCACAGCAGTTGGGCACTATTATGTGCACCACAGTATGTAAAGGTTATCTCTGAGTCTGTCATTTATTTTATTCTGATATGAGTTTGACACTTGAGCATCATAAAACACACACTTTTTAGAGTGCAGGATTCATTCGTAGATTGTGCAGTTTGCCTCACCACCCTCTTCCTTTCTTACTCCAAAACTGGTAATACCAATTTCTCAAGATTTTCATTTGAGTTTCTGACTTGTTCAGCATCAATAAATTGGTCAATAAATGACATAAGTTGTATGTCAAAAGAAAAGATTCTCATGAACACCCTGGAGTGTTTAAGCTGATGGGACTCTGGCAGGGATGGTAATTGCAGTGGGAGTGATAGGCACTGTTCTCTTCTGACCCCTCACTGTGGTTTCTGTAAAAGACAGGACATGCTGTATGAGATTTTTCTCCCACAAATTTATTTTTTAGCATTTATGAAGCTATCTAGTCATCTTTTTGAACTATTGTGAATGTCAGTCCACTGCTAGGCTGTCATTCAAAAATAAAGATCACAAAAAAATCAATTATTAAACCTATCAGGGTGCAGATCTGCAGGCAGATGAATGGTGCAGGTGCACCTGATTGTTCCTGTTCTCTGGACCTCTTTATCCAAAGTCTCGGGGTTGCACTTTGAGCTGGGCTGCAGCAAGCTCATGGAAACTGTGCTGCTGACTCCAGTCAGTTAGTGATTACAGTCTCATGTAGGAAACCTTTTTCTTTTAGTGCTGATGTCTTGAGTGGGCTTCTAACATTCCTGATTCTCAGCAGGGTATTAGACCAGAAGGTTGACTTCTACTCCCATAAACAACTCAGTGTATACTTTTTTTTTTTTTTTTTAAATTTGAGGTCTCCATATCTCATTTCATAGGAAACTAATGGAATGTAATCCATTACCACCTATAGTTGGGGTTTTTTTTGCCAGTTTCCTGTTTAAATTATCTTTTCTGTTTTAATTTTCACATTAGTCTTCTCTTTGATGTAATAATTGAGTCTTGTTCAGAATAAAAGGAAAAAAAACCTTCACTGAAGAATATGTTTCAGAGATTTAAAAAGAAGTAATTTGTAAAATTGCATTATTTAATAAAACTCTGGATGATTTCTGGTACGGGTTTTGGCTCTTTAACACAGTGCTGTTCATAAAGGTAGCTGTCAAAGAGGTGACAATGCCTGGAAGATTTTATAGTATGAAGGGTCAAAACTCTGGCCTGTCCTTACAGAAGGACAGATCTGTTCTAGCTGCAATACTGATCATACTGGAGTTCAATAACTCATCTCCTTGAATGCAATTCATTTTCATTAATGACCTGCAATCAGCCTGAACATAACTCCTTAGTGCCTGATTAGTAGAACATTTAAACTTAACAGAACATGGCATTAAGCATCTTCTGCAGAGGGGCACAGGTGGCCCATAGATTTTTGGATGAGGATGACTGTGAAAATTTCAAAGCAGATAAGGGGATGCTCTTGGTGAGCATCGTCACCTGTGCTTGTGCAAAATGTGATCAGTCCAGGAGGGCGGCACAGGAGAGGATCAAAACTGTTCATACCCCAGGTAATGAGGAAGTAATTTGTTTAATTTAAATGTAGTAACCATTGCAAGTCATCAGAGGGTGACATCAGGGTGCCAAAAGCCACCGGTGGTTGGTTGGGTTATTTTCTAATTCTAATTTTCTATTATAAAATAACTCGATATCAGACTTTATGTCAATGTGCTTATGCTCCTTGGTTTGTAGGTGTGACATGTGAATATAGCAACCCCCTGCAAGGGCTTTGGTGGGGGGGAGGGGTTGGGCTGGATGATGTCCAGAGGTCCTGTCCGATCTTAATGAATCTACCATTCATACCTGTAAAAAAAACCTGCATACAGGGAGGCACAAGTGGTTTTGGTGTTTTTTGTTTTGTTTATTTGTTTGGTTTTGGGTTTGTTTGTTTGGTTTGTTTGGTTTTGCTTTTGTTTAATAATTAGGTGAAGGAAATTATGTTTTCTTTCTCTAGAAGTCCTCGTGTAACAACCCTTGTGGTTAAATAAAGTGTAATTGGACTATGGATCCATAGGTAGCAGTAATCATTGTAACTATTAGCCTGAGGAAGATGCATTTAGCCTTATGAGTGTGTTATTAATAGGGCAACGTTATTTTGGGTTGTTGGGAAAATCAGTATTGAAATACAGTTGCCCTGAACATTAATATCATTAGAACAAAGTAATGCTTTCTGGTTGGTAGTGGAAGATGATCTATGACAAAGGAAAACTCACGGCTTGCAGAGAAGAGAGTGCTGTAGGGTACAGTGTGCCTCTGCTGAAAGGCTGGGCAGTGGGAATGAAAAAATAACCTGGGAATAATTGACTGCTGTATCCAAGGATACAGGAGTAGGGAAAGGGACAATGAAAAAGACATTTTGCAATGACATTCTGACACTGATTTTCATAAATCTCCAGTTGTAGGTTAATGAAACGTTTTATTTTGCACTCTGGGAGTGGTGCTCTGTGTGCTCTGGCAGCCCATTGGATGTTTATTGTGGTTGGTGGTAAGGGAATGCTGAGAGCTCAGGATTTAGCAAGGGAAGTGTTGGGTACCACACAAGGGACAGTGTTGATTCTGGTGCTGCTTTAGAGTTTTAGAGTAGCATCAATTTACTGTCTCACTGGGCTGAATCTTCCTGGTGTTAGACTAATGCAAATTGTAACTGCTTGATGGATAGATGGAACCAGAAATATCTCCCAAGTCTCCATTCTGCCACTTGAAAACTTAAGGTGTAAAAATTTATGGCTGACTCACCCAACTTGTGCCATCGTGGGGCATTCAATTATGGATCTATGAGGCTGGCTTGATATTTTTCATTTTCTAAACTTCTATGCAGTTATTCATTCCAGGACAGATTCAAAGTGTAGTGTTCTGGAAATCGTGTGTCCCTTCTCTCTTAAACTGTTGAACTGCTGCTAAGAAGCCTCAAGGGGAATAAAAAAATAACTGAGCTGAATCAGATCACCCAGGCTGTGTTACCTGCTGCCACCTGCTCACAGGATGATGAGAACTTTGGGTAATGCCTGCTGATTTAATGGTGATGATTTTCTGTGTGGTCATCAAAACAACTACTAAGTCTTGTGTTCCAGTACTTCCACATTTTCTGTGTGTATTAAAGTTACTTGAATTCAACAACACATTATTCTAGCCTGGAAGTGGTTCAGTGGTTGCTTGGCCTTACTCTGCTTCTTGCCTGGGCTTGTGCAATCCAGATGTGCTTGGTTGGGCAGTGGGGGACAGGACCAGCATTGAAAGGAAATGGAGCCATTGGGGTCAGCAGGACTGAGTGCTGACTGGTGCTTTCTAGTCTAAGTAGGTTAAAACTCTTGGTAGGTTGAATATTATGTCTTTCTTGAACCCCACATGTTATTTCTGAGGGTTTAAGATTCTTTTTATGTAATAGGGTGTAAAACACCTTCCTTTTCTTCCTGCTGGTGCTGCTCAAACGGTAACTTGTTGCTAGGATAGATAATGACTATCCTTGGTGCTCTTTTTACTCAGGGAAGGAAACAGCTGAGACACTGCCAGGTTTGCTTTGGCCACCCAGGAAAACCAAGCAAAGTCTTGAGGGAGAAAACCAATTGGTCACTGGCAGGAGGCAGTGTCTGAGGACTTCCCCAAGTTCAAACCAAAGCCACTGCTGCTGTGTTGAGAAGACCTGCTCCAGGGCAGAGGGTGCAGAGATGGTGTCAGAGCACTTGCTCAGCATCTGGCAGGCAGATGTGTGATCCAGGTGGGAAAAGCTATAACTGCTCTTCGACGTGGCAACAGGAGTTACTTCCCCACTTGCTACATAGAACTGAGTCTTAGTTTGTATTTTAATTGATGCAGTAGTATCCTCTGAAATATTTAGAAAGTGCACTGCATGGTGATGCTGGTCAATCTGCAGGTGTGATGTTCACAGAGGTTTGCCTGAAGCCTCCTTTATTCAGTGTCCCATCTGTATGTATCTCTCAGTATTTTGCAGAGAGGGCTTGCAGTTAGCCTGCTCTAGGCTGGGAATTCCCTAACCTTGGACTTACTTGCCCCTCCTGGGGATAGGACTTCTGTTCTACAGTGGCAGGGATAGCAGCTCAGGGCTCTGTGCTACATCTGGCAAGTTTTTTGGGAGGAGTGTAAGTCCTCAGCACAGCTTCCTGCCTGCACACGGGGTGGTGCATGGGGCTGCCGGATTGTGCTTGGCCATGGACAGGTCCTGGAGAGTCATTCCAGACTCCCATTTTTCTCACATACTGCTAAATAATGGTTTGTGTGTCACCAGATGCGTGAGGAACCTCACAGGGGTTGGTGGTGAGGGTTGTGAGCTTTCTAGGTACTCTAATGCAGGCATATTATTTTCTAGCTAAAACTTGGTTATTTTTTCCTTAAATGTCTCTGGTATTAAGTAATACTGGCGTAAGGTGGTGTAGATAAAGTCTCTCTAAATCTGTCTCTAATCTTGTCTAAAACCATATGCTTGGCAGCTTAAGAGCCATAAGTAGAGGATGCAAATGTGAAACATCAGGGATGTTTATGTGGAGCGCTAAGGCATGATTCATACTGAAATAATTTTATGTTGTGTATTTCTAGCTAAATATTAGCAGAATTCATATGACTACCAGAACTTGATAATGTGTGAAAACTGTGACAAAACCACTTGAGATGCACTTAGGTTATATTTCAGGAAAAAAGTTAGAGAAGACTCATACATCACTGTAAGAAATAAAATGCATAATGCTTCAGTAAATGTATTTTAAGTATGCAAAAAGAATAAGAAAAAGCAAATAAACCTATTAGAAGTAGTTGAAAAAATGTTTTGTAGGTGTTTGTTGTGTGAATATTCTTTGTTTAAAATTATCTACGTTCATTTCCTCATATTGTCCCTTCATTTTTGCGTGTTCAGAAGCTTTCTTCTAGAACGGTCTAGAAAGTTTTCATGCAAGGCATTTCTCTTTCCTTGAAAGCCAAGCACTTGCCATTCTTTCCCTTAAGGAGTTTTTTGTTCAGTTGTAATATAACTTACAGCAGTGTTGGAGCACTGTTAATGGCAGGGAAAACAAGCACAAGGCAGGTACTGGGGAAGCCATTTATGGCAGGCAGGTCTCCATTCCTGCAAAATTAACGGGTTTCGCTTCAGTCATGGCTTAATTAATATGCAGATTATTTATACTGCTACCAGAGGAAATGGGCGTTGTGCAGACAGTCACCAGTTACTCCGTTTTTTCCCTTTTTAAATCCAGTTTCATGTCCCTCCTTGATCCATGCTACCTTGTATTCTTCTAAAAAATATACTACATATATAATACATGTATGTATAAATAAATGTAAATACATGTTAGTTAACAGAAGCTAAATTGTGTGCTTACCTTGCTTGGAGAGTGGTGCTTTGGGGTGCTTTATAGTGGGTGTACAAAGCAAGGCTGGCACTGCTTCCCTCGGTGTGAGGATTTGGCTGCACTGGCGCTGTGCTTTATGTCACTTGAAAGTGATGTGGACTAATTATTTCTATGGGTTGTTTTCCACATGGTAAAATAATGTCAGTACCGTTCCCAAATAGCAACAAATTTGGTAATTTAAAAAAAAAAGGAGGGAGAGTGACATATTGGGAGAGAGGGAAAGTCAAGTAGGGCAATATATGGTGTGTCAAACAACTATGTAATTAGAGGAATGGAAAGACAAAAAATATTTGAAATAAATTTATTTCTATTTGTCTGATATCTGAAAATCAGAAACTGATGAAAAGCTTCTCTTACTTTGTAAAAGGAAGAGTGAGTTGCATCAGCTGTCTCTATCTCCTGTGTTATTTTTCCCAGGTTGTCATTCCTACTAATATTTCCTGTCAATGCTTTCCCAGCTCTCTTAAATCTTGTTTTTTGCAGGCTTGCTTGAAGCCGAGAGGTAGATTAAGGTCCTTGTCCCAGAGGTTTACTTCTGGCTGCTTCTGCTGGAGGGTAGAGGTTAGAGATGGAGCCTGCTTCGTGTATTTGTAGTTTTTCTTTGAGATGGTTAGTGCTTGAGTTCACTGAAAGTATGAATCCCAAACTTCCTTTAAAATAAAGCCGGGGTGAGTGGAGGTTGCTGACTTAAGGCTGTTTTTGTTCTATAGCTGGTGGAAACCTGAAAGACTTGATGTTTCTTACATGAATGTCCACTTTCTTTTACATGTAAGCTTTCTAGACAAGCAGCAGATTATGAAAACATACATTTTAAAAAGTGGTGAAATGGTTTCAAGTGGCTCCTAAAGTGTTTCTTTTTTAGAGATGAACTATCTTTATATGTTTATCAAGTCTTTCGCAAGTGGAGAGGGATGCTTGATTCTTTGGGCTTTTTCTCTGCAAAAGAGCTAAGCAAGCTTTTATTCAAATGAAAAGATTGCTATTGAAAGCAATTTAAAGATAAAATGCAGAAGTATCTGACATGCTAGCTAAATTTTTTAGGACTGTGTGCCACTCTTAAAAGTGCTACAGAGATACACACATAAATAGGAGAAGAAAGTGGTAAAGGAATGGGGAATATAAACCTTCAGGCTTTCTTATTAGCTAAAGTTGAAAAATAGAAGTCCCAGTTTTTGTCCTTTTTCTTCAGATTTTTATTTTCCTCCCTAAAACCAGAATTTCTACACAAGAATCCACTCAGCAGCTGAAAGACAGCAGGTTGGGGAGCTAGCACTCTCAAAGCAAACAAATCCTTTCCTATCACACACTTCTGTGATCTGTCTTAAAAATAAAGAAAAAAATCTCATTTTTTGAGCCTTCATGTGATAATCTACAGTGTAGTAAATGTAAAGGTTTACCTGGTTCGTGTTCTGTAGTTTGTTTTTTTTTTTTTTTTTCTTCTGAGTGCCCAGTACTTCCCAGTTTATGAATTCAGCACGAGTTTTTCAAAGCAGTGTAAGTAGAAACAGAACTTTAAGAGGCTTTACAAGTGCACCCAGTATTTGCTTTACAGATGGACAAAGAAGAATTTGCTACATTGACGAATGCATCTCGGATTTCCTGAGTTAGCTGTAAAGATGTGTATAGCGTGACTCGGACTAAAGATGTTCTAGCAGGTTGGACTGACTGGTGTGAATGTTTTGTGTGATGGCTCCACTAAGTTCAGCATCTTTGCATTATTTATAGCCATCTGCTTGATGTGTTGAAGGCTCTGGCTCAATTAGATTACCTTTTAGCAGGAACAGCTCTCAGGAACAGTGCAAACAGGCATGTGTCTGGCTGCTGCAGAATAAGAGAGTAGATAAAGTCAGCAGTGTCTTCCTGCAGGGCTCTTTTACTGCTTTACTTAATGGAATAAAAAGGACACAAAATGAAAATATTTCAGGACAAAATATGTGATGACCTTTGCCCCTGCAGTGTGAAAAGTGGGTGTTAAGGAATGGAATTATCCATGTATTTACGATGGATTACAAAAAATGCCCAAAACCAATCCACATACCAATGAGTTATAAATGCCTCTCAGATGCTGAATTTCCAAAAATCTACATTTTCGTTTTGTAGGATGGAGTTATTTATAAACTTAATTGGAGTGAGATGTGGAAGTGACATTTTAAACAAGGTATTTAGAAAGGCCAGCCAAGAGTGATGGAAACCACAACATACTGTGGTGCTGTGGCCACAGGCAAGTCCTTCAGTCCTATTTCAATCTGTTTCTAACAGGAGCACTGGGACAACAGCATTCCTCTTCTGCATGATCTGGTTTGGAGAAGAAATTGGCTCTCAAATGAGTCACTTCACTGTGGGAATATGGGACAAGTGAAGTAAATTGCATTGACTCCCTCTTTTCCTTTCTCCACCAACAATTAAGAACATCTCTGATGCTTGTAGAGAACTGTAAGCTGTACTCAAGAGAGTGCAGCCCCAGAATTTCCCTGTGTGCCAAGTAATCAGAGTGAGATTGAGAGGCAAAATAGTCTTTGACCTTTTTCTGCTTTTCATAGCAGGGGTGAAAGTGAAAAGATGAGCAAGATCTTCTGGAGGTCAGCAGTGGAGTTAAGATCAAGGAGTGCTCAAGCATTCATTCATCTGTGCTGAATAAACCCTATCAGTAATGCAAAATAAGAACGTTAATTAAGAAATGTGAATGGGTGGTGTCAGTGCTGGTATGGAAGAGAAATGCTGAGGGAGTAGGCTTGTAAGCTTTTTATTGTGTTCCCACCAAAAACCTGCACCTGGGTGTAGGAATGCCTGTGTCAGTCATTCCTGAGAGCCAGCACCTCAAGGGTGATGTGAAAACATTGAGTTCCACAGTCAGTCAGGAACATGTCTCTGGGAAAACTGTGGAAACTTAGGTTTGTAAGTTGCACTATACTGACCTTATGCACAGTATAGTCCTAATTTTTTAATTTTTTTTATCTCTTGAATTTAACTTTTATTAACTGCTCAAGAGATTGTATGCTAAGAGTCAGCATTTTTAACGTTGGCACAATGGAGCATTTTCAGTAGTTTGGAGCTTTTTTGCATGTTGATTAGTGTTTGTTTATGGGGGAAAATACTAGAAGGATGTGGAATTCTGCCTCCACAGAGGTGAAGAGAAGCTGTCCACTCTAAGGACCACGGCTAACTGGAGCACACACATCAGTTACACTCTTAGTTGTAATTGTGTAATTTGGGTTTTAGCATCTGCCTCTTTCTTAATTGGACAGATTGCAACCAATACAAATTATTATGACAATGACAGTAATTACAGATTGATAAATTAGAGGAACAAAGATGCTGCAAATAATTTGTTCTCTCCCCTAAATCATCTCGGTCTGCAGTTGTATGGAAACGCTGCCATTTCTTCATCCTCTGGAAGTTGTTTTTCACTTTCAAGCTGCTTCTCAATATTCTGAAATCAGCCTGTTATTATCTTAGCATGACATTTGGCCTGCAGTTCCCAGCTAGGGATGGAAAAGGCTATCATTGGGCCTCTCTGCACAAAATAGCTGGGCAGAACATTTCTGTACACAGGGACTGTTATTCTCACCTTTTGAAGAGCAATTTCTTTGATGACTTGGAGAATATTTGACCTTCAAAGTAAAAGCTGCAGGCAGTACAATTTGCCTTTGTAGTAGTTGTGTAGAGAGGGTTGGATTTTGTGTGTATGTCTTCCTTGTTAGTTTTGAGAATAATCTCTTCACTTCTGTGTAAATTGCAGTGATCTTTGTTGAACTGGTTAGTCCCATTCAGACTTAGAACTGAGTTACCAATAGTGGAGAACAGGTAATATTTAAGAAAACATCCTTTCTTGAAAAGCTCATGGAAATCTTAAAAACCTCTTCAGCTATAGAGGAGAAAATCAGGTTACCTGTATTTTCTGTGTAAGGTGTACAGTGATTTTCTTTTTCCCCGGCAGAAAACCCTCTCTTGTTGTGCCTTCAAGCTAAAGGAAAAGAGGATGTGATGTGTGGATGGAAAACCTGTCTCCAAAGTACCTGTACCCCAAACAACTGCAGGTCTTGCACACTTGCCAACTAGCAAAAAACATGTAACCTTTCCTTAATTTGAGGATGACATGGGATGCTGCTCCGTAGAGAGGTCAGAGCAGATCCTCAGCTCTTTTAGAACTCTTCATATTTATTTTATCTCCTATCAGAGGCACTTCAAGAATTACTTCAAGGGAATATATATATATTTAAATAACACAACATTATTCTTAAATTTAATGTGGAACTCGTGCTTCTAACTTCTTGATGAAATTTCAAAAAAATTTGCACTGATTTTTAAAACCTTGGATGTGTTCTGGAATACTGTAGCACAAGTAAACATTGCCAGCAATTGAAGATCCCACAGTTAGCAAAGAAAGAATTGTTTTCCTATTGAAAAGATTTTTGCACTAACATTTAATGATTTTGCTGAAAGAATAAATGTTTAAACTTTGCTCTGTCCACTGTTCTGCCAACTGTGGAGATTATCGATGTGTTCTCTACTTTTGTCCAGAAAATCCAATACATGGGACTGACCAAATTCAAGTGTTGCAGGTGCACACCAAGGGGCAGGATCTGATTACATGTTGAAGTAATAGCTGGTTTCTTTCTTGAGACCATAGTATTTTCTAAAAAGAGCTATTTCTATTGAGGCATGAGAGTGTTGATTAAAAAAAGTTAAGGCAGAAAGTCCATGCTAAATAGTGATTGGTTATTGTGAAACACTTGTCTGTATTAATATCTGCTGTGTTGCAGTAGGTATTAATATCTTAAATTTAATACTAAGGTTTAAATTTCAAATTTAATCAAAATATTATGGTTTATCTTGGGATTGCCTTTTCTGTCTGAATACTGTGTACTAAAAAATAATAAAGTTTGGTTAGTGATTTTTTTTCCAAAGTCAGTGACGTTTTGTCTAGATTTGTATCAGAATAAGTAAAAAGATTTTCCCCTCCATTGCAGTAGATTGGTCTCTTTCATTCATCATAATGTAATTTTTCCACCTTTCCCTTTATGTTTTACCAGTTGGCTGTATTTGTAGGAGACTTGGGCAAGAGGCTCAAAGCTGCATTTTATTGGAGCATGTGTCTGGCTTCTTGTGACACTGGGATACATCTGTGGACAAGGTTGAATTAGTTATGTGTATTATTTGTATTGGTTTATGGAGCACTGCTGCACTCTGTGGACAAACAGTGCATAATCTGGTGTGTGTTAATGCACTGTGGGTTTTGATGTGCTCTTCTAATACTTAATGCAGAAAACCCTTCAGCTTTGCTCTTCGTTCTGGGAATAAATGGGTCAAACTAATCAAAAGGTTAGAAGAGCTGACCTTTGTAGCAGCTGGGCAACAAATTCCTGAAAAGCATTGCTGGTTTTACCCAGTCCCTCCTGAATCGTTTTCATGAATTATTTTTATTTCCAGTAGATTATGTATAACCAGAGGACCACAAGCACTTGTTAAAAGAGTGCTGGGATCATTCCCCTCTGCTCACATATGGACTTGATGAGAGCCCAATATTCCAAAGTACTGTATGTGCTCCTCTCTTTGGATGGGGGAGGATGCTTGTTAACTTCTATAAGATTAGGGACTGTAAGAGCAGGTAACCACACACAGTTGTTTACTGCTAAATAAAAACACATGTAAATTCTTCCCTGGTACAGAAAAATCCATATTCATGTGGCCTTGTCTTTGAAAATGACACTTTGCAGAAGATTAGGAAGGGATTGTGCGGGGGGGGGGGGTCTCCATGCTATAAACTCATCTTAAAAATCTGAGAAATAGTGTCTTTCACAGGCACTAAGTTAGCAGGTGAATTTGTGACTGCCAGAGTGGAGGAGAAAGAAGATGAACTTCTGAGAAAAGAAAACTGTTTATTTATTTAGGACTATTTGAGTTGTTTCCAGAATCATAGAATCTTCTGAGTTGGAAGGGACCCTCAGTGACCACAGAGTCCAGCTCCTGGCCCTGCACAGGACACCCCATGTGCCTGAGAGCATTGGCCCAAATGCTTCTTGAGCTCTGTCAGGTGTGGTGCTGTGACCACTTCCTTGGGGAGCCTGTTCCAGTGCCAGTCACCCTCTGGGGGAAGAACCTTTTCCTAATATCCAGCCTAAACCTTCCCTGGCTCAGCTCCAGGCCATTCCCTTGGGTCCTGTCACTGATCCCCAGAGAGCAGAGATCAGTGTCTGCCCCTCTGCTTCCCCTTGTGAGGAAGATGCAGACTGTGTTTAGTTGGAGAGGACACAGTTCACAAGTAAGACAATACTAAAATTTCTTGGAGATTACTTGCTTAGAATAATTCTTGAAGCTTTTGTTCTGCGGTGTCTTTTTTTTTGGGCAAGACATCATTTAATTTGTAAAACACTAGGATGGTATTTATAGAGTAAAGTCTCTTAACCTGAAGTCTGGTGATGTATTGGTATTTAAAGCAGTGATAATGCTGTTAGTGAGGAGCTTTAATTGCATGATTATAGACCAACAAAATTAGGCACAGCAACATGCAGTCGTGATAACCCAGTGATATGCTAAATTTATAGATAAGACTTCCTCTCTCTGCATTCCTATACTGTCAATATACAAAAATGTTCCTAAAAGCATGTACTTCAGGGAATTCGGTGCTTGCTCCTGCACAGCACTTTGCCAGCCAGTTTGGTGACGGGCTGTATGGGTTTTAGCACATTTATAAGGTTCAATGTCTCAAAGATGGTTATTCACCGGACGCCTTTGGAAAAACCCCTCTCCATGTGCAAGTTTCTTACCTTCAAAAGGTTAATCTTGGAGGATACTGTGTGAAATCCATCAGGAGTCCAAGGTGCACAAGGGTTATTTTATGGGATCCCAGCTGTACCTGCGGAGTTGGCTTCACTCATGAGCTGCACTGGGAACCCCCCCCCCCCCAGCCATCTGTTTTGCAACCCATTTTGAAAAAACACCAGAGCAAAGCACTCAGATTGCCTGTTAACAGAAGACTGAAGTTTATGATGACAGGTCAGCTTGTAAACATGGATTTACTGTTCTCTTTTATTGTGTGTCTATGCTAATCCATAGTTACATGTTATAAACTGAGACCTCCTATGAAATTCTACATGCAAATCAGACATTATTCTGTATTACTGTGATAGGGGTTTTTTTGGGATGTGATCTTTGGGGTGCATGAGTTACCAGGAGGTGTATGTGACAGGAATAGTACTGATTGTAACTATCCCTTTTCTTCAGTGAAGTGTTGCACAGTCTGTGGCACTGCCTGCTCTAGAGCAACATCCTAGTTTTGTGCAAGGACGAGGCAAAATGTGTCTTATTACTGAGAGCGTGCTCAGCAGCACAGTTGGGAATGATTAAATGCTGCTCAGAGCAACATCTTTGCTCATGACACAGTGATTCAGCACTTCATGTTTCTGAGCAAGGAACAGGACTGCAGCCATCCCCTAATTGCTGTCAGCCTCGTGTACAACCAGTGTTTTCTGCTTGGGTCCTGTGCTTTGTCCATCCTCTGCACGCTCATTCTCGTAGTTAAACCATGGCAAGTTAGCTTGCAGAGGTGTTACACCCTGGAGATAACAGTTGAATAGCATCATTCATTAAAACAAAACAAAACAACCTATATGGTCTCTGCTGCTTTTCATTTTGAAATAGGAGAATGATCTTGGCACAGGGCATTTCCTGGGGATTAATGACTGGCTGGGGTTAATGGCCCTTGGCTGCGATGTGGGCCATCAACTCCTCCCTGCTGGTCATTAATCTGCAGGAAATGCCCTGTGCCAAGATCATTATTGTTGTATTTGGGTTCTTTGAGAGCTGAATTCGGGAACCCACACTGCTCTAATGTGTGAGAGCCTGCTGGGTGTTCTTACATTTAGGCCCTACACATTACAATTTTTTTTCCTGAGCTTATCTGAAGTTTCCAAACGTTTCTCCTAATGGAAAGTGTCTGTAACGCTTGAGGTCCTTTAGAAATACTTCACTGAGCAGCAAGCAAGGTAATGCTAAACTTCGTGGTGAAAGTAAAAGTTCTATGTAGCAAACATTTTTTTAAAAGGGTGTGTACTTGGGGGCAGTCTGTGCCTTTTAGTCTGGCCTAGAGCAGCAGGCAGAGCACTGGACCTGGCATGGGAACCGGACAGGCAGAGTGTCTGGGCTGTCTGCTCTAGGGTGGGATTGCACAAGCTGGAAAACCCTTCTTGAAGCAAAGAGGGTTCCCATTTTTAAGAGATTTTTGCTCTATTGGGAAATTAAGAGGAAGAAGTGAAACTGATTTTCTCCGCTACCACCTGCTAACAGTGTGCACAAAGTGGAGTTCTGTTCATTCTCCCCATATGATTTCAAGTTCAGAATGCACAAGTTTTTTTTTATAGATTTTATGTAGTAACTTTATCATGTCTTCTTGTACTCTGTACTGAAATTGGTTTAGGGTTGAATACAAAATTCCAGAATGTAAAAGAAAAAAAAAAAAAAAAAAAAAAAAATTCCTTCAAGTAGGTCAGTTTGGTGTTGTGGCCTGGAAGAGGCAATTCATGACTATTGACATATTTCTTTATATAAGAAAATCAACCAAACCATACAAAAACACCACCCACATGCCAGCTACCACATTTCTATTGATTAAACTATTAGAGCATATTAGACCATATTAGAAGTAAAGTTATGAAGAAGTGAAGCTCATATAGCAAGCAGTAAATGCAGTTTTGAGGGATTCAGCTGGGGAATAAAGTTGGTACTGTGCATTCATCTGACATTCTTAGATGACTGTTTTTATGTCAGTGAATTAATGAATTTACTGAAAAGTCTAAAAATCAGTGTTGTGCCCTGCTTTTTTTTTTTTTTTCTTCTTCTTACATGTTTTTTTTTTTTCCTTGCTCCTTCCTTTCCCTCTGTGACTCAGACAGGTCTGTGAAGTGTCCTGCTCTTTCCTTCAGAGGCTTTGCAAATCGGCAGCCTGTTGCTGTCCTCCTCCCAGTCCTCAGATGTACCACGCTGTGAAGCTGCCTTGGGTCAACAGGAAACCTTCAAAATGTGCATTTCAGATCTTGAAAATGCCACAGTGTGCATGAGATTTGAAGACAGCTGCAAGCTTAGCAGGAACTGTCACATCTCTATAGACCCTTGTGAGGGATTTAGTAGCATTTCATCAAGGAGAGGGAGAGATGTTTCATCAGGAGAAAAGGTCCTGGTTCAGAGCGACATCAAGACTTTTAGCGATCTTCAGATTAAGTGTGAGATTTGGATTTTTTGGGATGAAAGTATATTCATAGTCCAGTCCTCATGTCTACAAATCAAGGATTATTTCTGCTGTTGTGGAAGAAACGCTCTGAAGTCATTCTCTGTCGTAGTGATTACGAACTATCAGTCTGAAAGTTTTACCTAAAAAATATGATATGACAAGAAGTAAAGATTGCTAATACTTTATAACTAAACAATACTATTATAGCCGTATTTTTGTTCCAGATGGAATGGTAATTTTTACTCTGACAATAAGCCTGTAAGAAGGAGAAGACAGCCTGCCATTACTGGCATTCCATGTGCATTTTAGAAATAGATTTTCATGTTCTGTCACTTAGCCACTGAATATCAGACATGATGTAGGTAAGTCAGGAAGTTGATATTGTTGTCGATGCATTTGAGAGACTCTGTTAGTGAAAGCAAAGAATGCAATGAATAGCAGGGGAGAAATGACAAGCCTGCCTTTGTTTGCCTAATCTAGGAAGATGCAAAGGAATGGGGGAAAAAAAAAAAATTGCCTGTAAAGAAACCTTGCTTAAATTCCAAAGTATCTTTGTTTTGCTGCTAGTCTGGTAAAGCCATCTTTTATTGCTTTCAGACTATAAACTTTAAGGAGAAAATATCTAGTGTATCCTGCAGCCTTTTGAGTTAGAAGGCATCCATTTACTTGCAAACCTTTGCCTGGTTTGTCACAAAGACCTTGGGTTTTTTTTTTTTTTTCCTTTGGATGAAGGGAGCAGGGTAAAAGAGCTCATAGGGAAAGGGCAATAAGTCATGAGAAATGGATTTTCCAGCTGCTTCTTTCTCTGCACCCAGCCTTGATAAGGACTGGTTAGAATGGATCCCTGGTACCAAGAAGTGGGGGATTCCCTTTTGGCTACATTGACCTCACTGAGGGATGAGCATCAATCCTGATGACTTGTATATGTGTAAATAATTTTCTAAAGTGCATACAAGGATAAACCAGGCTTTGTGTCTGTGCTGGTTTTAGCTGATGTAATTTCCTTCACAGTGGATAGTACTGTTGTTGTTGTCAGACATACCTAATTATTTTACTTTGTTAGTGTCAGGATGTGAAATGAAAGGTGGTTTTTGTTGGTTTTGTGCTCTTAAGATCACTGGCTTTACATAAGGTTAACCAGCTAACAGTTATTTTGTAGTCAGCAACAAAAACAAGGCTGAAGGGTTCAGGATGATCTTTATCTCAGGTAGGGGTCAGTGCTATCTTTACTGTATGGTTAAAAAACCTGTCAGAAATTGAGTAAATGTTAATTAAAAAATGTTGTGGGCTGCAGACAACATTTCCATTAAAATTAAATTTAAATGGAGAATTCTGAAGCAGTTTTGCTGGAGCTAGAGCCATCAGATCAGAATGATGCTGAGTAGTTTAGATGGTCTGATGGCACATAGCAGAATGCCAATATTTGATTGTTATATACCACACTTGTTTGACCTACTGTGGCTTTGTGTCTGTTTCCAGAAATTATCCCAGTTTTATCTTACTGTAATGTTTTTCTGACTGCTCTAATGTTTACAGAGCAGTATTTAGAACGTGGCAAAAAACATGGAAGCGGAATGATGCCCATATTTTATCTACTGCATGTAATACTCATTCCGAAGAGGGATGATTTTGTTAGCTGCTATTTTTCATTGTAAAAATTATCGGGTGGTTGTGTACATTTCTTGGCTAAATTTTAGCTAGTATTTGTCTTTGCTTCTCATTTCCTACCTGCCAAACATTTGAATGTGTTATCCCAAGAAAGAGATGGAGCCTGTGATAGTGATTATTAATTGTGGAAAAGTAAGTAGCTGTCAGTAACACTTTAAAAACTTGTTAGCCAGATACTTGTCTATATGTATGTGTTGCTTAGTTTTGTTGGCTTCAGCAGAAATTTATCATTCTCTTTGAAATGTGGAACATCTTAGAGGAAAGACAGACTTAGCATTTGCAAACCCCAAGATACCAGGAGAACTTGGTTTGCAATCATAAAGAGAAGCAGTCATACCCAAGAGACATCACTGCTGGACTAAGAAAAATGTTTGCCAATCAGCAATATATAATGAATAATGAACAATATTTGTCATCTCCCCGAAACTGGGGCATTGCAATACAAGTTGTACAGCTGTTATTGTTTAATTGCAGCTGGATTAATAAAATGTAATTTTTACAGCCCATTTGCAATATACCCCTGGGGAATACGTTTTATTACCACTTTGGGTGTCTTTTAGTTAATAATTTGTGCCTTTTGAGCATAAGTGTTTGGCTTCAAATCCCAGATACAAGTTTATTAAAAATTGTAATAGTTCTTAGAGACTATAAAATGAAATGAAGTGCACAAAATGTGCATTTCCAGTGCTTGAGTTTAAAATCATTTTTTTACTTGACTAATTTCAGTGTTTCCGAGATTACAAAGTATTGAATTTAAATAATTGTTAAATATTTAATTTTCTAGACATACAGCATTATTTTCAATAGATTATTTATATTTGTTAGTAATTAAAGATTCAGAATGGCACTGAGAGGATGTCGTCATAATATGTGACTTTTAGAACTTGTCCAATGTTTATGGAAAGCAGTGGCAGTGCAGGGAAACAGAACTGATATTTGAAGTCAGAAACAAGAACAAGACAGTAGTTAAATGATCTGATTTACAGAATAAGGCTGACGTGGTCAAAAATAATTGACAATCCTTTTGCAGATAAACTGGGCCTTGTTGCTGGTTGAATGGGATCTCCTGTTAAAGTGAATCAGTTCTTGGCTAATTTCCCTTTGCTTATCACTGGCAAATTCTCTAAGCAACTGTCAGAGATGCAAAGCTATCTCTAGACAAAAACACTTCCTTACAAATTCCCTCAGACAACTGGAGTAATTTCCCAGTTACCTGTGAAAAGCAGCACCTCTCCAGCCTCTGAGCTCCACATTCATGTGCTTGTATCTCTTTGCCCTCCACATCCAGCAGTTACTCCCATTCAATTATTCTGAAATACAGAGAAACAAAACCCTCTCTTATTTTTGGGATGTGGGACCTTTGCTTCTACTTTGATTGTTTTCAAGTTTTAAGCTGGTGGTACACAAAGGTGAGAAGGTGCCACGGTGCAGATGTTGCTGCCTGATGCTGTGAATGTGCTGCTCTTTCTGCTGTTCTCTAGGCAGTCTCAGTAGACACAAGTAAAAGTTGATCTTTTTTGAGATGGAAAATGTTGAAAATGCTCTCCTTCAAGTGGGACATGGTTTTTTGACTGGTTAGACAAGCATGGTACCTGGTGATTCCAGTCTTGTTCCTTTCACAGCAGAGTATTGTAACTCAGTTGGTTAAATTGAGCAAATACTGCTAGAATGAGAGGGAAAACAAACAGTTCTACTGTGAGCATTTAAAGGAGCTTACTAAAACCATGTTCACTGTTCTCTGTGCTTAAACAAACAAAAAAAACAACCAAAAAACCCCCAAAAGAATGCTTTAGTAAACATTTGGAAAAAGATTCACAGAACCCTTAATACAAATTCTGTCAGCGTCAGGGGGAAGGCTGAAGAGGAGGAGGCCTAAAAAAGATGATACTCTGCAATATTCAGAGAAACTCAATTTCAGTATTAGATTTTTCCCAGAAAATTGATTCTGTTCCTTGTTACAGCAGTGCTTAGAGCACAGGTGAGTTAAGTGTGTGCAGCAACCAACTCACTTTGTAAAAGGTGCGCTGTGGTCTTGCGGTCATTGTCCAGCACTTGCACACAATTACAAGCAACTAGCCCTACCTTTTAAAAAGTGGTGATATTTATCATGATTATCTGAGGAGAGAAATGGAAAAGTAGCTTTGCTGTAGTGTTACCATAGTGGCCAGCCATGCTTTAGATTGAATATATGCCTGTTATTCCTTCATCCTTTTAAGATTTTACTCTGAATATTGAAATTGTTTTGTGCCAGGGAAGCCATCCCCCATCTTTAGTTCATTCCATTATCCAAAGTAATGGGTCACAGGACAGGATTAACAGAGCCCTTCTATGGATTAATGTACAATTTGGAACAAGACTAAGGTGAGAACAGAGAAAGGTGGAGAGCTTGCTCTAGGCAAACACTAAGTGTGATGCCTCTCCTACCCTCTGATAAATCCTCTTATCTCTGAGCACTGTGCGGAAGGGAGGAATAAAAGATGAACCTATCCCTCACTGAAACAGGAATTTGCTTAAAGTGAGAGCAGAGTAAAAGGAACTATGTTAAACTTGAACTGTAATTGCTGCATCTGTGTCAGGGTTTGAAGGATCACGCACTGCACAAAGCTTTAATAGAAGAGTGGTCCAGCTGTAGCCCTGCTTTTTTTGTTCCTATTTTCTTTGCTGTGTGATGAGTGAACTTGGCTGGGTTACTTCACATGTGATGATAGTACTTGTGTGAAAATGATTAATTTCGCGTTTTTAGGACTTTAAAGAATTTGATCTTGAAAACAAAAACTGAGCAATAAACATGAGCTTGCTGTATCTCCTGCCAGATAATTTTGTCTGAATTTAATATTTGAAAGAGAGTGAAGCAGGGAAACCCAACTTTCAGACATTCCCACATGTCATGTGACAGTCAGTAACAAGATTTGCCTTGTGTGGGCACTTGTTATTAGAGCTTGACCATGGGAATCCTGGCTGAACCTGGGTTTCTATTAGACAGCTTGACACATGACTTGCTCAATATTCACAAAAAATGTATAAGGTTTGATTTTTAATCACAGGAGGTGGTACAGACAGATGCTCGCCGCTTGTGTTCAGTAATACCCCAGTGGAAAAGCTGCTGTAGGATCCCCTGTGAATTAATTTTTCCTGTTAATTAATTGTCTGAAAACATGAGGGGGTAAGCTAGGAGAAATTCTTTATGACTGTTGCAGCACCTGGAGGAGAAGGTTAAGGTGTAGAAAGTCCATTAAGCTGCTGACTCGTTTGTGCCTTCTGAAAATTCTCTTGTCTCTTTATTTTCACAGCCAAAATGAAGATCAGGGGCACTGATTTATAGCATGATAGTAATTTGGATTTGCTTGTGGTGTTAGTAGTCATATGTGTATTTTTATTATCTTGAGGCACTGAGGAAATTGGCTGTGAGCATTCATATTAAGTATTGTTCTGGCTCCACGTTTTCCGGTGTGTTCGTGGCTGTGGCATTGTACACCCTTGGTGAATACAAAGATGCTTATGAAATGTTAAGGCTCAGTGTATTTAATTTAATGTCAAGAAGGACTCCCTGCCATAGTGTTCAGCTGAGCCATTGTGAATAACTGTCAGTCTCAACACTCACATAAAGCACTTTTGTGTGTGTGTGTGTGTGTGTGTGATGTGAGTTTTTGTGGATTCAAAGCCCTTTTTTTGGGAGTATTTTAAAATTCTTCAACAGCTGGGCTTTCAGCTTTTCAGAATGTGTGGAGCAGTTTGGCTTTGTGGCTCTCTGGGCCTCCTAAAGTGGCCTTCAGTTTGGGGGGTGGATATCTTTGGACCTTAATAGTTCCATATCTTTTTAAATGTATGTATTATTATTTATTACAAAATGGGTATATGTTTATTCCAAAATTACATGCCAGTCTTTTTTCATTGAGCTTTCATATTAATTTCTTGTGTCACTGTCAATGCTGGAATATACGTGAACAAGTTGTTCATAGAAACATTTTGATATTAACAGCATTTTGTAATAGTAAAGCCAGTAGCAAGATAAAATTCAGGAAACGATTTGGTCACAATTAAATGGGAGGGAAAAGTACCATCCTGACAGAACCGAATTCTCATTTAAAACACATGGGGTAGAAGTTTGCCAGTCTTCAGGAAGCATAAAATGCCATTAACCAGCATTTAGTCACTTGCTAATACTGGATGTGATTTCTAATTGCTTCTGTACTTTGTCATTGTTTAACACAATCAAATCAAATTGGCCAGAAAATTTTTCTTGGATCATCATAGTCTATAACTATGTTTTTACTGTTATTGTTCCAGCTTCTTTTTCATCACCCAACCTTTACTGCTTCATTAAGTCTAAAATTAGACTTTGACAACCAGCCTATTTTATTGGAATTATCAAAAGAAAGAAATATACATGACAAAGTCGAAGGGGAGGCTCCAGCATCGTATTTTATTTCATGTTTAGCAGTTCCTTGAGAGTTATCAAAGTCAGGGATCCTTTATTTGTAATTAAATACTCCTCACTTTAAAATCATGACTAATAAATGTCAAGTGCAAGAAGAGGCACTATTATTCAGTTCTTGGGTATGTTTTAGGGTGAAAATGTGTAGGCACGAAGGTTGTTAATTTTTAAAATGTTGTAGGGTTGGTTTCGTTACAAAATCCTAAAGTTAACCACTTCAGATAAAGCTCAAAAAATCATTGTAACATTTGGGGAGCTCTTATCCTACAGGAAGCTCTTGACATTTAGGGTAATTAAAAGTGAAGGTATCTATTAAATACTTAAGTTATTCACATAAAGACCAAGCTGATGTGCAACTGTAAGAGTTTATATATCTTAATTAGAGCTGGTCAGAACTGCTTAGGGAAACTGTTTTCTGTGTTTGGTGGTGGCTGGGGTTTTGTGTTTTAATGAGACCCAAAACCTTTGAGGAAACATTGACATAAATGCTTTAGGAGTCACATGGAATGAGATTTATTGTCTTGCAATTGGCAGATCCAGCTTGGTTTCAGGCAGGCAAGGATCTACAGTGCCTGGAGCATCTCTTTGTGAGACAGGCTGAGAGAGTTGGGGTTGCTCAGCCTGGAGAAGAGAAGGCTCTGGGGAGGCCTCAGAGCCCCTTCCAGTGCCTCAAGGGGCTCCAAGAGAGCTGGAGAAGGGCTTGGAGCAAAGGACAAGAAGGAATAGCTTCAAATTGAAGGAGAATAAGTTTAGATTGGGTATTGGGAAGAAATTCTCCCCTGTGAGGGTGGCGAGGCCCTGGCACAGGGTGCCCAGAGCAGCTGTGGCTGCCCCTGGATCCCTGGAACTGTCCAAGGCCAGGATAGATGGGGCTTGGAGCAACCTGGGCTAGTGGAAGGTGTCCCTGCCCATGGCAGGGGGTTGGAATGAGGTAGGCTTTAAGGTCTCTTCCAGCCCAAAACATTCTGTGATTCTCTGATGATTATCCCTCTCTTGCTCTTGTGTACATGTTTTATAGTCTGTTTTGGCATGGGTGCTCTGTGCCCTGTGTGGGTTTTTTGTTTCTAATGAAGAATAAGAAAATACAAATCTTTCATTTCTCTGTGGGGTAGCCCAGTTGATCTTGGTCCCAGTGACCTGGCTGATTGTCCTGATTCTGACTTAATAAGCGTTAACTGAAGTTTTAGGATTTAAGAGTATCTAGAGAGAATTGTGTTTAGAACCAAATTTTGGAAAGTTATTGTTTCTATTGGGTAGCATCAGCAAAATATTGTTAATTCTCGGTACTGTTTTAAAAGTTGCAGGAATTAGGTCTAAACTGCAGAGAAAGACATTATTATCACCACTTACTTGATTGTAAATCTGTTTTAATAAAACTTTGAGGGCACCCAAAATATATTTCTGTCAATTCTCTGTTACTATAACATTTAGGGGCTTTCCTGCCATACAGTGAGATAATCCCACCTCTAGGATGGGCTTTTTTGCTTTTTTTTCCCCCCCCCCCTCTCCTTGAAGGAAAAACACTGTGTACATTTGGATTTGTGCAACAATTAAGGATGCATCAAAAATGTCTCTGGTTGAACTAATGTAACACTAAGCACTGTGTTATGTAGTAAGAGCTCTGTAATTAAAGCACAGCCATAGAAATAGCATTGTGGTTGGAAAGGCATTTTCTTCCAGTGATGAAAGGCTCCCCTTTAAAATGGTGAAATCTCTTCCCAGTTTGCAGATATGCACACTGGACAGTCCATTTGGTGCTGATGGAAACAACCAGAATAAAATACTGGGTAGCTGATTGGCACTTCATTATAACCTCTTAAAAATAATAATAAAAATTACTTTTTGGGTACCATATTAATTCAGCTGAGAAATATATATACTTTAAGGGATGTTGTAGAAACATGTTTCAATGCATTTCAGAAGAGATTTTCTGAAAACAGAAGATGCTGTTTTCAAGTTTGATAAATATGCCATTCTCCTCCATCTGTAAATGCAAGTCTTTTCAATGTACTTTTTCATGCATTGGGTTTTTAATACTTACTTTTCCACATGTGCCCTGGAGAAAAGCATGCAATCCACTGTTACTCTGAGTTAAACTGGATTTCAGTGTAGTCTGTTTCAAATTAAATGAAATTGTTTATTAGTTTTGCAGTTCTAGAGAGCAGAGGCACCCTTGGGTTTTTATTGAGCTGATGAGGGATATGTTAGCCTATACATCCAAAGAGGACTGATGCTAATTGGGTTTTTCACTTTGATAAAGTCCCTGGTTTCAATGATGATATGCAGGTTAGCCACGTCTTTTAATTAACAAAAAAAAATTAAATTCCTCTGCTGGAATTCCCTAACTGGTGAGTGTTTTCTATATGCAAGTATGCTCTCTTGTGGTAAGCCATTTTATTGAATCCTCCACCAGTTTGAAATTGTAAAAAATTCTATTTCAAATGATGATATTTGTAATCTATTTTGTTTTTATGGTGCCATTATTTCCGGGGTCTACAGTGTGCCATACAGTGGCAGAGCTCTGGATATGGAATATTATGACTGTGTATGTATTTTGCAATTCTCTTTATAACAGTGAGTTACATTTAGTGCTTGAGCAGCACGTGGCTTTCCTGATAGCATCCAGCTTGCTGTGGAATAAAGTGCTGTGTGAGTAACTGTGACTGTGTGATTCAGGGTGTGATACTTGTACAGCCTCTAAACATCAAGTAGTAAAGACAGAGGGGATTCCAGTGCTGAAGCACCTTTATCAAATTCTAGTAACTGCATTTGTGCTTTTTGTTACAGCTGAGATGCTGTTTAATTGAATCAGAATCTTGGAAGTTCAGTCCCTCTGGTTTTGTCTGATAACCGAGAGCAGAGTGGAAAAAAAAAAAGGCAAAACAACCCAAACTTTGCTGTGATGTGGGTAGTCCTGGGTGGTATGACTGCCAAGGTGCATTTCTTTGCTCAGCCTTGCAGTAGGACTATCACAAGTATACATATAAATTCTAGAATCATAAAATCAAATACATCTCAGTTGGCTGCTTTTAAAAACTTCAGCAAGACTGTTTACATCTTCATGATTAGCTTAAAATCAGGGAAGTATAACTTAATAAATGGGTGAGATACCTGTAATCCTCTATATGTTTCTCATATGACAGCTGGGATTTCTACCCAGATTCTTTACCAGCTGAGTAATTTCCATATAAATTTCTGTAGTGTTTTGCCTGGGGGTGAGGATAGCCAAATGTCAGCAAAAACATGAGGTTCTGTTCAAATTATCTCAGTCATGCAAGTCGTGGATACTTCCCTTCAAGGGAAATAAGGCTGTAAAGAAGGATTTCAGAGAATGTTTTTTGAGGGCCATGAAATTTGTGGAATCATCTTAAACCCAGAAACACTGGGCACATTTCATGTGAGCACAACTGCTCACAACTGCTGTGGACTTTTGTGGAAGTTTTGGCAGGCTGGCTACTCAAAAGATCACATTCCCATGGTCACAGAGATGATTTGATGTGTGTTGTTGTGCATGAACATTTAATGTCAAAACAATCAATTATGCAGCAGGTGTGAGCTATAGTAGAATGATCTCATTTGGCACAGAGCTTGGATAATGTGTAGGAGAGTAGGAGATGGATGGGATAAGAGCATGCTGGAGTAATACCTTCCATTTGCTGAAGCTTAATTTAGTTGAGGAGATGAGCAGTGTTTTTAAAAGAAGTTTCTGATGCATGCATGTTGTTTAATTTGTTATTCTTTAATATCAGTTACAGCTTCATTCAGTGAGAACTGAAAAGTGTGACCCTGTCTTCCAATTTTCTTCTGGTTTTACATAACCTGGAAGAAACAAGGAGTTTAAAAGGTTCAGCACGACACGTTGACTCAGCTCATCATGTGAGCTTAACAGACCCTGAGCAGAAACATGTGCTAGAAGCTTAATATAAATCTTTTATGGAGAAATGGAGTATTATTTTAAGGGCAGAAGTTGGTGCAACAGCATCAGCAGTTTTTAACTGCAGAAGGCAGACAGTAAACTGCACTGTTTACAGTGATAATGGTAGGAAGGTGTAAGGTATGAATCTAGAGTTTAAGATGATGCTGTGTCGCTGTGTTCAGACACAACCATGTGCTCGTGGTGCTTTACCCCGTCTTGTTGCACGTAACAGTCCTGTGCAGTCTGTTTTACCTGCAGCACAGGATTAGTGTCAGTTGAAGTTTTTTTCCACGGGACTGGTTTGCTGTATTTAGCAGTCACCATCCCTCTTGCAGTGGGTTTCAACTTCCAAGTTGTTTTTGTTTCCTGCTGTCCTTCACATTTCTCTTTTCCTCCATGTCCTTACCCACACTTCTCTTTCCCCTCTAGTACTTAAGAATCCCAAGAGTTTCAAAACAAAGAAATATTTTCATTTGAAGTTTCAATTATCAGCTACTCAATTCAGAAACACTTCATCCATCTTTGATATTGATTCAGCTTTCTGTGGTATATGTGTGTGTTAAATATAAGACAGCATAGCTTTTCTTCTGGTTCAGTAGGCTCTCTTCAAGCTTTTATGTAACTGCTTTTCTGTTGAGTGAGATTTTCTGTTTCTTTTTCTCACTGGACAGTACTGATAATGTAAGTAAAGAACAAGGCAACTACACCTTCCGTTTTACCCCCACTTACATCAATTTAGAGCACAGAATGATGCATGGATTAAATAAGAATAATAATAAATACATCTGTGTTTAAAATTCATGGCTGTTCAGAGCTTGACTCTGCAATAATATTCCATTTTCCTTTTTTTTTTTTTTTTCATTCTTCAGTTTTCTGGGCAGGCTGAATAATTCTAATCAGCCATGCAATACCCACAGAGTTGACTGACCAGCACCTTGCAGTGAGCCTGAGACCTAGAGATGTGTAAAAAGGCTCTTCTGGTTATCTTTGAACGAGCAAGACCACGAGTAGTTTGCATTCAATAAGGATGGGGGATGCACAGCTTGTTTGGATGGTGCCCCGTGCTTCCAGAGGAGCAAGGGAAATTGGTGGTTTGGAGTATTTTAGGCTCTGCAGTGAGACTTTTGGAGAACACTGTTGACCACAAGTCTCACTGCTCTCTGGGCTCTTTTCTTTGGCCTTTCCATGTTTTCTCTGCTGCTTCTCCCCAGCCCTTCTTGTCCCAGTTGCTGAACTCCGAACTCCATTTCCCCTAAATCAATCAGGCATGCTTTGGGCAGATTTCTTGTTTGTTATTGGTGAACTAATGAAATCACATTTCAGAAATCTGTAGAAACATCTGCTCCTGGCTTGAGAAATTCGGAATTTTAACCCACAGGGTCAAAATCTGGCAGTTGGAGGCATTTGGAGCCAGATGCTGTGCAGTGATAGTTCAGCAATCCAGCCTGTAGACTGAACTGGCTGCCGTGGGAGCTGTGTGAAAATAACTGTTACTTTATTCCACTCTTTTCTATCGTGTCTTGTTGCCAGTTCTTCCTTTAATGTCCAGTTTACAGAACCTGTGTTACTTTTTTATTTTATTGGGTTTTTTGGGGTTTTTTTTCTGGTATGATTTCGAGCTCAACTCCTTATAGTGTGCATTCTTCCATGTGTAGAAGAATAAATCCAAGAGCATGGAGGAGAAACTCCTTTCTGTAGTAGGTTAATGTATGAATTAATAGTAAGGATCACTTAACTTTGGGCAGAAGGTGAATCATATGGGAGTTGTATTGGTGTTGCAACTGAAAAGGTTTTAAGGTCTGAAGACCTGTTTTAAATGAGTGATTTATTTTTACTCTCCATACTTATTTCTACCCTTCAAAAAGTGCAAAGAATCTGTTATTCTTCTTTGCCACAATGAATAAAGTTATTTCTGTGCTGGAAATAAAGAGGCAATCATGAAAGCTGGAGACAGTTTTTCTTCTGGGTGGGTCATTTTCAAATAATTAACTAATTAATTCATATGCAGAATACTGTTGTTCTTAAAAGCCTTCTGAATTTTTTGTGACTGTTGGTGATGTTTTCTGTACATCAACCTTGAAACAAATTTCAAAACTATTAATTTTCATAGCCTCATTTGTCAGTTTGGCAGCAGTTCATTCTGAGCTTGATGCTAAGCATGATTATTGTAAGTTATTAACTATGCTTACCGTGAATCACCTGAATCTGCCCAGCTCTGCTGGCAAAGTGGTGTGAGGCTCAGAGTGGTGCTGGTACATGTATTTATGACACATGCTACTGTTCAGAAATTTCCTTTATCTTCAGGTTTTCAAGAAAAATGATACTATTTGGTAGCAAGGATAATTTTAGCAGTATTCCTGTCTTACGAAGAAAATTACTGAGCATCTGGAGTTCCTAATATTTTATTTTTTATCCTTCAAAAATGAGCTAGTTCTGTTCTCTGATCCTTAAAATCAATGCCTCAACTGAAAAATACGTCGAAATAACAGGTTACTCTTGGTGTTTAGAGTAATGTTTGGAGGCTGCAGCAGGAGTCTGGCACCTTTTGCATTTGGTTGCTGCCTGAAAACAAGCCCATCTCCCAGCCCAGCCTCTGCCCCAAAATGCTTAAATTGAAATTTAATGGCAGTGGGTGTAGCTGGAGGAGCACAAGTCGAGGTGTGATGGCTTGAATTTTAGTAGGCACCAAAAAAAAAAAAAAAAAAAAAAAAAAAAAAAAAGGAAGAGGGGAAGAAGGTAAGGTAGAAGAGGAGGGAAGCCACGTGTGACCTTCCTGAAGGAAGATGTGTCATGGTTGTGTCAGGTTATACAGTGCAGAGTCCCCGGCCACGACGCTTCAGGAACCAGCTCCCACAGCTCGCTGCTGCGTCTGCAGAAGGTGAAATCACACGTGCAGTGCATCTTAGTGGCCCCTGGAGGTTTCTCTATTGATCTGTGTCTTAATAATGCATAATAGGCAATCAGGGCTTTCCTGATCTTTTCAGAGACACATTGTCAGTGAGAGTTGTAAATCAGCCCGCTGCTGGTGGCTGTGTCTGACCTGCCCTCCACAACACCTCAGTAGCTTTCACTTCCACTGGGACTGCTCCTGACCTTCCCGACCGTCAGGCTTGGGGTTTGGAACAATTACAAGTCACCATTCCGTGGCCTTTCAGCAAGGCAAGATAAATCTGCAATTGGTTAGAAAAGTTATTTCAGAATAAAGTCGGTACGCGTATTAGGATTATTTTATGTTTCTGCAAGCATGAACAAGAACGTTGGTTTCACATTATTAGCCAATTTATGTGTTCTGCCCTGTTTAGGCTATGTTCTCCTTTTGAAGATCATTCTTTTGTAGAATGGCTTAGGATGGGATTTTTGGTTTAGATGCTCGACGAATCAGAATTTTGCAATTCTGATGTCACCCCTGTTCCACCTATTGGAACATTGACTTTTAGCAATGCATACTCTTAAATCAATAGGATTTTTATTGATACTTGCTGGTGACATAGCTAAGTTTGGCAGCAAACTGCAAACATACATTTAAGTAGTGCAGTGGGTTTACTTAGAAAGCAAGAAAATGAGATTTCAGAGTTATTTATTATTGTTGGACACCACCTGCAATACTTGTCTCCTGAGCTACAGGAATTCATAATCACTGCTGTAAAATAAGTCTTTTACCCTTGGCCTTTGAGGGTATTTAACAGCATAGGCTAATAGAAATTGGTATAACTGTGTTACTTCTGTGTGTAAGTACACATTGTGCAAACTCATTCTGATTTTGCATTTGACAACATCAGAAGTTAATTGGATTACCAAAATAATGTGACAGCAACAATGGCACAGAATTCAGCTTACAGCACTAGTGTAAGTTTGTCAGTTTGTATCATCTCATGGCTATTCCCTTTTCCCCCTCACTCTTTTTTTTTTTTTTTTTTTTTTCCCTCCCTAGAAAGGGCATAGCTTGTCATGGCTTTTCTCTGTGTTGGTTCTTTAATAATAATAAAAAAAGCAAAAGCTACTGGGGCGAAAACTCATTTAATTTGCTGAGGAAGTAGGAGAATTGCAGGCTATTTGGGATATTTTGAGTACAATGTTCAATGTTTTATTTATATCTAGCATAATAAATATGCTGACCAGTAATAAGTCAGCAAAACTCAGTGTAGCTGAACTGTTCAGAATGAATCAGCTCCTATTTTTCCTCTAACCTTGGACAGATGGCAGGCTGCTAGTGCTGTGGCTGACCTGGTGGATATCCCTAAAGCAGGATTATCTAAGGAGGGTGAAGACCAGAAGATGCCAATGGTCTGAAGCTGAGAAGCCCAGAGACCTGTCTGGGCAGGGGTAGACCTGGGGTGTAGGTCCCACATCCGTGGCATGTCCTAGCCATGAAATTCCAGGCAGGATCAGGTCATGCATCTTCTCTCCTGGTGAATCCAGGGCAGGATTGAGTGCTCCTGATCCTGAGCAGTGAGGAAGAGGAGGGTCAGCCTGGTGAGGCTTTGTCTCAGGAGTGCTTCATTGGTTCTGAGGGGAAGAAGAGGCTCTTCTCCCTGTCCATCCCCTTTGTGAAAACACAGGAGACTTAACTGCAGTGTCTCCTGAAGGGTGGGATGAGGGAGCACAATTTAGGGCTGGGCAGGAATACCCAACATAATTCAGGATAAGTGTCTCGAGTGCAGTCTGGTTTCATTAGCACCCAGCTCTGAGTTACTGCTGTGTTTAACCTGTCTGGATGAGCTCACTGATTCCTATGCCACAAAACATTTTACTAGATAAAAAGGTATCCAAAACTGTCTCCATACTCTTCGTTGGCATGGGAGCTGCATCACCTTATCCTGGGCTCACACACCCTCTGTGATTCCCTGGACACAGGAGGTTTTAAACTTGCTGAGTGGCCAAAGTCACCTTTTCCCATAGAGCCCCTGAGCTCTCCCATCCCAGACAGGACAGAACTGGTGGATTGAGGCTGAAGATTTCACAGTGGTGAGCACATTTCACACAGCAGCTCAGCCTGTGCTGGTTTTAATTTTTAATTGGTTTAATTTTTGAAATTTGGCTGGTTGTGTGCTAGATGGAGAGAGGTGTGGTCTGTTTTTTTCTCCTTACTTAAAAAAAACCTTGGGCCCCACAAAGTTTCTGTTGGAATTATATGTATATAAAATTTCCAATTTATGAAGTCTTCTGATATAAGGAATTTAATAAAAATTCTGGCAGATTATTATCTATAGTCATGCTATATAAACCTGGTTTTCGGGAGGTCTAGGTCCTAGCAGTTGCAAAATACAACAAATTATTAGATGGAAATAGTTATAAAGTCTGGAAATTGACTTTTTGCTTTTTTTTTATGATTTAATCTATTTATATAGAGAGGCATACTTTCTCTTCCAGCTGGGATGAATCTTGATGAGAATAAAAGTAAAAATAAAATGTGTACTATCTGTATTTTTTTTATTTATTCTGAGAGAGAAAATACAAACCATTCTGAAGATGAACCTGTTGTCTTTGTTCTCCCACTGAGAAATCTGCTTTCCCTCTCATTTGCTTTATTTCTTGTGTGTGAATTCCCTGAGCATGTGAACCTTCCTTTTCCTTAAAGGAGAGAAGCTTAAAGATAAAATATGTTGTGTGTGCCCAGTAAACCTGATAAACTGATACTCCTTTCCTGATATAATTTCAGAGAGTGTAAGGGACATATTCCCAAACCTGTTAAAGTCAACAGAAGTTCTGCCAACTTCAGTGCATTTTGGACCAGGCTGAAAGTGAAATGTGCCACTGAGTATATCATGGCAAGTTATTTTGTTCTCCTGCAGGATGTTTCCTTCCCTTGGTCATCTTGTGTTATGCACTTGCTGCTTTGAAACACTGCAGTGGGGCTTCTTCTCAGTTTGTGGTGGTCTAAGCCAGCAGATAACTTCTTTCACATCAGTATCAAAGAGCAGAACGTGGCTTTAACATTGACAAGAAGCACTTTGGAGACAAAGACTGACCTTTTGAAACTGATGAAAAGGAGACCCCAGGGAATCCCATTAGGAGCAGGGAAGGTAGATAACAGCTCCTTCCACCCAACAAAGGTACAACGTTCTGCTTATTCTTAGGGGACTTTGTAATCGAAGCCAGGTTCTTTGGCCTTTTCTTTCAGTCGAAAGCAGCCATCTGTGTCCTTTAATTTGAGTGATAGATATTCAGTTATTTTTATCTGAATATATAAAGGCAAACCACTGGAGTTGTTATCTCAAAGACAAAGCAAAAGGCCAACGTAAGTTCCCTGTTTCTCCTCATGTAGTGACTTGTACTGGCTCTTCTTTCTTGCAGCCCTTCTCTGGGGCCCAGAGGTGCAGAGTGGGTCCTCAGGTGCTACAAGGGTTGCTCTGGTGGCACTGACATTTCCTTCCCAGCTGTCCTGGCACTCCCCAGAGCAGTGTATCCATCAAACTGCATGTGCTGCTGAGATTCCAATTGCATCTATTGATTTTCCTCGTGCATGTAATATAAATATATGCTGCTCTACCCCTAATATAAGATGTGAGAACTACTATGTCTAGATGTTTTGTGGAAGGTTTAGATGAAAGAAATAGGAAGAGGGAGATAGATTGGGTTGTTTTAACAGTGTTGTTCCTCCATAGAAATATTTAACTCTATTTTCCTCTGTTTTCATTTCTGTTTTAATTGGCCAGAATTTCCTGACTGTAAGATCTTGGGATTCTTGGAGATGCTTCCCTCTTTTTCAACTGAGTCTAACATATGTTTAGGTCTTTTAATTTAACTTCAAAATGATAAAATAGAAAACCATGCATTGTATCCTTTAGACATGAGCTTTAAATAGCAGGAATGGAGATTGGTTATATTTATTTTGCCTGATTTAAAAAGTGTGAGTTTTAGGAGACCTTATGAAAATTAGAAAGACACAACAATTTCTCTGTCATGCCATGGCTCAAGAACTTGATGGTGATCATAACATTCACTTGTTCTGTTTACTCAGGGTTCCTGATTTCAGAGCTTACAGATGTGGCAAGTGGGAATCCAGGGTTGGAGTTTTATAAATATTATTGAATCTACCTCTAACTTTCAGTCTTCTAGTAAGTAAAGTAGTGAAAGCACAAAGGAAGGAGAACCTTTCAGTATTAACTGCTGGATCTGATTGCAAGTCAGAGATCTTGCTATACATCTTTAATAAAATACCAAGAATTAGAGCAGTGATAAAATAGCATTATTTGGATAACAGTTTAGTTACTTCAAACATTAATATAATAAATAATATTGTCTATAAACAAATATATGTAAAAATGTGTTATATAAATACTATTTAAAAAGTAATAAAACTGAGTTTTCTTAGCTTTGAGGGTAGTAACTTCAAATTATTGAAGTGTAGCAGGTCGTAAAGTTGATACTTTTCTTTCTTCACCAAGATGTGAAGACAGAAAAATATCTTTTGTACAGTCATTTTGCTTTCAGGTTCTGTGTCCAGACTTGAAATTGAGAAAGTCCTTTTTTCAGAGGTTGAAAAATGTTGCAGGAAAATTATGGTTTCCTTTAAATTCTTCTTTTCATCATCCAGTGTAATGGGTGCATACTATTGCCGACATGGGATTGTGCAGAAATTGAAAAGATAAATTTGGATGGAAGGTTTTTCTGAAATACTTTCCTTCATTGAGAGAGTGGGAGAAATCTATGGTAGTTATCAAAATTTACTGCAATCATGCTTCTGTGTTTTATGTGTCTCAAAAGAAGAAAAGTAAATGAAAGGAGTCAAAAAGGATTTTTAAAACAGTTGAAAATCTTTGCTCTCAGTGATGCCTTGGCTATTGTTTTAATTTACTTTAGTTCTATGGTAGATCGTAACAGTGGGTGAGTAATTTACAAGAGCAACAAAGCCATCCCATTACTTCTTGGAAATAACAGAAAAGAGCTTTTATATTTAGACAAAGACAGTTTAATTGCAGTAAGCTCTCCTGTGAAATAGGAAAAAAAAGTCAATCCAAGAAAAAAATGTTATTTCTGTGGTCTTAAAGTGGAATGTAGCTCTGTGTTCTTTACCTGCAGCTGGATGTGCAAATTGTACTTTTAATGAGGATGCTTTGAACACTGATCCTAATAGCAGGAAATATAGGGGAGAAGCTTATACCTGCTTGATCTTCTTGATTTGTGAACTGTCTGCTTTTACAAAGACTGGGATGGCTGCACAGCTGGCTTGGGTTCATATTTTAGGCCACTGAAGGTGTTTTCTTGGCAGGGATGAGACTGCCAGAAATCATATCTGTTGTTGTACTCCCTCAAGGGTTTTCACATCACACACCACCTGCCTGACCACATGGACGTGCCTGCTCAGAGCAGGCTGGCTGGGCGAAGAGCAGATCAGGGAAGACAGCAAGAAAGAGATACCTGGTGCTGATGTATTTGAAAAGTGACTGTCACCAGCTGGAGCCTTTCTGATCCTGGGGATGTGCATTCCTGGAAAGCAACTGAATGGGATCCTGACTGCTGCCAATAATTACCAGCTGCCTTTAAACTTTGCCCTAAGCCTTCTCCTCGAATACACTGTGTGTGTAGTATTTAACTGGCAGGGTGGAGCCAGACTGGCTGAAATATTAAATGGCTTGAGATGCCAATGCAGAAAGCTTAAAAAAAATTTAGAAAAAGGAAAAAGCTTATTTGGTTTCTCAGGTACTCCCTAGTATTCACTCCTGCATCACTGTGACTGACAGGTCTTGTTTTGGGCCATGGTTTGCTCTCCTTCCTTCAAGGGCAGAGAAAGGAGAAATGTTCAGTGCAGGGGTGTGTGAACTGTGACCATATTTTGGTGAGGTGCTGGTCACAAGGGTTTACTAGAGGAGAAATCTTCAAAGTCTTGGGGCAGCAAATGGTGACATTAGTTGCAGTTAGTACCAGTTCTGTGTGCAGCACTGTGCACAGTGTCTTGGACTAGGACAGGCTCCCTGCAGGAGGTAGAGCTCTGCATCTGACAGTGGGCACTTTGCACTTCCTGGCAATTCAGGGAACTGTTTGGGAGTTTACCTCTCTAAAGACCCGAGAATAAAAGCCTGTAACTCTGCTGCTTGACTCTAGCCCCTTATCTTTGGGGGCTAGATCCTTGTGTACTGTACAACCTGACCGTGTATCCAGACCCTTCCCATGCTGTGGCAACTCCAAGGTTACACACAGTGGTGTCTTTCACATGTGTGGATACCTTGATCTCTCTTCTACACTGGTAGATTTGAAAGACCACTGTAACTCCTCTTTCTATTCGTCAGCCTTTTGAGGAAACGCTTTTGGTTTCCCCACGTAACTTCTGAGATGCCGTAGGTTTCTGTGTCAATACTGTGCTGTAAGACAGTGGGTACAAATAAGGTGGTGAGAATAGGAGCAGTTTCTGTAGTGTGTCCTTAAGAACCAGCAGACTTACCTCAAGTACCATTAATTCTTGATTGGGGCATGCCGAGTTTGTCAGAGGAGCCATCTGCCACCTCATTCTGTATGTGTATTTATTTATTTATTAGTAAGGGGAATCCCGACGCCTCACATGGAAGACCTGTAAGGGGAATGATGTTTTTTATGCAGCTTCCTGCAGAAGATCTTGCCAAGAAGGATGGTTTAGCTTTTCTTGTTGATTATTTCTCCTGATACGCTGCATCATGATGAGTTCCTTTTTATATTGTGTTCACTGACTGGTTTCTGACTAATATGTCTTGATATTTGCTACACGAAGTGACATACAAAGAAGCTGTCATCACCAGCTGTGCAGAAGACATCTGAGAAAACCAACACTAAGTACTAAGAAGGAAATGAAAATGTCTTTTCTGCCCTGCTAAATTTGACTTTTGGTAGTGTTTTTTTGCCGTCTTTCTCATTTGGCTCAACATGCTTGGCTACTCAGAAAGAGAAACATTTTGCTGGCTGCCTCTTGCATGATCTCCAGGTGCACAGGCCAGTGCCCAGTTTCCTGCAATGCAGAAATAAGTCAGCTGATTACATTTCTGATGCCTTTCTGAAACCTGTGATCTTTAGGCTCTCCTCAAATTTAAGGCATATCAGGGTAGGTTACTTCTGTGTGTCTAAAGGGTTTTACACTGGAAAATAAATGTTCAGCCCCTATGACGAATAATTTACTGCTCTCTTAAGAGGGGAGAATAGGAAGTAAGCTATTACCATAAAAGATTTTACTGCAATTTTCTTTTGCATAAGCTTAAATTCTGTGTAGAGAGGTTGTCAATTAGTGTGCAGATTTTTTTAATTGGCTATAATAAAAAGCTAATTGGTGTTTTGCTTAAAGAATGAATTAAGAAAGTGTTGCTATAGAAACTTTACATGTGTATAGTGCTGCTCTACATAACAGTGGATATAATAGTCTAATGACCTTTCTGAGCCAGCTGTAATGTCAAAGAAAATGTGTTAAATTCAGGCTGGCTGCAGAGATCATTAAGGAGTTTGTGACTTCACCCATTTCATTGCCAGAAAGTGTCTCTGGCATTGTCTCATAGAATGTTTCTCTTGACTCATGTCAAACCGTATAACAAATGCTGGTCTCAGAAGACCTGAACTTTTGTAAAATCCGAGTGCTCCAATTGTGAATGTGTAAACTGATCTGTAATCTGTCAGGCATAAAATGTACTACTGGGAAAAATTCATTTTCATAATCTGAGAAAATGTGATGATGGATTGAAAGTGGCAACATCTAATCCATGAGCTGTTGTATCCTTGTATCCCTCCTTCCTCCCCTGCCTTCTCTACCCACTGAATTCTGAGCCTCATGTGAAACACAGGAATTTTAAGTGAAATAGGATTTCTGCTCTAATTTGCAATATTCTCTCCCAGCAAAAAATACTTACCTTCTCAGATACAAACTTTGCTGAGGAGTGAGTAATTTCTTCAGGATTTGTAAACAGGAATTTTTTTTGCCTTGGGCTAATGCTTCCCTACTGAAATTATTTCAGTCATTATCTGTACCTTTGCTAGCTGCATAAAAGTTGTATATAGGTGGCATGGACAAAAATTTCAAAGCATATGATGAACATTGTCATTCTTATCAAGAAAGGTGGTCACTAATGAAATAAATGGCTCCAGCTGGTAAAACTGAAACATGATCTTTTGTTTTCAGTTCCCTGATCCTGAATCTTGTTATTATGTCACTAGACAAATTGTTTTGCCCCTTTGTAACTGTGTATGTAGAAGATGTAGGGGTGTGAGCACCTGCAGTTATTAGTCATGGTGGCAGAAAAAGACTTAAAATGTTCTTCATGTCCAAATGTGAGAGACAGGAAAAAACTATGATCTGTTGACATTTTGTGGAATCTTTCACTGTGAGGGTTTTTTTTTCCACTGGTTTTCAATTAAACAAACAAAAAAGCCGCCATTTTGTGTCTGCTAAATTTGCCCAGCACTTGTTCTTCAAACTGGTAAAACACAACCACACATGAGTGATTAATGTATGATCTGATCTTTTTTCTTTTCTGTCCCTTCTTTTCCTCTCAGTAAATGCTTAAAAAACAAAAAAAAATCAGCCTTCTAAGTGGGTGAATTTAGGAGAATCTCTCAGAATTCTGTGGAATTACACAGACAGCTTCTTTCTGTACCTCTGGGTCAGGACTGAGTAGTGTCATAATTTGCAGCTATTCTTCCCTTGATACACATATGTAAGCCCTATTAGTGTTAATGCCTTTTTGAAATGCTTCCCTGATATGTTCAATATCTACTACTGTGTCCAAACTCTGAAGTCTTATGACTTGCATGGCATGTGACTGTCTCTAGAGCTTAATAGAAAGTTGGATTTAATCTCATAGTTCATCTTTTGAGCAATAAAACTGTAAGAAAGATAAAATGTTTGAACGTGAAGCTTTTATCTGGGACCTGTGAGCAAATAAGTTTTTTTTCTGGTCCAGGGAAAGGACTGGGGGTTTTTTTGTTATTTTTTTCAGCTTCCTTTTATCTTGCCCAGTAAGATCATGCATTTAATGTGTGCTTACAGCAGCTGTATAGTCTAGAGGCGTTGTTTTGCAGAAGAGTAGTACAATACTGTATTTATGATTGTCAAGGAAATGTGATTTTTGGAACTCAGTAAATCCATCCTTCAGTTTAAATTTTTGCTGCTTTGCTGCAGTTCATTGTCAACTGTCTTTGCAAAGAGGGGCTGGGATTTTGAAGGGCAAATCATGAATTTCCTTTAGGACTGGTATTGTTCTCTCAGTTTTACTTGACTGTACCAAGCTCTGAGCATCCTAGTCTAACATTGCTATTCCTGCTTTAACTGTAAAATCAGTAAAATTTATATTAAATCCAAGTATGTGGAAGATGGAACTTCTGCTGGTTCAGTGTGTTATTTGTTTATTTGGATTAGTGCTGGTTAGGGTCCTACAAAATGCAGTAATGGAAGAGCTGGGTGGGTTCTGCATTTTGGACATTGAAAAGAAGTCACAGAATCAATGAGGTTGGAAAAGACCTCTGAGGTCCAACATCACCGTGTCAACTGACCATGACACTGAGTGCCACAGTCTTTCCTTAAGCAGTCATGGTGCATTTCTCTTTTTTTTTTTTTTTTTTTAATTACTTCTTTACTTATATGGTTGTGTTTACAGAAAGTTATGACAAAAGTTGGTTGCTATTGGTCCTTTTCCCCCTTTGTTGTATAATTTATGTAGTGCAGCAATGAAAGCTTATTAGTGGAGCAATCTGTGGAATCTTTATAATAAGCCTTGATTACAACTGAACTTCAGTGAGATGCACAGAGACATTTTAAATATGTACTCAACTACCTTGTTTTGCTTGGGGAAAGAACACACTGACAACTCCTGAATTTCATTAAAAGAAGGAGGGAGATTTATATGGGTGATAATGAGATTGTTACTGGGAAATAGGTGAAAAACTGAAATTACCATAATATCAGTGTTTTTGGGTTTTTTTGTTATAAGAACACTTCCAGTTTACTGATGGGTAACCAAGGCAATTGTTTATTGTTCAGTGTTTTGTAGTATAGCAGAAGTGCCACCACAAACTCCCTGCTGAGGAATCAGCTGCTTTTGTGAAACAGACCTTGCTGGATACAAGAACATTGATTTAAACATTTTAGGCAGCCATTTGGTTTCTTTAAGTAAGAAAAATACTTCCTAAGTATCATCATGCTTCAAAATATGTTCTCATTTGCTGCTGTGTCAGGAAAACACATCTTCTATTTGTATTTACAGTTTGCATCATTGCAAATGGTCAGTTTTCTTTTTCAAGGAGTGGTATTATAAAATGTGATGTGTTCTTTTTTTGCAGGGAATTAGTGTAGAGGCCAGATTGAAAATATGCCTTCGTGACAAAGTCTCTACAAAGCTGATCCCATCTTGGCTTTAAGGTAAATGAAAAAAAAACCACTATCAAACACCTCTTCTAACTTCTCATCATGGTCATTGTTCAGCTTGGAAGAAATGTGAGGCTATCACATGCTCAGAATAAAGAAAGTATTTTAAAGAGTTAAGTTGGAAAACTTAAAATTGAGTCAAAATAAAGTGTAAGCATAAGCCAGTAATTTGGGTTTGGCTTCAGTAATTAAAAGAAATGACAGACAGTGGCATGAATGCTTATGTGTCTTGCATACTGCCTTGGCAACTGTCTGGTTTTGTCTGAAAACTGAATATGCATATGAAGGAGAGATCATTCTAATTGAATGGAAAATACGAAATTAAAAAGGCAACAAAGTATAAATAATTGAAAATCAGGTTGCAACTGTGAGCTTCTGTATGTTGGGAGCTCAGTTGCAAACAAAATTGGTAGAACGGGAATTCACATTTTTCTTCCTCTTAATTTTGCTTTCATGGTACCATACTCCTGGTATAGGGAGCAAGGCAGTGAAAATGATGAAGGGGTAATTAAATATCTGTAGGAAAGTAAGAGCCAAACCAGAGACTAATTTTCAGCACTCTACAGCTTTCATTATATATGTATATGCTTTGATTTCTCATGTATATGGAAAATGTATCCTCTAACTGCATATTTTTAGTCTTTCTCCTCCAGAATTATTTAACTTGCTGTGTTCCGTAGTAGGATGTGGCAAACTTGTTTTGTTTGTGAAATCATTGCAGAAAAGAATCATTTTGAAAACTTTGTGAACAGTTAGCTACCTGTGAGTACAGCTAAGTATTCTTAATCTCAGCTAAGTGTCCTTTATCATGGTTGTAAGTCACTGGAATGTTTAGCATGTCTTGTTCATTCGTTGAAATCACTCAGAATGGGTAATTTTCAGTGTTTGAAATTTTCTATTCTCCATGCCCTGCTGTGTCTGTGGATGAAGGCACCACTGAAGTAGCTGTACTCAAAAAGCTTTATTTTCCCCACATTTAACCAATGCAAGTAAATGTAACAGAAACTACCTACTATTTCATATCCCAGTATTAGGGTTGTGATACTGGCACATGCCATAGAGCCAAGTTCCAGGAGCACAATAAATTGGAAATATTCACCATCAAAGTATGTTCAGTTGTGTACTTGGTTCAAGGGCCGAGGATTTGCTCTTCAGTGCCAGGTATTTCTAGAACCAAATCAGATCCAATAATTGTTGGTTATTTGATGGCAGCATTAAGGTGATACAGGAGTGGATTTCAGCTGAAAGAGCTGTGTCCTCCCCTCTGTCCTCAGCGTGGCCCTGCCACTTGCCCTGTTCCCCTGGGGACACTTGGGCTGCAGTGTAAGGAGCTGGATGAGAGCTGCTCTGGCTGAGGGCTCAACCTGGGGCTAGGAGGGGAGGAATCTTCACCTTCATTTGCACTGCCCAGCTCTGTTGGGGCTGCAGGACTGCCCTGCTAGTGCCTGCAAGTGGAATTGAACCTGTGGCTTGAGGAAGACAGAGAGACAACTGCTTCAGAGGTGGGGTGTATTTACATTGATACTAAGAGCTGGATCAGTACTTCCAGTGGTTGAGGTACTGGTTTGTTTCCCTGGAATAAGTTAATGATAACACATTTCTGCTTCTCAGATCAGTTGGTTTTTATTTACCTTGGCACGGTTTAGAAGAGCACTTCCTCATGTTGAATGCCATTCTTCTGGATTTAAAAACACCTGTCATCTATTGCTTTAATTTTTACAAATTGAAAGGGCACTTTAGTACTGTCTGATAGTATTAGATGATGTCCATTAATGTCAACTTTTAACAGAACCCTCTTCCTAATACAACCATACCTTGCAGTCGTGCTGTACCTTTCACTACAAAGCAATTATCTGAGTTGTGTGAATTGGCTGAAATCTATCAGCTATTAAAACTCAGAATGCTGCTTCTGCTTGGAAAGAAAGTCATGTTGTTTAACTTCCCTCTCCCTTTCATCCATCTCTGAGAGTGGGAGCCTGTGTGAGGGAGAAAAGAAAGGGAGCCTGATGGTGCTTAATGGCTGATGAATACAGTCAAGGATACAGGAACGGTTGCCTGGCAACCTGGGAGGATGGGCTGAGGTCCCTTGTCACTACACAGGAGTTGACACTGGCTCATCTCTTGAGCTCATGAAGACTGACTTCCGAGGGTTTGCACACTTTATCCTCAATATGTATGGTGGCTGGGTTAGATTTGTATCTTACATGTTTTGTCTCTGTGTATTTCATGCTTCTAAAAAGAAACACAGGAAGAACGGAAGCAAATCAAGCATTTCACTTAAAGGAAGAAAATGTGTGCTTCCTGTCCCATGCAGTTATTGTGCTTTCAAGATGAGAGCTGTGTTTAGGAAGAGATTGGCCTAAAACTGAGAGCTCTTAAACCTAATTCCAGGTAAAGTTCTGTTTTCGTAGTCCGAGAGCCCTCTGTAAATTATCATTAGTGCTGAAAGATGATGAGCTGGGGTTTGTGTTATAATTGCAGCCTTGAGAAGAAGCCTTTTTGTAGTTAAACACAGCTCTGAAGTGACACATCTGCTTTGTTTCCCTTCTTACACAGAAATAATGTCAGGCTGTGAACACACTGAGGACTGTGACAGACTTGACCTTGTACAAGTTGTTCTTAAACAATTCAAATGGATTTTGAACATGGGTGTCAGCTTGAGGGGTGGATCTCTCTTTGTGCTGCAGTAGAGTTGTACGTAGGTGGTGCTTCCTTAGGGAGGTGGTGTTAATTTGGTGTTCCCCAGAAGAATTTTTAGGGAAAGTACATGGACATTACTACACAAAGGTTGTTGCATCAAGTGAATATTGATCCAGTAACTATTTTTCTTTTCTGTGGAGATAATTATTAAGGAAAAAGGTGTGCAGCTGGCTTGCAGAGGCTGTGCAATCCGGTGTATTTTGGATATTGCCATAGATGGTAATTTTTGTTGCCTTTTTTTTCTCAGAACCAACTTTGGTGCCTAATGATGTGCTTTGGTGCCAAAGCTGTAGGAGACAGGTTTGGTTCTTGTTTTGAACTGGTGGGTAAAAGATCTTCCTGGAAATTTTGTGCCTATTTCTTACATCGGGCAAAAAGTGAGGTTAAAGTGTGTGTGTATATCTACAATTATATCATCTTGGGGATTCTTAAACAAAAAAATCAAATACCTCCCTCTTACTGGTAAGAGCAATTGTCATTTGCCAAGTGTTTGCTTCCCTTTTGACTTGTTGAATTCAAGCTTTTTGTTAATGGTGGTTGTTGTTAAGGCTGAAACTTTAGAGCATTTTGGCATATTCTGAAACCTGACCAGCTGTCAAAATACAGAGTGTTTGCATGGGAATGTATTGATGGAATTTGCAAAGAAATCCATTAAATTTACTGCAGGCTTTGTAATTGTCAGACTTGGAATAAAAATCAGATTTTTATCAGTGTTTTCATCTAATTTTCTTTTTCTGCACAGTCTATTCTTTCCCTCTCTCTATCCCCATGCAAACACACAGAGGCCAGACAGCAGCAGCCAGTTGTGTGGAACTACTTCCTTGTACCTGGAGATCCTCAGAAAATCAGGTGAAAGGCTTGAAATGTTTCAATTTGGACAGCTAAAGCCTTGAGGCCATTGTCATTAACAAAATGATCTTTCTCCTTCCTTCTCTTGTAAGCCGTAGCTTCTGACTTACTATTTATCTTTTTAATGGTTTATACTTATATTACAAGCCCTGAGTTTGCTACAGGGTATTGAGAAATGTTTCGTAGCTCATGATGATTCATTGGAAAGTTTGGATAAACTGCTGTGGACTGTATTTCGTGGTAACTTGTATTCTTTAGGGCAACCTTGGTCTGGGGCAAGATTGCTCTTTCTCATCATCTGCACATGTAATTGTCTGTGGATAGAATTGTATTAACTCAAATGTAACCACCAGGACTAAGGAGCTGCCACTGCACTGGTGTTACAGAAACTTTGGATCCAAGGATTTGAAGTCATGCTTTAATCTGCTGTATCAGTGAAGGAAAAGATTAAAATTGTAAGATGAATCTGTGTTCATGTCCAAGGTGTCCAAACTGTTGGCTGCTTACTCCCCTATAGCAGATTCTAAGACAGCAAAATACCTTAAAAGTAATTATAATTAAACCAAGACAATAGGTAAGCTTTTTTTTTTAACTGTGGGCAGTCAGTATTATTCTGTCTGTACAATTCATTTCTGCTGAAAAAAGCCTGACAAACTTCTTTAATGTTACCAGAATTGTTCTTTCATTTGCAATCAAATGGAATAATTTTAAACTTTAAATCACTGTTGTCCATCTTTGCTACGGGATGTGAGTGGAGCATATTAAATGCTTTCAGCATTTTGTTGGAATGCCTGCTGCTGTCTTAGGAAATTTCAATATTACTGATCTGTTGAAACACTGGTTACATTGAAACATTGATTAACGAAACTTACACTATGATGCTTTAAACCAGCCAGTTTTGACACTTTCAAGTGACTTTTGCAAGGGTTTTAATCCTTTTTTACTGACTTGTATTGTAGTAATTTCTGTTGGGCTGCTGCATTTCTTATGGGACTGAAGAATAGAAAATCATGGAAAGATCAGCCCAGAGCAGACAAGAGTTAAAAGATTTTAAATTTTGTGTGTGTACCATGAGCACTGTATGAGAGTGAGATTCTGATTTCTTTTCTTAACTATGGACACAAAATTAACTTCTCATCCTTCATTTTGGCTTCTGTGCTGTTTTGTGTTACATAATATCCCATCCATTTGAGATATGGAGGCAATTTATTGATTAAAACATGTGATACAACAGGAAAAAAGGGTCATGGCTGATGCATTTTAGATCTGATTTCCTATGTTGTTTCTGTATTTAAAAAATCCATGTGAAAATATAGTAAGCAATGCAATTACTGCATACAAGCAAATACCAAGCCAACAGCTGTGTTTTCTAAGAGTACAGCACTGCTACTGGAATTGGGAAAAATAAAACTTTATTGTGGATTTGGGGAGAAATGAAGAACAGTGCTAATCTAAAAATAATTTGTCTTTTTTTTTTTTCCCCTCAGTTGGGGAGAATAAGATTTTGCTACCTTTACTCTCTCTGGAAAAATAAAGCTCCTTCTGTTTTTTAGCAGTACTGCAAAGCTGATTCAGAGATGCAAACAACAATGAAGAGTGTTATTCCATGCTAGAAAGGCTTTGTATGGGGAGTTACTTATGGTGAATAATTGATCTAACAACTAGTTTGGAAAAAAGGAGGCATTTATTCAGTCTGGAGCACAACTCTGGTGTGGAGATTGTTCTGGGTCAGAACCTCGGCCTCGCTTTGTGGAGTCCCAGTGCCTGCCCATCTGACTTTGCAGAGTAGTTAAAAACTAATGAAATGTGCTTTACTACAGCCTAATGAGCTGTGCTTTATCTGCAGAGGGCTGTAAGCAGGTGTGATATGCAAGGCTGTCACTGGAGAGGAGGGGATGGGGAGTTAGGCTGTGCTGAGCTGAACGTGTGCCCTGCACGCAGCACCTGGGTCAGGGAGGCTGTGCTCACCTTCCAGCCTGCCAGCAGCAAGGAAAACTTCTTGTTCCCCTGGGTGTGCTCCTGCAGGGGCTGATCAACATTGTTTAAGTACCAGGAAACACAGATGTAGTAGGAAATAGTGGATACCTTCCTACTGTGCAGTTGGTGAAGGGAATGGCTTACCGGAGCTTCAGGAGACAACCACACCCGGCACAAGAGGGCAGCAAGTCTGCTGGCTAGGAAAGTAATAAATGGGTATGGGAGTATCAGGTTAAGAGGCTTTTCTGGTCAATATGCACCCTCATTTGTCCATAGGTGTGATGAAAAGTATTTTTCAGACACCTCATGCAGACAGGCACCCTGTGTAGCCTGATGGACGATGTGATGAGGCAGAGTTTGGTTGCTTTGCTCGATTCTGGAGGGAGCTGTTTGCCAGGCTCTGCTTGATGGCATGTGTGGATTGCAGCTCATGGCATTGTAGGAGCTGCCTGTCCTGCTCTGCATGGCAGTACCACACAGTGAGGTCGTTTGTAGCACAGTATTGCTTCTCTGTAGGATATACATAGATATGTATCTTTATATATACATATATATGTGTTTTACAGCTCTTCTGTTGTAACAGTCTTTAGTGATTGAAGATTCACACATAAGATTCTTCCTGGCTCTTCTATATTTGCTGGGGTAGAAGATATTTCAGCATTCAAGTCTTCATTGGCTTGAAAATCCATCTCCATATTAAATCACTGTATTTCATATAGTAAATTTGTTTTAAAAGCTTACATATGTGCCTGGAATGCAAGCTGACCTACTTAAACCACAGCCCTTCCCAGCTGTGCTAGATGGATCTAGAGATGTGTGTTCATCTTGCCAAGATCTGAACCCATTTTGGAAGAGGTGCTTTTTCTAAAAGAGCAGACTAAGGATAAAATGGTGATTTTTTTTTTTTCTTTTTTAGAGCTGATCTGCTTTTGATTTCCTGTATTAGGTTTCTAGACTCTGTGCTTCCTAAGGTGCTCTTAGAATAGTAAGATTTACTTCTTAGTTGTGCAAGATGGAGTTAGTATTAGCATTTATAACGTGTCTTGCTGACAAACTTTCTTCATTCCCTCACTCTTCCATTCTCCTTTTTTAAAGCTACTTACTTTTGTCATGCAATTTTTCCTTTGCTTTCAGTTATAACTACAAGATTCATCAAAAGTAGGGGTGGTAGAAATAAATTGAGAAGAGATTTTTAAGTCGAGCAAACAGCATCTTTAAAAAGCACTGGTTTAATTCTGCTGTTTTCCTAAATAATCAAGTGGATCAAAGGGCAGGGAGATTGTTTTCATTATGTTTTGTGTACTCTGCATTACTATCATTTATAGCCCCAGATTAAAAAGTATCATCTCCTGTGCATCAGACCTTTATAGTAGTTTAATTTTGTTGAATACAGAAAAGACCAAATTAGAAGGAAACAGGGGAAACTAATCCTCCTGTTTTCTACCTTCTGCAGACCAACTTCACAGTAATGTGTCTGTAGCTTTGGCTTCTGTGCACTCATCCTTCAGCTGCTGAGGTCTGAAGCTGCTGAAGCTTGAGTTGCTATTTATTTTCTACAGACTTACATTTTCATTAACTAGGAAGTATAAAACATTAGAAGTGAATCAGGAGGCCATTGCTGATTTTGATTGCTAACTTTTTTTTTTGAGGTTTGGTTGCTAAAGCTCTGGGATTGAAAACTGAGGAGCGGGAACTGATTAGAAAATGGAATTCAAAGGAACTTAAAAAAATTGCATTTTGATAAAGCACCTGTTTTCTTTGGAGGGAAAAATACCTCTGTGAGGAAAGTGGTCTTGTTTCAGCCTTCCAAATCAGGATTTTGAGAGTGAAGAAGAGATGCTGAGTTTTCTTATGGTCATAAAAGTAAAACAGGTCACAAATTTTGGTACATTTGTCAATCATGTTAGGACTGATAAGTCTCAGAGAGACAGAACAATTACCCATAATTCAGGTATTGTGAAAATAATGTATGCATTATTAACAAAACAACAAAAAATAATGAAGCCACCTTCTTTCTACATAATAATAAATTCCCTTGGCATGTGATTTTCTCACTCAGCAAGGGATTAGGGAGAGCTTGAACAACATGTCAGTCATTTTGCTGGATGTGCTTTTGAAAAAGGAGACTGCTCTTCTGTGCAAGCATCCCCAGCAAAGTGGCCAGGGGGAAAAACACCTCCTCTGGGATCTGGAAGACCTAAATCTTAATTCTGTTCAGTCCACGTCAGTGAGTTTCAGGTCAGAGCGGTGTTTTGGAGCCTTTGCTGGTACCTTTAGTAGTTAGCTGTGATTAATGCTTAGAAATAAATGGGAGCAAATCTATTTTGTTTCTCACTAAGCTCCAAAGTGGTGATGTTTGCATCTGAGTGAAGTTTTATACCACAATATCCTTGTAACTGGTGAAAAAGTGGTTAGCACAACTAGACTTGGAAGTAAAACTTGGGCAAGGCGAGGAATGTGGGATGAGCTTCTCATCCATGATGGAGCAAGTCTTTCTTGGGCTTTGCTCACTGCTCAGTGCTGTTTGTGCAAGGTCTCTGCTGCTGGAACTCATGCTTTTTTTTTTTCAGTGCATCATTTGCATAGACACTGAAAACCTTTTTCACTGTGGTTTTTGAGACTGATTATCCTTGCCTTTGTGTTTAGTCCATTTTAATTGTGGAAGAAAATATTTCTCCATCCTATCTCCTGTTTTAATTGAGGTTGTAGCTTAAACAACTGCTTGTTAGAGGCAAACCAAATCATGCTGTTCCTTTTGCTGTACCATTTTTCATGAGATAAATGAAATAGCCATGTTGCTCTTAAAAACAACCAACCAGTACTAACAACAAGAAACCCTGAGCACCAACAATATACAAACATCAGAATCTGTGTCCCTCTGGTTTAAGGAGGCAGACAGGATTGGCACTGTCCCTTTTCTCCCAGCACTCCTGCCATTGTTGAGGGTGAAATATTTGTTATTATTATCTTGTCAACACTGTCAGCCCATGATGCCAGACAGGTGGTCACTGCAAGAAACTTGGTGGGCTGCTTCTCTCCTGTGATACACTTTAAAACACGTGGTTATCAAGGAGTAAATGTTCAAAGAGCCTTGATCAGAATCATCTTAGCAACAGTGTAAAAGAAATCTGCATATTCACAGTTCTTATGTTTCAGTTCTAGATATTATTTTTATTATCTGTGCAATTTCACATGTAATAAGAGAGTCTCATTATTCACATCTTGGAAACATTGGAACAATATTCTTTAGAAAAAAACAAAATGAACCCCAAAACACGTATTTCTGCTCCCTTTGTGGAGTATGTAGAGTAACAAAACATGTTACCAATAAAGAATGACACCACCAGTTAGCTGTTGGTGATATTGCTTTGTTTGCATTAGTTCTATAAAATTACAATATTCTTGAGTAAAAGTGAGAGTCCTGAGAGCCATTGGGCCAGCACATAGAGGAAACCTTTGCTTTTCTAAAGGTTTTCAGTTGTGAGGGCCTCTCTCTAGCTTTGCAGAGCTACTCTAGGAAACTTGTGACAAAATTAATATTCTCTGCCAGTTCTTAGCACTATTAGTGGAGTGTGCTCTGTTTCTAATGACATTGAATTTAGGCTTAAAGTCACCCATGGTGTCAGCAGGATGATGCAGTGATCTGCTTGCCATGGCTTAATGCACAGCATAATAACTGAATTTTCTCTTTTTTAGCCCTGATCACAACAATCATCAAATTATGTTTCTGTTCACTGACTGTCAAATGCACTCTTTAGACTGAGAAATATTGTATCTGATGTGCAGTAAATGCAGAATCACTTTCTCTGTTTTTTTTCTCTGGGAGCAGAACAAAGCCACTGAATTTTCACACTTGGGTCTTTCTGGAGAGGGTGAATGAATTAAGAGTTCCTCCTTTGGAAAACACTCTGTTTAAATCATTGCACACAACTGAGCACAACAAACAGTTTTAGGGGAACATAAAAGCAAGAAAGCCACTTCTCACCATCAGTTGTTGTTGGGAGAGGGAGTGTGAAAAATCTTGAGTTTCCGTCCTTCTTGTGCTATTCCCACTTGTAGGCTTCATTTCAAGGGAAGAAGTATTTTCAGTACTATCACTCTCATCTCTTGAATTCTTAAGAATATTTAAGAGTTAACAGAAGGTGATGTGAGAAAATGCTAGAACTTAAACTACAAAATCCTTCTGTAGGTGCTAAAAGCCTAAAATCAAAATCTTACTCTTGGAGGGAAGTGCTGGTACTCAGTAGCTAAGGAGAAGAGTTATTTTTGTTGCCTTACACTTCAGTTTTCTTTGGAATGAGTAGCTCTCTTTATGGGGGTGGGGGGACACCTTGCAGAATACAGTAATGAGGGTAAAAACTAATCATTGTGATTTTTCCCATGCTTACAAATAATACTAACATAGATTAAGGATTTCCCTTCCAAGACATGGACAGTTTGTGTTTGGAGAGGGCAGTAATGCTTTAGATGTTTCTGTCTCCTCAGTTAATTACCAAATACATTTTGCTTTGCACTGCAGAACTTCATTGATAAATAAACTTGTTTTTCTTAAACATGTCTTTTAAAAATAGAGCAACTCAAACTTGTTTATAGAAACTCAGCACCAAATCTTTGACTTCCCTGAGTTAGGTGGTCAAGGAGGAGTTTCTGTATGTGCTCCTCTGCTGTCCCCAGGAAAGGATTGTGCAACTGAGGTATCTCTTTTCTTAGCAGGGACCTGGTTGAAAAGCAGGAATAGACCTAGACCCTTTAATAAAGGCTCTTGCACAATTGTTTCAGTAACTGTCCTAACAGAAGCTTTTAGGAAAGACCACTTTGGTTTTTCACTCGTGAAGTAAACAGAAAGCCACCAAAGTTCTTACTTACTCATTTCTCTGCACACAAAAATAACTTCATTTAGTCTCTGTCCTTAAGCAGAGGAAGCTGCACTAGAGCTGAGCTGAAAACCTCCACCCACTGAACGGATGTTTCAGTGGAATGGTTCGCTGGTACTTTCCAGTGAAAACTCAGTAAATTTACACAAGATGATGTTCAGCATTGGAACTGGAAGTCACAGCTGGGGAGGTTCCCCAGGTGTCTGCTGGAGTCTTACCCCTTTCTCTGACCCTGAGCTGGCCAGGGGCAGCTTCAGCTCACTGGCAGTAAATGCCAGTAGGGTGGATGAGCCTGGTGAATTGTAGGAATCACTGACTGCATATTTTGGGCCATGAGCTGGTTATGGGGGATAACGTAGCAATAGCTCAGCTAAGCTAACAAATAAAACAATAAAGGCGTAATTTCAAACTTAGTTCATTTTTCTTCTCTCTTTGCTTTCTTGGTAAAGATTATTTTCTGACTGTGGAATGGTCGGCTTAACTGAACTAATTTAATAATCAGGCAAGAATAAAGCATGAGCATTTTCTTTTGAACGCCTTCATTCCTGTGAACCAAGTGAAAACATCTTTTGGAATTCACTGTTCGGATGATTGAGGTTTGGGGGATGTCTGATTTACTTTCTATAGCAAAACTCAGGACATAAATATTTTTTTACTTCTGCTTATGTGATGCTTACCTTGAGGGATGTTACTGCTTGTGGGGATATTCTTACTTCTAAATGAGATTTTTGTGTGAATTAACATAGTTTGTTTCAGAAATTTTACTTGAAAGGTACGCTTTACCTAGCCTGAATGATCAAATGATCTTGAAAAACTCATCTTCCATTTTTTTACCCTCTGTGTTTCTGTTTCAGTACTTTAAAAAGGGAAGAAAAAGACAACACATTTTAGTTTTAAAAACAGACTTAATTGCTTTTGGATTAAAAAAATTTCTAACGCTGTTGATTAGACCGTTTTGAGTGTAATCCAGATGGAGATTAACACGGTAAGAGCTAATTACCTCTTTTAAGTTGCAATTGTTTGTTCCTTTAAAATAATGCTGTATCTTCTCTTTGATTTTTGTCATTGGGAGTTGCAAATGTAAATGTTGAAATAAAACTGACTTTGAAGGCAGAGAGACAAGTGTACTTTTTCAACTAATTGATTGCAAATGTATCAGACACCTGTTATTTGATTTATGTGGCAGAAAAGAGCAAATATTTTCTTGGAACTCAGCTGGGAGTGTGGCTGGATAAGATTATCTCCTTGTGCTGGAGAGGGAGGGTAAGACAAGCAAAACAACTTTTTGTTTTGTTTAGAAGCCCTTTTTATTAAACAGTCAAAATAATATTGAAACTGCAGTGTTGAAGGAAAGCATTTTCCTTGGGGATAATCCTTGGGAAAGGCAGGGGAAGGATGGGTTGGGTCTGAGGTTCTTTGCAAAGATTCTTCCAAGAGGCGCTACATCGTCAGCAATCATTGTCCTCTGCGGTGGAGAGCTGCAAAGTTCCCATCCCAGACACTGGGTTGATAGTTAACGTTTAGTTTTCCTACGAAATGCAGATTTAGAGGTTCTTTAAAAGCAGTTGCAAACTTTCTGTGGCCTTTGGCATTTTGTCCAAAACACCTGCCACGAAACAGAGATATGCTTCATCTTGCTGCCTGTGTGAAAGCGAAAGGAGAGGGTGGGGAGCGAAGGAGCAGGAGAGCCCAGGAGGAGACAAAGCAGCCTTGCCCGAAGCACATGTTAATCAAATCAGATCAAAGGATATGATGTCAGTTTATAGAGAAACAGGTCAGGCAGGCTCAGGTAGCTCAGGAAGCAGGATACTAATTATTCCCAGAAGAAAGTCAGGTATAGGGTTACCGTGCCGCAGCTGGAAGTCAGGAGGTCGGAATTTGCACGGCGACCAAGTCCACTGGCTGGAACGGCTCGGCTGCTTTCAGGGGAGTTTATAATTTTGTGGAAATGGGAGAGAATGAGCCCAGTGCAGCAAGTGCAGCCCAGCCGGGTAAGAACATGCAGCCTGTGGAATGCTGTGCTCTCGGGAGCTCTGGGGCATCCTTGGTCTGCGTGTGGGAGCTTGTTCTGCTGCCGGCTGTGGCACCGTGTCCACAGGAGGGAACGTGTCCTTGCATGTGTTTTGGGGGAAGGAGGAAATCCACCTCACTCATTTCTGCAATACGTTATTGAAAAAAATTCCCTGCTTGAATTTAGGAGGGCGAGGAAAGGTCTGATAAGATCGTGTAAACATTTGGCACTGTATTGTCTGTAAAGGTTGCTTTAAACTTTGGATGATCTGTGGATGTTGGGGTTACTGTTCTGTGGCTTAGTTAAACCTTCTGCAAATGGTTTTGGGTAGGAAGTGCTTTGCTCAACTATTCTGCACAAATTTCGTGCCTGTTGCATGTGAGCGGGGCATGGCAGATGCAGGGAGATGAAGGATATTGTTTAGCATTTGTGGTTTATTCCAGGTTGTTGCCTTTATTTTTTTTTTTTCGTTTTGTGGGCTGTGCTGAGGTTACACCAATACATGCATGCAAAATAGCCCTTGTGGGCACTTGTGTGACTAACTGTAAGAACAGAGTATTCTGTGCTAGGTATTTTAAATTTTCAGTAGAATCCTGAACACAACACTTCATAAATCTTGCTTAGTCCTTCTTTTGCAACATGAATGTCAAATTCTTGCTTTGAGAAAGAATGTTTTCCCAGTAGCCCTTTTTTCTTTCAACAGGCTGTTTTAATATCCCAGAAAATAGTATCTTCCTGAGGAATTATTCCATTATTTTATCTTCTTAGCATTCAGTGTGTTTTTTCCCCTGACATTCAACCCATGCTTTTCTTTTGCTTGACTTTACCAGCCTCTTCCTGACCTCTTTCTCTTCCTTTGCATACAAGGGATAAAGCTTTGTGTCTATGTTGTGTTTTGCAAGAATCCTTAAACTATTGTAAAATTTGCAAAAGGTTTTCTGAGAGCTGGAGTGGTAACTTTCTAGTCTATGACAAGGTGTGTTACTATTTTCCCCTTGAAGTTATCCTTTATATGCATGCACACATGTAATCCAGGGGTTCAAATGTGTGCCTCAGATTCCCGTATTTAATAGGGAATAACTCCATTAATGCTGGAGCAGGTTTAGTTCACAGAGGACTTTTATTCCACTGCCTTTTTTTTTTTTCCTCCCTTTTTTTTTTCTGTATGTTAATAATAATGTAGGAACTATCCAGAAACCGTATGGTGGCAAATTAGATTTTAAATTAGATCCAGATTTTAATATTGAATAAAGCACTAGGAATATTCAATGCTGTACAGGTCTAAACACCATTTCAGGCATGGTAATGAAAGAATTGGTATTGTTTCTTTCTCTCTTTTCTTCATTCAGGACCTGACTTGTGGTTACAGGGGTTTGCTGCTCAGAAGGTTATCCAGTCTAATTCCAATCTTACTTTTTGTGCTGTAAGTGAGGAGCTATGTCACTTCTGCCAATATAATCTACGAATAAAACTGATGGAAAATATTTTCAATCACGCTGTATTTTATACAGGCCTTTTGGGAACTGTGATTGTGATTCTGGCTTAATTCGTACCTTTCCTCCATTAGCCTAAGTGAGCTTAGTCAAATGGAATTCCTCTTGGTTTGCATTAGTGGAAATGGGACAAGAATTAGGGCTGCACAATAATTCTGGTTTTTAAATCAAAATATTCTGTGTGCACACATGCAAACACACATGCACACCCCCAGTTTCATTTTTATCAGTTGCCATCAACCTTATTTCCATTTGTGCTTGTTTTTAGAAACAATCCCAAATAATTGGTGATTCAGCTGGTATTTCTTTAAGGAAAGAAAGGTGCAAAGATTAACATTACTCAAGATACCTGTCAAAACCACTGCTAGTGAAACAACTTGGGTTCCTTTTCACGTTACTTATTTTTAGAGAACTTTGAGGCTTGTATGAATTACTAAAGGTGCCAGATTGACAGCCCTGGAGGCTGGCTTCACTTATTCATTAGCAAAAGAGATACGGCCTGGGCAGCAGGTGCACAAACCTTCTTGCTGTGCTGTACCCATGGCTTCAGTTCTGCTGTGAAAGAAAACCTGGGTTTGAGGATCCAGGGTTTCAGTCCTGCTCCCTCCTTGCCTTTCCCTGCAGCATTTTCTTCTAATGGTGTTGTGATGATTAGGCTGGAGCACTAAAGACTATGCAGAGCCCTTTATTTGATTTCCCCCAGCAGCCGTCAGATGGGGAAGGAGGCTTGGGGCTTACATAAGTCAGTAATTCTCGCCATCTGGTCAATCAGTAAATAGAAGGTCACTCTGCCGTCACAGCGGTTTTGTTTTGCACCAAGTACAGTAAGCCCAGAGAATAAATTAACCCTTGGTTCTGTTCCGTTGTTGTTTTGCTGCTTCTGGAAATGGTTCAGAGCCCATTCCCGGAGCCTGGGTGTGACAAGTGAAAAGAGCAAAGCTCTGAACAATGGGGCTTTGACTGGCAGCCATAGATTGATTCGTTGTTGAGGCAGTGCACTGAGAGCCCTCCAGAAGTGCACTGAAACTCGCTGAGAATACCTTGTATTTTTGTGGTGGTTTGGGGCTTTTTCCCTTTTTGTTGTTGTTGGGTTTTTTGCTTTTAGAATCAAGATCCATTGCCTTCACACGAGTAATTGTTTTCAGTCTTCCCATGAATTAAGTACTGTTTACTGGAGAATGTGACAATATAAGCCCCACAAGATGCAATTACTGTAAATTTTAATTTGATGATATTGTCCATGAGCTGTAATTGATTATACACTGTATTGTGTTGCTAGATGATGGTAGCAACTTTGGTGGCTTGCTAAGTGTGTGTAATCTGTGCTTGCCTCTGGCCCACAGAGGAGAGAGGTGAATTGAGAATTTCAAGTTAAAACAGCTTGTTCTTTTGGGTCTTGAGAGGCACAAGTAAGTGAGCAAGAATGAGAGGAGTCGTATGAGCATTATTAATAAAACATCCTGAAAAATTTGGGTTTTATCAGGCCTCCTTATGTGCTGTTTATTAGCATAACTTAAGCATTTTTGTAACTTTTCGTTATATATATTTAATATAGATATACGATTAAACAACTGCATTATTTCTAAAAGCAGTTTCCAGCAAGTTCAGATTCCCTCCATGATTAATCTGGGCTTTGGATCAGCTCCGAGTGTGTGTTCCTTAGGGTTTGTTCTTGTGTTCTGATGTTGATTTTTAGATCAATATATATGTAGTCTCATGAAATATTTACAGACCAGGTCTAAAAGAAGTAGCTACTACTTTTTGCTGAGAAAGGTGATAGGAAAATATCAAGAGCCTACATAAAGATCCTGGCATGCTTGCGTGTAGCAGTGGGAATTGAGAAGGGAATGTCCCAGAAAGCAAATTTCCATCTCAAATGTCTTTCTTGCTGAGAGGGCTTCTTGGCCACTAGGTTTACCCAGCTTGCCAGACTATATGAAGAATTTTCTTTCAGGTTTGTGTTTTTGAGCAGGATTCTGAATAATGCTAATGAATGCTGTAATCAGCTGCAGTTATTAACTGGGGGGTTCTCTAACAAAAAGTGGTAATTCAGAAGGTGCCTTGTAAAAGTGCTTCCTCTCCCCTTGGCGTTGGATGACCTCAGCCCTGCAAATCGAGGTTTGCTCTGTGGACAGTTATTCACAGAACATCATTGGGTCCCTTTTTGGCTCTTTCTGAATGATAATAGCCAGGGTTTCCTGTGACAGCATTTCTTGCACAGCTTGGCTCTATTCCCCAACCAGGTACAGTAACAATGGGTAATTTAAAATAATTCATTTTATTGCTACCTCCTGTAGACTTTTGACTTTCATTTCAAAGTGATGAATCCAGAGAGCTGGAGAAGTATGTTCTGATCACTATCCTAGTGCTGTGAAAAATACAAGATTTAAATAGTCCCACAGAGCCATCAGCAGCTGGAACAGCACAGAGCACTTCTTTTTATTTCAGCTGAAGTCATTCTAGCATTTTCGGGGTGCTTTTAACTCTTTTATCACAGGAATATCTGGGATTTTTTAGCTTTCATTTTCCAGTTTATGTGTGCTCACGAATCACGATTTGAGATTTCAGTTCTACAGAAATATTATCACTAATATAAACATATTAAATCTGAGAAAGCTGCATAAACTGAAGCATGATAAGACTGAATCTGTCTGCAGTGGTGAGAATTGACCACAAAACTGGGTATCAAGCCCAGGACTTCCAGCTCACAATCTGCTTGGTATTATTGTGGTTTTGCTGTTATGATCCTTTCTGGTTCTTAAAGGTGTGTTGCAGATGATTGCATCCTGATATGTGTGCCTGAAAATGAAACAAGATAGCAACATCTTGCTGCAAGAAGTAAAACTGAAATTGAAAGTAGTAGATGTACAGCAAGAGGATGATGTTTGCAAAGTGTCTGAAAACTTTTCCTCATAAAGCTGCTTTAAACTTTGAAATCCTACCAAATGTAGGAATAAACCCTTGTCAGCAGTAGGCTCTGTCAGGTTCAGTGTTTGCAACTAGGGAAGTGATCCAAGGGAAACTGTTGGTTTTTCCCCCCAATACATCATTGTTCAGTGTGTGGTAAGGGTTATGTTTATTTTGGCTGCTCCTGTACCTCTTTTTCTGAAAGTCAGTCACTTACAGGAGAAAAGTAAAGAGTGGAGTTTGGCGCGGGGGGAATATCAATGTGATCTGAGCAGTTCAGGCAAAGGGAATCTAGTTTTATGTAAACTTCTTATGCAGATATGAACTAGTTCATAAACTAAAGAGTGCTCTGCATTCATAGCAGGTCCTGAAAAGCTCTCTTTTTTCCTCCTCCTTCAAGTACTGGAAGTTTTCTGGAAGTGGCTGAAAATTTTTCTGTCTCTCTACAGGAATTTCATTCCATGGTCCTAGTGGAAAAAGGTGGTGATGGTGAGAAGTTTTATTTTATTTGTCTTTTTCCTTTTCTTGAAAAACCAGCATCTCCACTGATGACCACCACAGTGTCCTAAATGCCATCATGTCTTGCAGTGAGTTCTTGAGACGTATTTTAAAAAGACAAGCAAGGTTGGGTTTTTGTTGCAATGTCATTCTGATCCAGGTCTTTAGAATACTTTTTCCTGGTTGGTTGGTTTTGTGTTGGGTGGTTTGCTTGCTTGGTTCTGTTTCCCCCCCACCCCCCTCAAGGCCTGGTCTCTTAATTAATCTCCTGGTTGTGGGATATATAGAGCTGAGACTCTGCAATAACTGCAAAACTGTTCATTTTGCTTTTAGTCAGCAATCAGAGAAGCAACAAAGATTGACTTCATGTACACCAGGCAAGTAGCTAGAACCCACTGCAAACCAACGGTGAGAGAGTCTCTTCAAAGAGACTCGTTATCTTCTTCCCTTTTGAGAAAAATGTGCATGTTCTTTGTGGTGTTGGAGCTTTCCAATCAAATTTTTAAATTCTGGGGTTCTTAGGGTCCACTCTCATGTTCCAGCTGATGGAGAGCCACAGGGTTCCTTTGGGCCTGCCTGGTCCCAAGGGTCAGCTCTCTTGGAGTGTTGCTGCAGCTGCCTCTGACTTTTTCTTGTTTCATGGTTCTGGTTATATTTTGGTCATATCCTGAAGCTCTTCTTAGCATTCAGGAGAATAAAAAGCATAAGCTAAAGTTACTAAATCCATCCCTGTATAGAAACAGTTACAGAAAACGGAGCTGTGGTTTTTAGCCTGAATGCTACTGTGAATCCGTAGTGCTAGGCATAATAGCTGGCTTTGTCAATTTGTATATATATATTCATCTTTTTCTTCAAATAGTGGTTTTAAAAGTGGCATTTCTGCTGTCTGTGTAAGCTCAGATTTTCTGTGCCTTCCTAACACAATTAAGTTTACCCCATTTTATTCCTGCTAGCCTTGCAAAGAGAGACTGAGTCAGACTATATTTGTTCTTGTGCTTCATCAGCAGATATGTTTACCAACTTTCTAGTTTTGTTTTATTTGTGAAAATGCAGTGAAAGTAATGGGGTTGCACTGGTATCAGAGGGTTTAATTTGGTTCGTGTAGTTATTAGTACTGATTGAGGCACGAGCAAGAAACAATCCTGTTATTCTTACACTGCCCAGGCATGAGTTTTTACGGCTGACAGCAAACAAATACATATCTTTTCACTTATAAACTGAGTCTATTTGACCTGAAAGTCTGAAGTTACAGCAAACCCAAGTCATGGCAATGATGATTGTGCAGAAGATTTGTTGCTTCTCCTTTCTTATGGATGTGATGTGTCGTTGTCCTTGATCAGCTCTGCTCTCTTCTTTGCTGTCTGTAATCCTTGGGTAGAGGAAAGCATAGGCAGACTCTTTGGGTTGTAAATATAAAGCCATTCCCATATGGCAGTAAATTTAATTTAAATTGCCATATATTGCTCTAGCTCCTGGCAGCACCAGTGACTCTGGCACCCCCCTCCCTGGGATGCTGCCTTCATGGGGCAAAGGCACTGTGAGCTCTGAGGGACTGGAAATTCCATTCTCTGGTAGTTCATGGGCATTGTGGCCACTCCCTGTAAATTGTAGCACAGCTTAACTAGCAGATAATTATATAAACCCATGTCTTCTGCATACCTGAACAACAAAATGTTTATAACTCTTGCTTTCCTGATACAGAGAGTTCTTTCCTAGTTACTGTTTCCATACTTACCAGATTACATGTAAAAAGCATAAAATCCTTTATATTATCCATAAACATAATAACAAATGCTACACTACATAACTTAGACTTAGTCAATAATTCTAGACTCCGCCTGAGGGGTTGAAGAGGAAATTATTCCTGTTACAAATTTTAATTATGCCATAAACTCATGGAAATAGCTATTGATCTTCAGCATCTGGCATCAGAAATGTCGCCTGCTTTTCTTGGTTATTTAGTTTGTCAGTAGCATTGTCATATAGGATAAAAATAAAAAATGTCACAGGAGATGAAGATGTACCGTATGCAAATGAGAATATTTTGGTTTGTTTATGTACTAAAAATATTTTATTGCTGAAGAGTTTTTTGTTTCTTACCAGATTTTTTTAGCTATCTCCAGAGAAATTTGCATTTGAGATGCAAGAAAGCAAATTCTAATTCTATCAAAGACTCTGTCTCACCATGGGATGCTGTAATGTGTACAGTGTGTTTCTTGTCTTAGAGGTACATTTAAATTTGGAATTCAATTAACTTCTCTGTTGTGGAAGAATTATAATTTCAAGGACCAGATGAGACAAAGGCTGGAGCCTTATTCTGCATTTTTTTCCTTAAACCAGGGCTGTTAGGTGATGGTTGTCAGTGTAAAAATTTTAAGGCCAGCTTAAAATAGTAACCTTGAAATTCTGATCTCCTCTGAAATCAGTGGCTCCTCATCACGGTGAGCTCTTACTCAGATGTTTCAAAGTGGAGGGAAAAGCTTTTTAAGAAGTTTGAATTTCAGAGCAGGATGTGCTGAGAACAGAAAAAGAGAAATGCAGACCACCTTTCTATTCCACATAAGGCCTAGAACCAAATGTGTTGTTAGGTGGCATGTCTGCTTGTGGTTCATGAGGTTTGATTGTAAGTGACCCCCAAAAATAGTTGTTTTAGGTGACTGGAAATACTGCTGTACTCCAGTAAAACCTGAGTGCAGGTGTCCTTGTAGGCAAAGTAGCATAAAGCTCCCTTTCTTTTCCCATGTCCAAAATGGTCTTTGAGGCAGATGAAAGATAGTCTTCCCTGTCCAAGAGAATTGGAGCTACGTGGGTAAAAATGGGTTGGAGAGCTCCAGAGAGCTGGCCCTTGGAAGGACAATCAAGGGCAGCTCACCACGATGACAGAAATAACAGAGGCTCTCTGAATGCTGAGCAGGTGCTTGGGAGACCAGAAGCACTTTGTGCTTTCCCTCCAAATGTCTGAAGCAAGGAGGGAATTTGTGTGGTCCTGAGACAAAGGAGTGCTGTTGGCTCAATGCAGAGATACAGTGAACCCAGTGTTAGTGCCAAGCACTATGTTGATACATAGATATTAAAAGGAAGGATGTTTGTAAAGCTCTACCATGGACACAGGCTGCTCTGTGAAGGAGACTCCTAAGAACACCCTTGAGAAATACTGTACTTTTCTCCCGATTACAGCAAGGGATGGAAGCACTTCTGTCCCTTCCTGCTTTGGTAGTTTTACTTAAATTCTCATCTTCTTACCTTCACCCTGTGGTGAGCCATGTGATACCATACACGACATCTGAAGTTTCTCAAACTTTGTGCACAGGACTGTGACCTCTCACTAAAGAAGTAAACTAAGCAAAGTAGGACAAAGCTGACTTCAGAGGGGCAGCTTGTGGTGGCTGTTGCCAACTCTTCGGCAGGAAATTGCTCCCCCTAAGAGTATCTGCCAGTGGTGTATTGATGCTTGAACCCTCCTGGCTGCCTTTACTCAGCCTGGCTTTGAAGAAAAGGGATAGAAACAAATACCGTTGAGGCTTGCAGGCATTTGAGGTGGCCAAGCTGACAGGTTGTACTCCAGCAGGTAAACGGAAGCCTATTAAGAGCACACAGAGACAAAATGTGTTGTGTGAGCATCAAGTGTTTTTTGGGATGGACCTCAGTGAGGCAGACAGCTGTGGCTGTTTCAAGGACACGGAGCAATCATGCGGTTTCTGAAGGATTTTGCTGGCAAGTTCTATGTTAAATATTTTCATGTAGGACTGAATGTCTAAATCAAAGCTTGCATCTGCATTCACTTTACAGAGCAGGACTGAGGTGGTATCTCCATCTGACTGCAGAGCCCTCTCAGCAAAATTTAAAACACTGCACCATCCCCAATTTTGTGTTCTCTGAAGAGCCCTAGCACTACTTGAATAATACTTTTTTGTCTGCTTTCATTCTCTAAAAAGAGTGAAATGTATGAAATGTGTGCAGTTTTCCCAGGGAAAAAGAGTCATTGAAATACCCAGTTCTCTCTCTCTAAAAGCTTCCAACAGCTTCTGAACCCAGACCTGCAGTTACCCTTTAGCCGTTTAATTTAGGCCTTGTACTCCAGGAAAGTTCTGCCATTTATGTATTCTGCCATTTATTTTGGTGACAAAGGGAAGCTCAATACCTTGAAAAATGTAAGCTCTAATTTTTATATACTCGGATTTTTTTGTCTATTGTTTCTGGCTGGCAGGTCAGATTTGTACTGCTGCCGTACGCAGCAACTTAAAATTCATGTTGGTGTGTCACTGCAGTTACTACACTCCAGCCACTACACCAGAAAACTATTAATTTTCACTTAATGATAACAGAAAATGTTTTATAATAAACTGTGAAATAACCTAATCATCTGCAGAAAGTGTAAAGATTTTATATTAAAAAGCAATTAAACTTTGGGGTTTTTGTTTGGTTTTTTTTCTTTTTAACAAATTGTAAGACATGCAATTAATTGGCTTTTTCTTTGGAGGGAATCTGTGCTTGCTATAGCGTGGTGTCTGCTATAACAATAGGTGTCTGTCACTGAATTTTGGAATATTTACTTGCAGGGAGAGGCTCTTTATGGTAGGAAGAGAGAGAAAAGTGGCAGCTTGCACCTATTAAAGCTCGGTGCTGTCTTGTACTCTGAAGACTCAAAGCCAGAGACGGGCTAAGAAAGGACTTACCTCAATTTTTGGTTGAACAACAGATTTCCTCTGTGGGCTTGGGTTGCCCCTTGTCTCGCTTGGTGAAAATCACTTGCTTCACTTTTTACCTTCGAGTCTCATTTGAGATCAGCAGCAGGAGCTGCCCGTGCTCTGCAGGCAGTGCAGGGTTAAACTCCGTCAATAGTTCTCAAGTGCCTTTATCTTAGGAAGGTAAATACGATAGGCAAGGACTACTGACAAGGGCCTTTGTAGGTTTAATTGGCTCATTTCTAACAGTAGAAGAGAGTGTTCAAATGGAATGGAAAAAACAAGGTCTTCTGTGCAAAAGGAAGCTTTTCTAAACTATGGGGTTTGAACGAGCTGAGCTAAAAATCAAGAGGATGAATAAAACTCTGACTATGAAGGATGGGAAGTGAAAGGCTGGGAAAGAATGAGGAGCAAAATGAACGCGATAATTTGCCCAGAAAACATTTGTGCTGCAGTTGTGGTCAGTTGGGAAACCTGGCAGCACCAGCCACTTGCCTTTGCACTGATAGGAGCCTCAAATCAGGGAGTAGGTTTCCACCTTCCCCAGGGTGTTCCTTGTCTCAAGACAGACTTTTCCAACACCCAGTTGGCCGTACATCCAAAACACTCCAGGCACTATACTAATAATAGGATTATAAAACAGGTTGGAATGCGAGTCTGGATGTAATTATTTATGTTCCCTCCATCCCTTGCCATGTGGAAGATTCAGGGCAGGTTTCTGGGTGAGGGAGGGGTTAGTTGCTCCAGTGCCCTGTGTACAGCAGTGAAGTGAACACTTCTCCTTTTATCTCTTGCTTTAGCGTTCAGTGTCAGACTAAGTAGCTCTAAGCACACTCCACAGGTGATCCAGAACTGAAAGGTTCCCTGTATATTACTTCAGTATTGTTTCTTACTCTGCTTTATGACATTTCCAGTTCCTTTTATAATGTAAATATCTGTTTTCTTTGTGCATGAATTCTCGAGTATTTGTAGGGATTGTTTGGGGGGATAGGGGGGGTGGTTTTGTTTGCTTGTTTTTCTTTTCTTTTTCTTTTTTTTTTTTTTTTAATTGAAGATGGAAATTTATCTAGCATAATGATTTGGTATTTGTTTGACTAATGGAAATGCTAAGTATTTGAAGATTTTAGGTATCTTGGGGAAAAAATCCAGCCCCCCTAAATTTACTTCAGTCAAATATTATCCCAAATGCAGTCTTTCTTAAGTGTGAAAGCTGAAGTTTGGCTTGGAAATGCAGTGTATTGTTTTGTTTATTCTGATATCATTGCATTTTGTATTTTTAAGGTAAGCTGTATCCTCCAGTGTTGACATGGATGTCTTGGAGTCAGAAAACAGCAGGTGCTGACATCTGTCTCTGCTGAAGGTGCCTCTTCACATCCTTTAGGGACATCTCAAGGGTCCATAAACCAGTCTTTCACTTACCACTGCACTCTTCAGCTGAAGATCAGAGATTGCAGGTTACACATCTGGAAATCCTGTCCCAGAGTTTCATGGTGGTGCAAGCACAGGAGCTAGTTGATCTGTGACCTGAAGCCCATGGCACGTGGAGGCCTGGTGGTGGCTGGGAATGTGTGTACGCACAGGCAGTACAGTGATCTTGCTCTGCCTACAGCTGTTCTCCAGAAACCAGGAGCACTCAGAACGAACTCTGTGCCCACCCTGGGCCCTTCCCAGGGATCAGGACAGAGACAAACGAGCAGAGCTGTGAGGGAGGGTTGTGCAAGACCTTGTTGCACATGTTCTGTGGTTACACACACAGGAGCAGTGGTTAAAGTTCACCATTGTTTACAGACTTAGCTTATTACTGAGTTCACCTTTTAAAAACTTAGGGTTTATGGTTTTTGCCTTTTCAGTACATGGTTGTACTCCTAACCTAGAAAGTTAGTAGTACATCCACAGGCAATAATCATATTATTTCTCCTACCTTGGTCAGCAAACCTTTCCTGAGCAGAGTCTGCAAAGGTGGAAGAGGTGTGTTCTGGTGTTGGCTGTTTTTTTTTTTCCTCTAGATCTTCCCAAAAGCAAGAGAAAAATCAAACTGGTTCTGAGACCAAAAGGAGTATTAGTGTCTAGATACACGTAGCCTCAGGGTACTGTGTTCCCTGGTTTCTTTTATTTATGTAAAATTGTAGCTTTATTTCTGTCTATTCCTTTGTCTTTAATGCAGACCAAAAGGAAACATTTTGCTGGATTTAAGGTCTGTGTCCCAGTTCTGCAGCGTGGATGATTCCTGCTGTGCTCCAAATGAATGAGGATGAGGTCCAGTAAAACCTGGCTTTTGTCTGTTTGTCAGCTGTTGGGTTTAAGAAATTTGGATTGTTCCTTCCCCCCCCCCCCCCCCCCCCAGTTTGGTGTCAGCTGCAGCCATTTGAACTGCATTGCAACTTTTGTGGCAATTACAGCAAAGCTAAAAGATGCAGGAAAGAAAAATCACCTTCATATTTCAGAAGAGATGTTTTTTAAAAAAAAAAAGCTTTTCTGTTGTCTCAGAAACAGATGTTTGTTTAAACCCAATCATGAAATTGTACTCAGATTTAATTTATTGTTTAATTTTGTACCAGTCTTTAGTAAATAAACTGCCTTGGGAGCAAGTGAATCAGAGTTTTCTATATGCTGAAGTCTTGGAATGAGGCTTCTTTCAGCAGAGTTCAGCATCCCAGGAAAAGGAACAAAATTGCTGATAAAGCAGGCTCATGTATATAGATATTTGTCAGGGTTTTAAAAATGCAGCAACCTCAGTTTGCAGCACAACTCTGGTAAAGTCTGAGTAGTTGAGTTCAGTCCAAATCAAATCTCAGTCTTCAAAACTCAGGCTTTTTAAAAGTGGAGTTTGTGTTGTTTTCTCTTTTTTGGCTGTGGGACTCTGGCTGTGTTCAGGCATTTCATCCTCCCTGCCTGTGAGTGCAGACAGGTCCTATGTGGAGGGGATGAAACCCAGCTGGTATCTTTAAATTATTTCTGACCTGATGTGAAATAGCCCACTGAAATTTCATGATGGTCATCTTGTTTTCCTTTATGGAAATTCTTAGCTGATAAGCAAACACAAATCTTTGAGAATGAGGGTTTGAACTGAACCCAAGCTTTAAAACTTCTCCTGACTTGCAGCAATATACTTCAACCAATTACAGGCATTATAAGCACAGACAGACGTGTTTGTTTTTGCTAAATATATTTAACAAATTTGTCCTGACAATCACAGTCTATTTGAATTCTTCCTCTTAAAGACTGCAGTAAAATTATCTGCATTTCATTTAACTCACTTTATCTTGTGTATATTTCTCATTCAGAATTGGGAGTATCCAGTCCACCCAGTGACCCATGTCTAGATTTGCAGAGAAACAAAAAAAAAAAGAATAATTAATGAAATTGACTGTTTCCATCCTGAAATACGTTACTAAATACAAAATTTAGGTCTGAAAAATTCATTTGAGAAAGGCAAGTTGCAGTTGATTGTATATATTAAAAAAAGGGTCATGTTTATTCTGTTGGAGTGCTTCCATTTGACAGGCTGTTTATAGCAAGCATTTTTTCTTGTTTTCTGTTTTTTTATGGCATTTCTGGGCTAAAAGTTGTAATTGGCCATATTTTTTGTTTTGTCTTGGTTTGACTTTGGTATTTGTTTTGGAAAGTGAATGTTTAGGTCTTTGAATATGCACATCTGTTGTGAAGATGGAAAACTGATAGAGGCATGATTGCTTACTGTAATAGGAGAAAATTAAAATCCTATATTCCATGGAGCAGAATAGGAGCAGAATGCTGAGATAGGCCATTTGAAAAAGCAGAATTTTAAATGTTCCTGGGTTGTTGAGTTATCATTTGTAAACCCCGTAACCGTGAGGCATTGCAGCCATTTTAAATTACTAGTGTATAAATGTTTAAATTATGCCAAGTATAAAGATAAGCATTTCTATTATGCTTCCGAATTTGAAGATCATCAGTAGCTTCCTATTCTTCATAAAGTTCAATTTCATGCAAGAGTAACTGATGTTTTCAGCTGCAGTCAGTGATGCTGGGGCTCTGCAGAGCTGTTGGGTGGTAAGGGAGCAGGAGTCAAAGAGAAATAATGTAGAATAGCCTATGGCTGATTTACTAATGCCATTGTGACAGTGTATCCATATCGTGTTATTAAACACAAACATTATCATATTAGTCATTTTATGTATGATTATGACTGTATAATTACTGTATTTTATATACCCAGCTTTGTGCCCATTAGCTTTTAGTCTTAAATCATTAAAGACAGATTTTAACTTCCACATGAATATGAATGCTCTTTTTTCTTAATAAGGTCAGTCTTTTTTAAAAACCTCAACAGCCTGCAGATGTTGCCTTTATCCATTATTAAAAGTTTCCCTTTCTCCAATCAAAACTTAACATTTCTAGACAGTTTGTTGTCTTTTTATGATTAACTGAAATTAGGGCATAGTGAAAATGTGTTTTTAACTACTTTAATAGTCCTATTTGAAGTTATTGTCTTCTTTCCCATAATGAATCAAATTTCTAATGATTCTTCCTGCTTACTAATTTGCATTGCTGTCTGGCTGCCTTGCATTTAATCAGCAAGAGTAAACTGCTAATAGATCTCCAGGAATCTGTCAGGAGTATCAGTGTAGCAGTGTGAGTGCTGACAGGGCATGGAAATACCCTGGAAATGATGGGCTCAGTCCATTGGAGATTGCATCCCGTGTCAGAGACACAGTGACTGGCATCTCAAAATGTTCAAGCAGGAGATGCAGTAACCCAGATCTGTTGTGGGACATTGTGCTTATCTAGGAACCCCCCTGCTTTTTGCCTGGCTTAGTATGCTCTTCTCGTCCTGCTGTCTACCAGCAAGCAGCAGAAATCTGTTTATTTTGGTAGTAAGTGTTTACAGAAATGCCTGGTTTTATACTGCTGTTGGTTTCCATTCACTGTGCTAAGAGAGGGTTGTGAGTTGAGTTGGAGTGCTTGCATGCTTAACTGCAAAAATGACACTTGCAGCTAGTTCTGAAAAAACCCAGCTGGGGGTTGGACACTTCCTTCGGTAAGGACTTCCTACTTACCCCCCAAACTGTACTATTTCTGTATTAAATATTAGACAAAAGCTCAGTGGTGAAATGCTGTATTCTTAACTTCCCGTTCTTATATTGCCAAAGACCTGGTCCAGTGTAAGGTGTCCCTGCCCATGGCAGGGGGTTGGAACTAGATGGTCTTTAACATCCCTTCCCACCCAAACTATTCTACATTTCTATGATTCTATGATTAATAGTAGTTCATGCATTTAAAAAATAAAATAAGATGTGTTAAAATCATTTAATTTTTTTGGTAGAAGCCCAGAGACTGCTCAAACATTAGAGGGATTATTCAGTCTTCATCCAATACAGTAATTAAACCCAAATTTAAAACAGTAATTGATCATTAATCTTGGGAAAGATAATTAAAATCCTGAAAGAAACAACAAAAATGTTTTTTCTGGAGTAAGGATTTCCATCCTCTCTATGCCTTTCCGATAAAGAATGAAAGGCTTAATGAATGTGAAGAAAAGAGAAGGAAGAAAAATTGATGGTAACTGTGGTCTCTGTGTGGTTGCACGGCATTTGCTCCAGTTGGGCTCATACAGCTGTGGAACAAGGTAAACTACAAGTATTTGGAATAGTCTGAAGTTTCCATGGTCAATACTACAAGGAAAAAAATGTTATGAGCTGCTAATCCTTATTTAGTTGGTTTGTTTTCCAAAATTGAATACTTGGGGGAGAAGAGATTGTAGCATTTGAATGATCATAGAACCATGGACAGGTTTGAGTTGGAAGAGACCTTAAAGCTCATCCCATTCCACCCCATGCCATGGGCAGGGACACCTTCCACCAGACCAGGCTGCTCCAAGCGCTGTCAAATGTGGCTTTAAACACCACTCCATCCCCATCGATGCCTGTGCAGGTCTCTTTGGCTGCCACGCCACCAGTGAAGAGAGAAATTTGAGTGTTTTCACCCGTCTGGTGAAACACCCTCTTAATTAAGTCACAGACAATAGGATGAAAAAATGACTCCTTTGCTGTTTCCATTGTTGCACATATTACATAAATGACAAAGCCTTAACTTGTCATTACTTCTTACAGTTTACTCTTGCTGTTGGCAATATCAGGGTGTAAAAAATATGAAAGCATATTGCAGTCTTACTCTTCAATTTTTTTTCCCCATTTTTTTCTAGCAGATCCCCAGCACTATTTGAAGTTTAAAATATGTTTTTAAAATCTGTCTTATAGGGATGTTTGTGTGTCCTTTCTTTCCTAACTTTTGAGCCAGCTTGGCTGTGTGTTGTGTTGGAGGGAGGGAAGAGAGAGGGACTTTGTCAAAGAAGCTTCATAACCTGATTATAAAAATGATTGTTGTACACTGCCTGCATTAGGAAAGCATTAAACACTCATTAGGGCTCTGAAATGTTATTCATTATGAACCTGGCTGCACTTGGCATACAGCTTTTATCTGGCATGTTTTGATACAGTAATAAAAGTGTAAATTACAAATGGGAAGATCCTAAGAGCAAAAATAACAAACAAATCAGTATTTTATAGTCCCTTTCCCAGGCAAAATATTTTTCTTCCATTCCCCTGTTCAGAGACAGAAAGCTAATCCTACCCAAGGCACTTTTTAAGGTGCTCACAGAACAGATTATTCCATAGGGACTCAACCTGCAGTTACAGCTCAGAGCTAATGTGACACCATATATTAAAGTGGTGAAGCTCTGCTGAGCTGCAGCCGAGTGGCACCTGTCTGTGGGGAGGACAGGTGCGTGATTGAGAGGATTTTTTTCTAAATCTGAGCCTGAAGTGGCACATCTGGATCCTAACAGGGATGTCAGTGATCTGTTGTCACGTTGGTAATGCATCAGGGCCCTGGAGCCCTGTTCTGTCGTGTCCCTGCAGGATCCCACACTCCTCTGACTCCCAGGATGTTGCACTCTTGTGGCTGGATTGAAACCTGGCGGGTCTGTGAAAATGAAAACCCTTTTTTCACCCTTCTTCAGTTTTTCCCCTTGAGTTGTGCTTTGTGTCAGGCTCAAGATTATTTCAGGTTCTGTAAGTACTGTAAGGAGTGAACTGCTCCGTGTTACTTTAACAATGCAGGGATCTACAAAGCCTCCTAAAACACTGCCAGTGCTGACATACACCTTGTAAATGTGAAGTTACTACAAACCCCAGCATCTCAAGGCTGTTTTTATTCTAACACCTACTTGGCTGTTCGAAGGTCACTATGGGCTGTGCCTCTCTTGAGAAAAGTGTTTTGTGCTGGGTACACAACATTACACAGGATTTTATTCAAGAGGTGCTGATAATAGACTTGATTTGCCAGTTTGCTGGATGCTGGATCATGTTTCCTGTTTTGCAGGCCCTTCAGAGTAGAAATTGGTCTAATTTTCTTCAATTTAAATGTTAATGATCCTCTTTTTCTCAAAGCAAAGGGAAATATGCACAATCACTCTGAAAATAGAGGTATATTCTCCTGACAGTGCCAGTAATAACTTTTTGTCTAAAAATCCCTTTAAATACTTGTTTTACTACTTGGCATTAAACTATTTCTTATGTAGAAAACTTTTGAAAGGCATTGATCAGAGTTTAAGATTTCAGACACAATTTGATAATATATGTACTTATATGAAGACAGTAAAATGAATAAAAATAGTTGGCTTTTGTTGTTGGCAGGTTCTTTTTCTAGCTCTGTAATAACTCCCAAGTGCTTTTCAAATTTTGGGTGTGGAAATGTCAATATTTTATCAAATGTTCAGTGAAGTTTTATTATCTGCTTTATTTTGAAAACCTTATCCATCTGGGTTTATATAATAGCACATTTTAGAACACTTACTTAAAATATGTGCCAAATCTGCTTAAAACCCATGTGCCACTACAGTAGTAAGGAATGCTGAGCTTGATTTCCAACTAAGTATGTATTTAGAGCAGAACCAGGCATATGTGGTACAAACTGGTGGGTAGAGAAGAAGAAATGTGTGTTTGGGGAGCACAGGGACCCTGGACATTGTGGCTGGTTCCTCAGCACTGCTTGGGAGTGAAACCAGTGTGAGGGTACTGCTGCTGTGAAAACATGGCAGAGCTCTGTGTTCTGCCACACTGCGAGCATGGAAACAGGTTTTGACTGCTGGTTCTTGTGACTTGAGATTGCCAGGCTCTGTCCAGTGCATTAGAACAAAATACAGTTGCAGAGGTGGTGCTGGAGGGGAATGCTGGTGGGCACCAGGGATGAGTTAAAATCTTCACAGCAGGCTGGACAGGCTCTTTACAGTAACAGAGCTGATGAGAATTTAACTATTGTATTCTTCAAAGTATTCAGAAAAATAGTGGGTTTTTTAACAGGTGGCTGTTAGTGCCTGCTCTGTTATTTCCCTTTTTCTTTTCCTCCCCTGTTCCCTGGAAAACAGGGTGAGGGTCAGCTTGTGATCTCCAAAGCTGCATTCCCAGCACCCATCTCCTCTTGTCCCATTTGTGTCATGAAGAACAGAAAAGATACCAAGGATTCATGCTGGATAAATTTAGATGAATGTTAATATGAATACAAATAGTTTTACCCTGTCAGGGTGCTCCTGTGCCTTTCTTTTCTCTCCTAATTTTTATGTTGCAACTTTGTGTTTATTTTGCAAGATGGAGGGAGGATTTTCCCTCTCTCTGATGAAGTGGTTTGTAAATTTCAGTCATTTTAAGTTGTGTACTAATTCACTAAACAGTCTCATGTCTACCATCTCATATACAGTAGTGTAAAGAAAGTTGATTGCTCTAAATAAAGGTGATGTGGATATTACAGAAAATGCTTTGTGCATTTGAACTTAAGAAAATACATCTGCTTTCTTTTAAAAGGAAAGTTGTTTCTGTTTATGTTAACAGCTGAGGTTGCCATTAATTTCTATTTTGTTGTTCAAATACTCTTAATAGGCAAAGGTGCTAAAACAGCTATAATTATATCACCACATTTGCTGCTTGGAATATTGTTTATTGGCTTTGGATGAGGTGTCTTAATTACTTGATTGCTGTATTTTGGATTTGGATAAATGCCTCTTCATTTTTGTGGCATTCCAAGTATGATTAATATCTGCAAAACATATTGAAGTCATTAGGCTTTAATGTTCAAAATTCTTCTTTTTTTTGTCAAGATGGAAGAAAGTGTCAATAAGAAAATAATTTTCATTTCAAATGAGTGCGCATAAATATGTAAAAATTGAAAAGCGATGAATTGTTTTTATGAATTTTAATGGCTGGCATGGTGCTGCATTATGCCAAGGGAACGAGTGGCATAAATTACAGTAGTCTATTAATTCATATCATTTTTGTAACTCATTTCATATGTGCTGGTTGCGCCTGTGTGCAGCCTAGACAAGTTGTTGTTGCACACGTTGTGAATCTTTTCCCACAACATTGAAACTCATCCACACTAAACTGGTATGCGGTGGCAATTTTAATAGCGCTGATCAAAGCTATAGCAGTTTTTTTGTAGAGCTGGAGGAGAGGAGGTTTGCTCTAAGTGGTGTAAGAGAAAGGATGTAACAAGCACTGATACATTTTAATGCTGCATTGGCATTACTGTGGTTTCCTGCTACCATTTAACTACATCAGATTTTTCCACTAAGTTAAATAAATGTTAATGTAGAAAGTAACCGAGTAAATTTATATGTTTCATTCTGCATCTCCCTTGCTGAAAGGGATGTAGGTAAAGGCTAAGTTGACAAAGTGCTATTAATGCTCTATATAGTTAGTTATTTCACATCTGTGGTTGGGTTAGAGCATTGTACATGGTAACAGGGAGAATTAGGGGATGATTCAAAGTGTATAACGCCATTTGAATAGATGCCAACAGACAGGAATTCAGTGCCTTCCTCTAAAATCTCTGATCAGAGCAAATCGTGGCGTTCAGGGCAGAACAGGACAGCGGGTATAGGAAGGCATGTGTTAAACGGAAAGGTCACAGTTGTATCTGTTATTTAAAAAAAAAAAAAAAATTAAAAAATCCTTGTTCAAGAGTAGCTGTGGTTTCAGAAATAGTCAGAAGGCTTTGGGAAGCCCCACGTGCTGAGCTGGGGAGGTAATTATGGCTGGTCAGCTTCAGTGACTTTCTCCAGCACTGCAGACTGTGCAGGTTCAAAGCAGAGTCATGCTGAGCTTCAGCCGGAGAGGTGCTCGTGGGGGAGAGAGCAGAGAGGGGGCGAAGCTGAAGGGAGGCAGTGACTTGCAACTGGCAGAGGTGTTTGCAACCTGGTGGCCACACACTGAGGCAGTGGACCTTTCCAGGGATTTTTGAGGGTAACAAATTAAAAAAAACCAAACCTGTCAGATGGCCTGAATTTGCTATACTGGGGTCTGAACTGGCAGGGGAAAACTTGTAGGATCAATAAACTGGAAAACCACTTAGAGCTTAAGTGTCCAAACCCATCCTCAGTGAGATTTGCAGGAAGATTAATTACTAATAACTGATTGCATGCTAGATTACTTCCCTACCAACACTTTAATTAACTGCAGTTAAAATTTTCAGTTTGGATTGAACTTGGTACTGATGGCTTCCCACAAAGTTTTATCACTTTGTAAAGATACTGTGCCTTTTGGTTAAAAAAAACCAACTTCCTGTTAAAAAGAAAGACGAGAAAAATTCTCTGTTCAGCTGCTTTTTGTTTTATCTATCTTTAATGGGAAAATTAACCTTTGAAAGGTATCCAGCTTTTGCAGAAAGCAGAACCTCCATTCTCTGGTGTATTCAAATATGCACAAATGGGCACTGTAGAGCAGGGAGCTGGAAATCAAACATCCTGTCACAGCTATAAAAGGTTATCACACACTGTTGTACAAGACCTTTGCAGAAGTTATTTTATTAAAGTATTAACTCAAGACAGTATTTAAGATTATTCCTAACTTCAAAGGTAGTTAAAATAATATATTAGAAATTGAGTGTAAGCACTGATCTGTGGATTTAAATCAGTAAGTTGCTGAAATCAGAAGACTCAACAAGTTCACTAACTTCAGTTATCCCTGAAGATAAACCTTGATAATTTTTTACAGCCCTGAGAAAATGCAGTCTGTGATTTTTCATTGATTTAAATAAAATTATGTCCCGAAATATATTCCTTTTGGAAAAAAAACCCTCTTCATTTACCTCCCCTCCTTCCTGTGCAATGCAGTGTTGGGCCATAACACAGGAACATTTCAAGAAGTGGACGTCACATCTCGATCTGAGGCTGGTTCATCTGGCAGCGGGCAGCCTGGCGGTCCCAGGTTACTCAGTGTTTGTGTACATGTTGCCACATCATTTCACATGACATGGTGGCAACATGACTCTGAAAACAGGTTTGTTTCACTGGAGTGCAAATACACGTGGTGCAGGAAGCTGTGGTGCCCAGGAGCAAGGTTGGTATGGAGCCAACTGCAAATATTTTTCCAAGTATAATTATTCTTTCTTTTTAGGTATGTTCATAGAGAAACATGTCTTTCACTTCAGAAAAACTGTCAGCATTCTGTTGGTTTGCCATATAAGAATAAATGTGTTTTCATTCTAGGTGTCCATTTAACAAAGACACTTAGAAGTCACTGGAATAAAGGCATTTCTTTCTTCCTGCAGCAATTTTCAGATATGCCCTTGATTCTTTAATACATCTTCCAGAATTCCAGCTCACTCCTTATATCAAAACAGGTCTTCCTCCTTGTCCACTTAATTTCCTTTATGCAAATCGTAACCCATAGAAAAATAGCAAACAGAAGAGTCAAATAAAACAAATCTGTAAAGAAAATCTGTTCATAAATGGAAAATGTGAATAGATTTTAGAAATGAGACTGTTATTTTCATTACACTTGTGTCTATTTTTGTTTCCTGAAATGGGTAGGACTAATATCAAAGGTTACATGCACTATCAGTAGGCTTGTGGGGTTTGTTTCTAGGAAAGAAAAAGCTCTGCAGCTTGGAGATAAAATATAATGTAGTAGTTGCTAAGGTAACTGCATGCTTTTGTGAATAGTGGAACAAATTAGGTGAGCAAAACATCTGTAAATTGTCAATAGGTAGGTTAGAGCAGCCCTCAGCTGCTGAAGTTTAACCTCTTCGGACCAGCCAGGGAAGCCAAGGGTTGAGGAGGAGGATGATCCTGAGCTCCCTGTGATGCTCATGCTCCAGAGAAAACTGTCACCTCCCCGGGAAGCAGAGGTTGGTGCTGGGTCTTCAAAGGGCCTCTGAGCAGGGATGAGCCTGGCTTGTGTGTGAGAATGAAAGCTGTTTGCTTTTGTTTCATCTGGAGTGCTAGAATGGGTGTGTTTGCCAGTTGCCATCAATGCGTTGCGTTGTCTGCCTCCAGCAAGGATTGCTCTGTGGCTCCAGGGAGAGTTCCGAAGAAAGAGGAGCTGAGTGATCCTGCTCCAAGGGATGGGACCGCATGTCCTGTCACACCTGCTGCCCAAGGACTGCTGTGTGCCCTGAGTCCTGCATGAGGGGTGGCCAGGGCTCATTTTCAGCTTATCCTGGAGGTGGTTCTTGATCGAGTGCGCTCCTAAAAAAGAAACAGAGTTGGTTCCCTGTAGAGGCTGACCAATCCCACCCCCACACATCCCATACTCTGCGAACACATAGCAGCTGGGTGTGTGTGCAATTCCCTTTGCTTAACCTCACACCCTGGCAGCTCTAAGTAGATGGAGCCCAGGCTGCTTTCTGGCTTTCACCAGCTACCTCCCTGCCAACTGCTGGTGACCAGTAAGGCATGTTTTGAAAAGGTCTGAGCCATAAATTCTGCAGAATGAAAGCCTGATGCTGTTATGTGATTACTTTAAAGAGTGATGGCTCCAGTCAAAATGGGGCCTGCATCTACAGAAAGGTAGATAAGATTATATTTGGGAGGAGAAGCTTACTCAATTTCTTGTGGCATACTAGAGGCTAAAGACTGAAAATGAGAGCAGTAAGAATAGCAAATACCTTAATGGCTCCAAATCCTTTAACAATAAAAATGATTGTCCTCATTGCCATTCAAAGCAGGGATTATTTTCCCAGGAGAAAGTCAAACAGTCCAGGTATGTCTAGATGTCAGTGATTTTATGTGCCCATATTTCTGAGCATCTGTTTCTGGGCTGAAAAAAGATCTTTTTTATTTTATTTTCTTGCCTTTGACTTCCTGTTGTTTGGTACTTTCCTCCCACTACCAGAAGTTTTGAGTAAGCTGTAGCTCTACCACCAAACACAGCCCTTGGCTTGTCACGTGAAACAACTTCTGCATGTGAAACTAGGGCCAGTACACACCTGTAGAGCTGCTCCTGTTTTGGGTTAGTTTTAGTCCAGCTGGAACACAAAATATCTTTACTCAGTAGATCAGACACAGCAGTGGGTCAGGTTCACAGTTTAAAAAAAAAAAAAAAAAAAAGTGTGGAGCTACTTCATTTTAAGTCCATAACAGTGTTTACCAATTAGCCATGAGCAAGCAGTTGAAGGATTTTATTTGGCTTGTTACAGTTTTGATACAGTTGGAAACACAAATGCAGCCTCTAATTTTCTAGGGGGTTTAGTTGGCTGGTGGTTTTTTGGTTTTTATTTTTTTGTGGGTGGTTTTTTTTTTTTTTGTTTTTGTTTTTTGTTTTTTGGTTTTTTTTTTTTGTTTTTTGGGTTTTTTTCCCCCTAGGAAACTCCTGCAATTGCTCTTACTTGAATAATTGTAATGAGTAATTTTTTCAGCACGTGGAAATTTTGATTGTTAGGTTTTGTTTTTAATTGTGTAAATTAACCTTCAAAATAAGACTTTGTGCTGTAGGACATTATTTGTTGAATCTGCCTAATCAATTGAGGAGGTTGGAATAAATAAAAATGAATTTTAAATTGGGAAATGAGGCATAGACAGCACTACATGGAGTTTGGGTTTGCTGGTGTGCATACAGGATCCAAAATATTCTGCAGAGTGCAACTCCATAGACAGGAAGAAATATATTTTAGAATTAGGCAGGTAACATTTTATAGGGAATTATTTGGTCTTTGAGTATAGACTGTCCAGATGAATGAAATCTATTTGTCCCAGCTCAGAAATCTCCTCCATTTCATTCCTTCTAGCTCAGTGATTACCAGAATCTCATTTTGGAGACACTTTCAAATCCAACCACCTGTGCTCGGAATTGGACCAAGGGATTCTAAAAGATTTTATAAAAGCGACAGTTGTATTGGTCTGACATTGCTTGCATCCTTTCCCATGGTGTTTTCCACTTCACCTAACTAACTTTCCATGTCTCTTCAAGCTACTTGCAGTCAGAATTGCTTTTTACAGTGAGATTTGAGACCATATACGAAGGAGTAAGTTATTAGTGTGGGGCCTCATGCAGCCCCATCAATTTTCATCCTCACTTTCCCAAAAGGGGGAAGAGGAGATGCTGAGAGCTTTCGCTTGGAGGGCAGGGCTTTGGACACTGCATTAGAAATACAAGCAGATAAAGGAACAAAACCCAGTTCCCTGCATCTCCCATGTTTTGGGTTTTTAGGTGGCAAATGCTAATTACGTACACTTCAGAATTGCACATCCTGTGTCTCTGTGCTTTGTAGCACACACTTCCAAGCAGCATGATCAGAGTGGAGAGATAAACGTAGTCATAAAATATGCATCTTTATAAATATATTATTGTTAGCTCTCTCTTTTGAAATACATTTATCTGGAGAATTTATTTTCATGACATCCCTCTTCTCCCAGTATGAACATTGATTTCTCCTCTCTAGGTCTCCCTCAACAGTGATGGTTTTCTTTCTTGGCAGTCCCTGCTTCCCCCAGTTGTTTTGCTGTTCAGAATTTCTCAGTTTCTTTCTGGAGATCTCTTAATTATAAGCCATGAGCCTTTAGTTATTCTACAATTCCAGCAAGGTCTAGTGAGACTCAGTTCAAGACTGGTGTCAGTTCATGGCAAACACTGACACCTGCATAAGTTCTGCCACCTTTTGGATGAATGATGATTATTTCTCAGAAGAAATTGTAAAGATTTATTGAAAAACTGTCCTTGTTCTTGGCCTCTGCCAGGAATATCCAGACTGCTAATAGCTGTCAATCTGAAACAAATTTAGGGCCTATCCATAAACCACACTTTTTACCCATTAAACAGAACGATTCCGTGTATTTTTTTAAAAAATCCACTCTGTAGACAGCAGATTTTATTCAGAAGAATTGAACTAAAATAAGAGTTTCCTTTTTTTTTTTTTCTTCTCAGCCTTAAAGTCTGTTTGCAGTCTGTCAGTGGGAGAAGTGAAGGAGTTGACCAACACTGGAGTTTAGACACGATAACTAAAACTAATATTCTGGTTTCCATCTACTTTGTTGGATCAAGGAAATCAAACAGGTGGAGCAAACCCACCACCACTGAAAGTGTGACAGAAAGATCTTATACTGCAGCGATAAATATAAAATATGTGGGTGTAGGATGGATGGAACGGGAAAGCTTTTCCATGCCTGATGACAAGGGGCTGCCATATCGAGGAGAAAGTGTGACAGAGGTGTCTGTCCCTCCTGTGTGTGCAGTTCCTAAAACTGCAGCAAGGTGTTGGCCCTCTGGTTTGGTTTTCCCATGCAGAAGGTCTCAGCTCCCCAAGTCTTTGACATTCTTTGGATCAGGCAGATTTTTTTTGCTTGTGGAACATAAAAGAAGAGTGAAAAAAAAAAAAATCATCCTTGTAACCATAGACATGATAATCATAGTGGCAAATAGAAAAAATACCAATTGTAAGTGAAGTCAGACTAGTTGTGGATTTTAGTCACAAAGAGAATCATGGCTGGTTTTGACAAATGATAAAAATAAATTCAACAGGCAATTTTGTGTTGCTATCAAATGGAACAAACTCTGGGAAAAAACCTCAGCTTATTACCTCTGTTTCTGAAATTCATAACAGTAATTATAGTTACAAGGGTTTTGATGCAGTGATAAGTGTACAATGGATTTTAATACATTTGTCCAGGGCATTCAGCTGGCTGAATACTGGGTATGTCACTGAAACACACCTCTAATGTGAGGCAACTTTCTTACAATGAGAAACAGAAGTTTTCTTTCTGATGTATAGAAAATCAGTGTGGCATTTTGTGTGGTTCTTATAAATAAGAACATAATACTGGAGGAAGAACTTCTTTATAATATGGGCAGTGGGCAGGATTTCAGAGGATTTAACAGTAACTGTGTCATTTCACACTTAGCTATAAAAGTGATATTTTCTAACAAAACGTTTTATATGGAGCCATAGTATTTTTGAAAGGTTGAAGCATGAGGAAAGTTGAACTTGTGCTGAATATAATGTACTGAAAAAGGGATGCTCTTGATGTCTAAATTGGCTGCTAGCTAGTTTTAGATTAAAGTGCATAAACTCCTCTCTTCATAAGGAGGTTCAGAGGCATTAAAAGCAGGTCTGTTTCTGGAGTGATATTAATAAGTACAATGGATTCCTTGGAATAATCAGATAATGGGAATAATTTGTCAGTGCTGAATTATTTACAGGCTGGTATTCTCAGTCAGGGATATACTGCTAAGATATATTTAAAACCAGCCAAATAACTTGTGCTAGTAATAAATGACATAACTGAAATCACAGTCCAGAAGATGTTAAGTGTTTGCAAACAAGGGTTGGCTCTCGTTCACCACACCTTATGAATTGGAATCTGAAGCTGGATTCAGGTGGACATGTGCTTTGAATGCAAGAGTGGAGTGCTTGAGAAAAAGCTGTTGTAGAGTGATTGTTATTGTGGGCACGCGTTGAAGATTTGTGATGCAAATATGTGGAGTGTGGGGCTGAGATGAGAATCAAACCCATGACTAAAACTCCAAAAGCTGAGATACTGTAGATCTAAGGGTCATGAACCTGCTGTCGTATGGGGCTTTTATTTGCTTACAGTCCTGGGATTTTAAAGCTGTTCTCATACCTGTGAATCACTGGCTGGAAAGCTGAAAGCATGGAGCTAAATGTAGAGCAGGGCAGGACTGCAAGGCTCTGGGGAGTAGGGATGACAGATTGAAGATGCAACTGTGATGCTGCTTGTGTTAATGTATATTGCTGATATTGTGGGTTAAGTATGAAGCTCAGAGAGGTTTTGGTTGGTAATAGAAGCCCAACAGATTTGATGGGCAGAGAATATTAACTGTTAGGATATCCAGCACATACATTTAATAAACAATATGGTTGTACAAAGGGAATAGCTCTTCTAAAAAAAAATTCCTGTGGGTAATTTAAAGCAGAACAATCTTAGGATAAAAGGATGTATTATTATTTAAAATGCTTTATTAAGTTCAGGATCTTCTCTTACTGCTAAAAATTCAGAGAAGCCCTTTTGACCTTGCACTGTTTAACAGCTGTCAGTGGCAGAGCCATTGCATTCAAAGCGGTTTTGCAGTGCATCTCACAGTACATCAACTATTTATACTGATACTTTCATACCCCGACCTGAGTCGCAGCTCTTATCTAATCAAACATTCACTTAGGGGTGGCCTAGAGAAAAGTTAATGAAATGCAGATTTCATTAGCCACAGTGGAACGTGTAATTTGACTACTGAAATGAGGTCTATTGCTCACTTAAACCCACACCTCTGGCCACAGGAATTGAATGTGTTTGATCTCTGAGAGTGCTTCAGGAGGGTAATTGGCTGATGCATTGGAGGGAGCATCCTGAGGTGGGTGGCACTGTGGGTACCAGGTGAGAGGAGTACCTGCCTGTAGACTCAGTCTCCTTCCCTCTTCCAGTTGTGGTCTTTGGGACCGGGTCACACAGAATCATAGAATGGTTTGGATTGGAAAGGAGCTTAAAGATCATCTTATTCCAACCCTCTGCCGTGGGCAGGGCCACCTTCTACTAGAGCAGGTTGTTCAAACCCCCGTGCAGGTGAAAGCTCACATCAGGCATCCTCTGGGTGTGCTGATCCCAGCAGGGCTGCACACCCAGCAGTGCCCACCTGGGGACACACAGTTCTGTGTCACGTGTTCACAGGTGCTGCAAAACAGGATTTAAAGGGCTTAGAGGAAAAGCAAAGTCAGACTGATTTTGGTTTTCCTTTACAAAATGTTTAAGAATAACCTGAATGTGGCCTTCTGGTAGGAATAGCAATCACTGTTTAAATACTGATGCAGGTAAGAAATAGTTGCATTGTAGAATGTGGTCTTTTGTACCGTTATTTTTTTATTGTTCTCTGGAGAATGCAGATCTCCTTCAAAGATGCATCTAAGCTCATGTGGCAATCCTTGCTCCTTTGTCTTTTTTATTTCTACATCCCAGTGAAAAGAGGCTTAAGACATAAATCAATGTTCTGTCTCCTTCAGATTTCCGCATTTTTAGTCCATTTTGTTCTTTTTAATGAGATGGATTCGTGTGGTGAGGCTCTCTGTAGGTACAATGTTTTTATGTTTGGCATTAGCCATGGAGAATGTGCAATTTGCAGAGGAAAAGGAGCCCAACAGCAGGTGGAGCAACGAACTGTTTACAGCCCTGGATCATGATAGCACACGTGCTTCTTTATTTTGTACTTGGTCTTTCTCCTTTTCCTCACTTTGTTCAGATCAGTTGTCAAACATCTGCCTGTCAAAAAAAAAACCCAAAAAAACCAACGTTGCCTTTCTATTTGGAAGATTAATTGGGTTATTTCAGTCACAGGAAAGTTGCCAGCTCGTGTAAAAATGGGAGGAGAGGGGGACACAAATTCTAACAGCTATTGATTAATAACAGATGTATATTCAACGGGATGGAAGATAAACTGCTCTTGGCAGGGATTTGATGGATAGGTGCTTGCTTCTCAGTTTCCTGGGGAACTCTGCAGGTGCCTCTGTTGGGCTGCAGAGGGTGTTACCTAATGAATTTCCATTGATTGCATGATAGTGAGCATTGATCAGGTCTCTGCTGCCAGTCAGGTCCCTGCTCCCACTGCTGCCTCTGCCAGCCTTCCTCCAGTAGCAAATAACAGCTTCCAAAGACTGTTTTTTTTCTTTTCTTTTATGTTATTTCTTTCTGCTATTAAGGACTGACTTGAAATGATGTACGATCCTAGAAAAGATCAAATCCTAGAAAAATCAGCCCAAAGAGCATGCTGTCTTTATCAATTACTCTGTTTAATGTGTAAAGTGTCCAGCAGAGTGTATAATCCAGTGTTTTGGTCAATTAGTAAATCAATATAATCCAAAGCAGATTTATAAACTGCACACAGACAACCTGGGGAACGGAGTCTTTAAAGCCGATAGCATCAGCCAGCATGTCTCAAGTTATAATGACAAAAGGACTGGGAAGAGAGTAACTAAATGCTGGATTGCTTTGTAATGCCAGTGTGAATAAAAGGCTGCTTTTATACACAACGTGAGGAAAAAGCATCCTGGCCTGCTGTAGGGCTTTTGTGTCTCTGTGTGTGTTAGCTGTGTGTGGATAGATGGCTGCCTCTGCTAGAGAGAGGACAGCGAAAACAGAAAGAAGCAAAAGAAGAGGTTGATAGAGGAAGTAGTAGGGAACTTCATGAAACAGTAATTCCTAATCCACTTGCAGAGGTGTCCTGAAGCGTTGCAAATGCTCTCTGCGCATCACGCACCATAGAAGTGGTTCGGGGTTTTGTTCTCTTCTGTCATTTGCATTGTGCTTTTTGTCTTGTAAAATTAATGGTTGACATTGTTTTGCATGGATTTGAGCTGTGTTGGTCTTCGGATGAAATCCAGATGTATTTCTAAAGATTCCCCATCACCTTTTATCCCTGTAAATGTCTCTTGAATTTCACACTGGGGCTGATACACAACTGCATTTCAGTCCTGCTGCAGACTTACTCATGTGAAGGCCACAGCACTTCCAGTTTACTGAACTATAACTGTACAGTATTGTCCAGCTGGAGATTAATTTTTTGATGGGTTGATGGGCATTTTTCTGGTTGTTATCAACAGCAGTCAGACTAAAATGAGAGTCTCCCTGTGCCCAAAGAAAGTACTGTGCTTTTTTGGTGAGCATTACCAGCAATACCTTGTGGCCTACCCTTTTAATTTGAAAAAAAAGTATAAAGGACGAATTTTACCCAGATGGCAAATAGCTGATTGAAATCCAGCTCTTTTCGCTTTGGTGTGGGTTGTGTGTGGCATTTTTAGTTCATCCCTTTGGAGTTTTTTGATGTTACACACATGAAAAGTGTGTGCTGGGTCACTGCACCCCAGAAAACAGGCATTAAAAAAAGCACCTGCTCAACCCCTACTTAAATTTTTGACCAAAATCCCACCAGCATCACTTCTGGCAATTGTCTTTCACCAGGTATTGCTACATCAGGTGACTGAATTGCAATGCTCCCTAAGTGAAGGGTGCCTGGATAAAGGGAAAAGGCCACAGGACAGTGTGAAAGTGAATCTGTTGTATGATAAATTATACTTTCTGTCTTTCATCATGTCAGTCAAATTAAAATTGCATAAGCATTGATATTAGTTTCTAAATTTTAGCAGCTGTACAACTGAAGGAAATGCCTGCAGGCAGAGAAAAGTTAATTTAATGAAATATTTGAACATATTCCTTATCCTCTTTGTGGTGCCCCTTAGAGGTGTTACTGGGTGCTTATTGCTGGGAATGGACTTCTGCTGCCAGAGAGAAGCTGTCTGCAATAAACGTAACCATCAAATCCCTGAAAATTTCCTCTCAGTGAAAGTCAAGAACTTCTCCTTCTGTGTGAAAATTACATGGAATTACATATAATCAGTTGTTTTAATTTATGACACATCACAACCTGCGTGGGATTTCTTTTTTTTTTTTTCTGAGCATAGAATCATTTAGGCTGGAAAAGGCCTCTTTCCATCAAGTCCAGCCATTAACCGAGCACAGCCATGTCCCTGAGTGTCACAATGCTGCCAAATACAGCAAGATACCATCTGAAAGGATCTCCTTTTTTAGCTAGAAGCTGAGGAAATAATGGTTGTCAGAGTTGAGTCACAGAGATTAATATTAATGAAAGATCTCCTGTAAGCCACTGTAAAGCCTCCTTGGAAATTCAGTCATATCATTTCCCTCATTAGCTGGGAGCTCTTTTGTCATTTGTGCAGTTAACTCACACTTCTGGAGGAATGTAACTGTTTCTCAATGACAGTTTCAAGGAATCTCTGTGTCATGTGGTCTTCTGTAACTCATTTCTCAAGGATATATCTCTCTCAGTCAGTTCCCAAATTCTTAGCTATATTTAACGTATATTAGTCACACACATCATCATATTTTAGAAAACACTGTGGATGTTCTAAAACTTCTGGGCCATTTCCAGGCGTGTACAGAGAAGTAGCATTATTCATGTGAGAAGATCATTGGTTTAATCACCTTGTGTTTTGGGGCTTAGCTGTCTTTGGATGCCTCCTGAGAGCTTTCCTGTAGGAGCATCCTCCTGGCTGGTGGCTCCAGCCTCTGCTGGATCTGCTGGCAGTCCTTGAGGTTCTGTGCACTGTTTCTTCCTCCTCAGCACAACCATACCTGCACTTTGAAGTTACATCGTGTTAACTCAAGACATTGTCTTCTGATCTCTTACAAAGAAATAATAATGAAAATACAAAGGTCTTCCTGATTCCAGCTCCTCGGGCTAAACCACCTGCTCCCTGCAATCACCCCAGGCTTTCCCTCGCTGGGATTTTCCCATACCACTGCACTTCAAAGGAAAGATATTAAATGTTGCTCTGTTTTAATGATTCATTGTAACGTTGTATAATGCAGTTTCTGGCTTTTCTTGTCTCGCTCAGAGCTTCGTGTAACTTCGCCTTTTAATTCGTTTAGTAGTTTTTATTTGAGTCAAGTTCTTCAGAAAATGCCAAGGTAACAAAGGCCAAGTAAGTGTTTTCATCTGGTTTGAATAAAAATGTATCCTGAATTTGAGTGTTTTCTAAAGGGATTTTCTTTTTCTTTTTTTTAATCCTGTGAGATGTCTTGTCTTTTAACAAATAATCTCTAGTATTTCTTCTGCTTTTTGGAGAATGTAAGCAGAATTTAGTTGCTCACAGTTCAAACTCTCAGTGTGCTTAACCAAAATGCACTTTGTGGGCTGCTTGTAGGGGCATTGGCCTAGACCTCTCAGGGTTCTTTCCAACCCAAACTGCTCTATGATTCTGTTCTGCCTGTATCCTCCACCCTTTGTTTTATTCACACATGATAAGGGACAACCTCTAGGCTTAGAAAAGCCAGGGCTGTGGTTTTTTTTTACTCTGCAACTTCTGAAATGACATTAAAGAAAGGAATAAAACTGTATTATTTGATCAGTACAAGTAAACACAAAAAAAGGAAGGGTGACGATAACAATATAGTGAGAAAGCAGCAGAAAAATTACAGGTTCATAAAAACCTCCAAACTCTATCAGTGTTAGCAAGTAAAACTCCACATCAAAAACTTTGTGGTGTTTTTACATCATAAAATCTCATTCTGAAAGGATTAAGTAGAGATAAGATCAGCCATAGAGTAACTGTGTGCAGACCTGAATCCAGCTGACTGCATTTGTGCCTTTCATTCACTCATCACCAAGAAAAGGGTCCAACTTTCACTTAGTCATAGCAAATTCAGATTTTAGAGATAATTTTTCCACCATTTGGGAGGAGGGACTTACTGGTGAAATGCAACAGGAAATCCAGACTTAGATAGTAACCTGCCTTGCCACCAAATGTCAAAAATATATGGACAAAAGATAAATGGGCTGTTTTTATGAATCTGCAGTGCAACTTTATCTCAAAAATAACATAAGCCTGAGTGCTGAATAACAAAGAACTGACAAGTTCTTGGGTTTGTTTTTCTTGATGTACTTATATTTTCATTTTAATTCTTCAGTTAAAACAACCTCCAACTCAAATTTTTAATTCTTATGATGAAAGCTTTTTTTATTTAATTGACAGTTTTGATATGCAACATTTTTTAAGCAATTTGTAACAATCTTAGTTATGTAGTATAAAGTTTGACTTTTTAAAAAAGTGACTCAGGAGGTCTTCTGTATCTCTGAAGTAGTGTGGCTTATTTAAAAAAAAATTTAAAAAATTCTCTGGAGATATAAAGGTAGAACTTTTTTCTAACATTGACATAAACATGTTTTTCATTTGCCTCTAGATTTTGGTATTAATTTTGACGGCAGGAAACTAAACCCAAACGTTTCTGCTAATACATTGAATCTATGCAAAGCAAAAGGCTGCCTGTTAGAACTTTGCAGATTATCCCATTCTGTTCTGCCACTGTCCATTACAGCAGCATTTTGCAGCTTGCAAGGCTTTCACTCTTAGTAAGCATTTTCCTGATGTGAAGTGCAGCACTTTGGGATGCTTTGTGGAGCTTTGTGTTTCCCAGGATTTATATTCTGCTTCAGTCTCCTCTCTTTAGCCATTATGAGAGAGATTATCATCTTCATGCAGATGATGTTAAGGTGTAAGTAGTTTCCTGTAGCACTCACAACTTTGAGAGAACAGCTTCCTTCTGCAAGATTGAGTTTGTTGTCTTTAGGATAATTGTGTGTGTGTCTGTGTTTCAATAATCTTTTCCGGGGTTGGGCCATGCTGGCCCTACCTGGTGCTTCAAAACCCTCATAATTTCTCCCAGAACTAGTTTCCAGTATTACAGCATAAGAGGAGCACTCTACACCTCAAACCCAGCAGCAGTTAGGTCAGATTTGCAATTTCTTCCCAAACTGATGTTATGTGGTAGCCTTAAATATTGCAGGAGTGACACAGTCAACCTGAGCTGTCTGAGCCTGAGCACCTCCTCACTGGTGGGAGATTTGCAGGAGATTTTGGTGTCTGTGACTTGATGAGCTTTCACTTTTCCCTCTGTTTTTGTCAGTGTGGAGTCTTTCTTATTCTAGTAACTTCATTACTCTCTTTGTGACAAATTAAATTAAGAATTTTTGCCTACGCCAGGCTTCTAATGGTGCCTAAAAATAATTTCAAGACCAACAGCATAATGTCTTTCAGTAATTGCTAAATATGAATAAACTGACAAGGCTAAAATAAGAATCAGGCCAATTAAACCTCTCTTTGAGGACAGTGGTGCCTGTAATTAGAGATGTTCAGGAAATGGTTCTCCCTCGCTCCCCACCAGTCCCCACCCTTTTTCTCCCACAGGATGATGGAAGTGAAGGGAGAGAGCACCCACCTCGAGCATTATAGTGCTCACGTGGGAATCTTCAGCAGCCTCCCTAGAATGTGAAACCTCATAGTGAGCTTTTTAGAATGCATTTCTGAGAAATGTCTTGCTTTTTTTTTTTTTTCCCTTAAGAACCAGTGCTTTCTGAGAGAAAAAAAAAAAAAAAAACCTAAAAAAAAATCTCAATAATGCACTATTTGTGGTGGTGGAGAGGGGATATTTAAGTGTCCTGTTCAGTGAATTGAAGGCCTTTGATTTGGTAGTGTGTCAGTAACAATGCTGCAGGACTTCCAATCTGTTGTCTCAGCAGTCTGTAGGAGCCTTACTTTAAAAATGAGTGATTTACCTCTTTCGAAAATGTTTATTTCTCAATAACTAGGTGAGAAATTGTATTATGGAGCTTCATTGTAGGTGGACCATAATCTTCACCTGCAGCTCAAGGTGGAACACACAGTCTAACTTCAAGCCAGGAGGCTACTTAAAATAGAGGAAATAGAGTAAATGAGTAAAATAAATAGAGAACTTGAGAAAGCTGTGTATAGCAAGAGAGAGATACCTGCAAGGAACTTTTGTGTCTGTGTGATCCTCAGTGCACCAACTTTTTCTAATAGGTAAAAATCTATCACATGCCATAAGGTGGTTGTAAAACAATTAGTTGTTACTCTTTTAAAATATATCCACATTACTCTTTAATCTAGTTTCTCACAACAGCAGCTTCTTGTTTTAATGAGACTTCAAATGAATGCAGATTTATAAAATGCAGATTATGACCACCAAGGAGATATTTCTTACTCTTTACTAGGTCTTTCAATCCTTCAGTATTTGCATCCTTGATCTAACCAATTTCTACCTTAAGGATTGTAATTTTCTCTCTGCATGGTGAATTGCAAACCTTGTCCGTTTCAAAGATGTTTGGCTTTTGTCTGTTTTGGTGTTGCTTCCTTTTATCCTGACTTCAGGATACCTGAGGTGTGTTTTTTAAAACTCTGAATATGATGTTGAAAGTAGGAAATAATACAAGACTTTGTCTTCAGAAATAAATTCCTATTTGTGAAGTGTTGAAGCTTGCACTGAGCATTTGTCAGCTCTCATTGTTCAGCAGCATGGTACAGTTGTATAATGTAAATTTAGCAGGATTTTTTTTTTTTTTTAAAGAAACTTTGCACTGACTTTTCTCAGTGTGAACAGATTCCAAAGTCTTCAAGGTTTTGTTCATCCTAGACTTTGTATGTCACAGCAGTTTCTGGTGTCTTGAATGTGGCTTAATTGGCTCCCAGATGTGAGAACAAAATGGACCCATTTTTCATTTATCTGTAGAGAACATGGACATGTGCAATTACATCGTTGGAATGTATTGATGGGCAACCCTATAGATTGACTTTTTTTTTTAATCAGGGTTTTCTTTTTACAGTCAGCGAGAATTGTATGGAATGCGTTGGGAATCCAGTGGGAATGTGTATTTCCTATTCACTCAGAGGTCCAAAAGCCAGCATGACATTGTCTTTGCAGTAAATTGTATTTTCCCTGAATTCTCTGCATTACAGGCTGAGGAGTCGGATCAAAACCTGGTGCTCACAGCAGCAATGCCTGCATGATATATTGTCATCTATTGATAATATTTTTTAGCATGGCACCTAAACAAGGGCAACGCCTTACAGAAGGTTGCAAAATAAAAAATGAAGGGGGTTTTGGTATGACTAAATTAGTAACTCTGTTGATCTAAAGAGGTTTCTCAGCATTTGTGTGCTTTTTTTCTTTAAACTCCTGTTCCATATCCCCTCAATTTAATTGCTAATGGGAAATTTAGCTCTGGGGACAATTTTTAACAGCCATCACAAGCAAGAATGTCATTCCAGAAGTGGCACCTGATATTACTGTCTTTTCATGGTGGCATTAGTAAAGTAGTCTTAATCGGGCAAATACATTTGCAACTCAAGATTCTCTTCGCCCCATCAGCTACTATGAAAATTCTCCTTACATGTTTGAATCATCTTCCCTTAATGAAAATTCATGGGAACAGAGGAGAATGAGTGGTAGTGATACAAAATAATAGGTGCCATCAGGCACAAGTGTGTTTTATGAACTTGTGTCACATGAAGCCTTGGGAAATCCTATACACATGAACACCTTCGCAAATTATGTTTATCTTATACATGCGCAGAAGCAAACTACAATTTTCTGGTCTTCAGGGTATCTTCAAGTGGGTCTGTCTATTCTTGCTGGTTCAGTCTGAGCTAAGAAATACATCAGTAACCCTCTAGACTTTGCAAGATTACTTTGGATAGATAGAGTTGTATGAAATTTCTTGTTGAGACATGAAAGCAGATGAAATTCAGCTGGTTTTACTCTTCAGTGTGATGTGAATTTCTTACTAGTTCAAGAAAATAAGTTAAAGGACTAGTCAGAGTGTCACAGAAGTGATTAAATTGTTCTTCCAGGTTGTGCTGATACTGTAAGGGAAGGAAACCATAGTTTCAGAAAGAAAGTAAAGCCCAATTACCTCTGAGTAAAACTGGCAATTTCCGTTTTACCTCTTTCCCCAGAGGAAAGGTGTTAGAACCATGCTCTGTAGAATGGATCAGGCAAAAAAAAAAAGAAAAAAAAAGAGATTTAAATACTTAAGTTGGTTACGTGAGGCTTAATTACAGCATTATGTTAGATACTTTCCATCATTAGAAGCCAACAACCCCCATGCCCCCTCTCACCACTGCAACTCGGGAACCTGCAGAGAACAATATCCCATCACTTTGAATTGCAGTTATTTCTTCTAGTTATGGATATAGTGCAGTTCCTTCACTTAAAGGAGTTTTTGTTCACTTTTCATCTTCACATTTCATCTCACAGAGGGGGGTGATCACAGTGCAGTAGTGTCTGGGGTGCATTTGGTGAAGTTTTCAGGTGTCAGAGTAGTTTTGAGATTTTTCAGGTTAGTTACAAGCTCTGGCATTTCAAGCAAGGAAACTGAAGGAAAACCACGCAGCAATGAGTAATTTGCCATTTCCCAATAACCTTCCAAGCAGAACTGAGTGGGTTTTGCATGGCTTTCACAATTGCTTTGAAGAGCATTCAAATGTACCTCTCATGTTGAAACAGTCTTGTACTTTGGTTTCCCACACACCAGTCAGTAGTGTGTCCTAAACAGTCCTCTGCAGGGCATTCCCAGACTCATATGTGAGAATTTCGTGGTTGAACCACTCCTGTTTCTTCCAGGCAGCTGCCCAACCAGTTGTTTTAGCTATTGGCTTTCCCTTTTAATCTTTGCTGCCTTGGTTACTCACATGTGCTAAAGAATGAATGTTATTAACTCGGATGATGACAGAAGCAATGAACACAAACTTGTTTAAACTGGGCATGTAATTTGAAGTTTTTAAGAGGAATCTTCAAGTGGGAGCAAGTTCTTCACCAACAGTGTTGTAGGTTCTGTTAGCTCCTCAATCCTTTTTTGAAAGTAGCACTTCTATATTTTCTTCTCAATCCTGTGTCAGAGAACGGCTCCTCTGAATTAATATAAATTTACTACAAACAGGGAAACGGGACCTGCAGGGACCACGAAATACATGGCATTTGCCTTTGGGCAATGCTATGGAAGGATGCAGTCGATGTCTGGTTCAGGAGGATCTGCTGAGTAAATACTGCAAGTTTTCCCATGTGCCATAGCCCACAAAAATTCCCAGTGGAAATGCGATACCTGTAGTAGAAGACCAACTGCCACAATGGTATTGCACATTATAATGTGCAATAACAGCAGGAGAAATAAAAAACATGGGCATTATGCTGGTTATTTGCAGTAGAAGCACATTGTTAAATAATATTCCAGTGGTCCTAGGAATGGATTGTGATGAGGAAGGACAAGGTAGAAACATCACTTCTCTTTGCCGTTCTTGAGACACACATTTCATCCCCATGGCAATGACCATATCTATCCAGTTTGAAGTCTAATTCTTAATGAAAAATCCCTTAGGGCTCCCTGCAGCTGTGGGAAAGTTTCTCATTATGTTCTGCAGGGCTTAATTTTCCATGCAGGGCCATTGATGTTTTTAGTTCACGGGAAAAAAAAATAAAAGCCTTACTGATGAGAGACGTTGGAGAAAACAGACTGCTGGTGAAAATACACTGAGCAAGAGCTATCAGTCCTTGTTTGGGAGAGAAGACATGGAAGCTTCAGTGTGTCTTAGATGGCAAAGGAAACTGCCTTTCAGTTGAATGTTATTGAAGGGCTTTCTTTTCCTCTTAGTCCTCACACTGTGTCTTGGTGCTTGGGGGGCTTATTGTGTTCCCATTTGGAAATCTGTGTAGTAGATGTGGTCCTTACTGGATGCTTTGTGTTTAAGGGGTGGGAGAAACTTTTTTTAGTTTGAAGATGGTAAAGGATGAGATTACCATTATTTCCTTATTTTCAGCATATTTTCTCTAATCGTATTTGTGAGTCGGCTTTGGCTCAGCTGTCTTTATTGATGGTTGGGTGGAACTGCCAGTGTAGGAAACCAAATCTCAGGGTCTTAGAACTGAAAATACTTGATACTTTTGGGTTTGATAAGACTCTCCTTACAGTCTCTCCCTTGTGTAAATGATATAATTAACTTAGGTTGCATTATCAGATTGCTTTAACATTCTTTAAAAATCACCGTAAAATAACAGACTTTGGAGTAGTAATCGCATAAGTAATGGAGGAATGCAGTAATAACAGTAATTCCTACAGTATTATCTTTTAAAATTTGTTCATTAATTTGAAGTGTTGGACACTGTTTTGCAAATCTTAGGTATTAAACAGAGAACTTGTCCTTTGAAAATTAGTATTGGTGAATAGTAAGAGTAGTAATAAAAAAAAAGAAATGTAGTACAACCTCTGGATACCGAGATAAAAATAATAAGGCCAAGGCAGTCAGCTCTAGATCTATTTCTCTGTTTTAACGAAAGTATGAGACAGAGTTTTACTGCAATTTAAAATAATTAATCTTAAATAAGTACATAATGGCAGCAAAATCAATGCAAATCTACATAAATAGTCATGGTGAATTAGAACGTAGTACTACTGAATGGACTGCTCAAGATTTCATTAACTAGCAAGACTGAAGAACCTGTTTTCTAAGAAAAAAATCCTTTATCCTATACCAGTTGCTTTAGGTCGTTAATTTGAGAAGCTGATCATTTTGCATCATTAATCATGATAATTAGAGACAGATTTAGTGAGCTTTAGTTCAGTTCTCAACTAGATTAATAGTTGTGTAATCCAGTGTTTATTAATACAAATGAAGTAAATTAGAAGCATGACATTATGAAGAGGAGGAAGAAACTTCAGGAACTTTCCTGGATCGTCCCAAAACTCCATTAATTTACCATGACAGGTTGTTCTTCAGTAGTTTGCTTTGTTTTGTTTCAGTCTTTTTCCTCCTGCACTAATAATGCTGCCATTCACCCTGGAGAAGAATGTATGTAATGATTTCTAAAGCTTATGTTTACAGTTCCTGAATATCCATAGATTCTGGTATTTGGGTGGAAATGGGAGTAGGGAATGTACCAGCCATGGGTTGTGCCTTTTTATTTAATACCTATTCCTATCTGTACGATCGTGTTCTTCCTTCACCTGGAGGCTCTGAGCCAGCATTGCCAACACAAGCAGGATTTCGTGCGTCAGGAGACTCCTACCCCAGTGTGGTGGCAGCAGTTTGTGTGTGAGTGTTGCCATGCAGGAGTTCCAAACAAGAAATCCTGCGGACAGCGATGTCTCCTTGCTGCTTCTCTCAGGTAGGGAGGAGGGAGTGTTCCTTCTGCTGCCTCTGACTCTGTTGCTTTGCTTCAGAGAGGAGTTGTGTGTGATGGAGTGGAGTGTAGAGGCAAGAGGTTTTCCCCAGCTCTGAATTTTTCATTCCTTTCCTGAGCCAGGTGTCTTCAGGTGTCTATGTTTTCCCACTCTGGAGTTCACAGGGCAGATTAATGCTGGCTTTAAAAAAAAAATCCCACTGGTACTGATCCCTCCCCAGGGTTCTGGCATTGATCAGGGGGTCTGTGAGTGCTCCTGTGCCTGGGAAATGCAGATTTCCAGGGACTTTATTGAACTTGTGTGCTGAAGCACCTCCTTTTTGGGCCATATGTGTAGTTAAGGGTAAAACCTCAGACTTATTTAGGGTTGGCATCAGTTTCTCATTATAAATCTAGTGTTTCAGCACTTCCAGAAATGAGAGGTTCTTCTCATGGCCTGTTTGAGCCTTGTTGATTCCCATGCCACCTTCTTTCTTTTAAAATAACTTTAAAATTAGGACGAAAATAATGACTGTTTCACAGGGTTAGAAGATTCCTGATAGCTGAAAACATCTATGAATTAAAAATCTCCATGTACTTTTAGCAGCTGGAGGAAATCTGCATGTGTTCATGTCTTTTCTTATGTCCTCTACCAAAACCCACTAACCCAACTGATCCACAGATTGCCAAGAGTCACCAGCATTTTCTTGCTGAGAGATTTTTTTCCTTTTGAAAGTAACCCCTCTTTCCTCCTGAAATGGAAGGCTTGTTTTTAACAGGGCAGTTCTTGACCTTCTTTCACCTTTTTGTTTTGGATACACAGGCTTAGCTTTGTATTGAAAATCACATTGCGAATCTAAATAGTCACGGAAAACTTCAGAGCTCCCTGCGAGGAAAGCACCAGTTGCTGTATTCCTGTATTTTGAACAGCAGCTCCTTACAATGCAAAACACCAGGCAGCAGTTGTAGAGGAGGTAATTTCCTATCCAATCCAGGCTCCTGGTTACAAATCACCTGACAAAAAGATCATGAAGAAGTAGTTGTGCGATGTGCTGGGCCGTCACTCCGGTTATTCCACAGCACCTTTCCAGTGAGCAAGTTGAGAAATAGGACCTGGTATCCAGTGGAAGCTCCTTAGGGTAGGTGGTTTCAGTTTTGCCTCCCTTGATTTGAGTAAGACAAGCCTGTTTGCATCTGGGAAGGGAATTCTCTCGGAGCATGCCTTCACATGCAATTTCTCATGCCTTTTTGGATCATCTTAAAAGAAATCTATACCTGTAGTTGACCTACTTAATCTGTGCAATTATTCCACTTTGCTTGGGTGTATGCACATCGTGTTCTTGTCTCCGTTTTTTTCCCCCCGGTTTTTGGCAGTCATTTTATTCCTTGTTAAAAATACCATTTGGTTGTTAATGGGAACTTAAGAGTTGAGTATTTCTATTGTTAAAATTACTGGCCAGAAGAATGGAGGCAGGAACCAGACAGTGCTTAGCAAAATCACAGCCCATTCACCGCTTTCTCAGAAATCCTGCTGGATTCATTTAGGTGTTTTTAATAGCGATGAGTAAGGCTACTGGAGCCCTGCTGAAAGCAAGTGAAATGTCAGGGATTATTGGTTCTAGTTAAAAATGCACCCATTTCTCAACAGAGCTCGATGCTGCAATGTCTCTTTATCTATGAATCTGCTAAGAGATTTCCAAGAGCTGATGGGTATCTTGTGCCTAATTGTCGTCTTTTGTGTGATGCCAAATTTGCTCATGTGTTCCTTCCTTCATGGCTGTAAAGCTACAATAATCTTCAACGCTCCAGAGTCTGCAGCCTACATAAATTAAGTGTTTCCGGGTCAAATTGCCTCTGAGTGGGGTGTATGTAGAGAGGATTCAGCCCTGTAAAACCCTTTTTGCTCTGTGATCCAGCAGAACTTAGTTACCAGGTGAAATTGAGGGATGTAAGTAGTTTTCCTACAGACACTGAGTCATTTGGTGTTTCTTTCTGGCTCAGTACTGGCACTCTTAACATACTGTGTTATCGGTTCCTTAATCAATATAATTAAACATCAGCAAATCTCTTTAACTTTAATCAGACTTTAATTTAACTTAATCAGACTTAGTTTTGTTGAAATTTACTCTTCTCAGTTGTGGTGAAATGCTTACTAACACAGGAAAGAACGACACTTTACTTGCCTCATGTTATTAAGGCTATACAGGTCACTATGCTAGCGGAACAACAGTAAATTACAGATAAAATCAAAATTAAATACAGAAGTTTTTAGCCTAGATATGGTAAATTTTTGGCAATATTAACATATGCAGATTACTATACGGCATCTGATGCTATTTAGTGCTTTGGTTGTAATACTTTGGACCCTGATGTTTTGCTTTACATTTTTCTTGTAAATGTTGCTTTTGTAGAGTTGCTGTAATAAATTCTTTCCTGTGTTTTCCAAAGTATTGCCTTGCCCCTTGGCTATCATAGGGAAACAGCTGTGATTTAAGACATCAGCTTTGCTATTAAACATCAAGTGGCTACATAGCAGCCATGAATCATCTTTATGGATGTGTTCTGACTAAATCATAGGACTCATTAGGTGTGGATGGATGGGTATCTGAGAAAGTGATATAGGTAATAGGCTGTCTTCTAAGATAATGAAAAAGTTTTCACCTTCACTTTTCTTTATATATTCTTGCCTTGGAAATGGTGGCTTCAAAGCAAAGCTTGCAAACACACAGCTGACAATGCGTCTATCCCTGTAAATCCATACACAAAGGACTGATTAATGTGGTTGAATGGTGATTATTCACAACTGGGACTTCCATAGCAGACTCTTTTATCAGACAAGAACAAATTAAGTTTGGGTTCTTTTTCAAGCTGGAAGTTCTCTGGCATCTGATGGCCAAGAAAGGATTGTCCCTGGTGTTCTCAGAGGAAGGTGGGGCGATTTACTGGGATGAATCACGCAGGAATGTGCAGAAAACAAATTTTCCAAATTTCTGTTTTGCCAAAACAGCCATTTAAATAGCAAGCATTCCTTCTACACATGGTCTCTGTGGGAGGGTATTTAATCTTTCCTGTCTAATCTATTTATTTCAAGGAAATTATTTTATTCTTCTACAGAAGAAGCAAAGATATAAGGAAATTGCCTCTTGGCCAAGTCATATCTCTTAACCCAGAAAATACAATTCACCCTCCCAAACGAGCGGGGTTAATCTGCTCTTCTTGATAATGTTTTGCTATAATCAGATTTTTCATAGTTGCTCTCTAAATACTAATTTTTTTTTGATCAAGCTTTCAATTTATTTGCTGCAAAGAATGGTTATTTAACGACAAAAACCCACAAAAAAATAGCCTGAACATTAACTGCCCTAAGACACGAACTCATTAGAAGCACACAGTCAGATTGATTGGACTGATAGTGATGGTGATGATAATAATAATAATAATTGCATTACAGCAGTGCCTTAGGATCTTAGCTGTAAATTAGGTTCTCATTCTGGTAGGTACAAAACTAAGATCCTCTCCAGCTCAACAACAAGTGAAATGAGAAGCAGTGAGAGCTTGAATACAAATCTTCTCTTCCTTTTTGTTTACTAAAAAAAAAAAAAAAAAAAAAGAGGAGACCTGTCTTGATCCCAGCCAGATATAGAGTCATTTAAATAATGACCTCTATGATCATTGAATCCAGCCATTAACCCAGTCCTGGCAAGTCTGCCAATATGCCAAATTCTGTTCTTCAGCTCCTGCAAAAAAAGCAAAACATCTGTTGAGCATCTATGAAACACTGCTGTACAGGAATTCAGCACATTCTCACCTCTGTTTGTGGTAAGCAGTTAATAAAGAAATGAAATAATGAATGATGCAGGTTCCAGCTGCAGCAAGGCAGGTATTGGTGGTAATAAGCAGGGAGCAGAAATGCCTGTTTGAAGGATGAATTGGGGTTTGTACCGAGCTATTGCTTTTACAGTCAAGCAGATGTCATGGGCTTGCTTTACAGGATATTATGATATATGAAACCAAAGGCTTCTGAGCAGTAAAAATTACTCCTGTCAATTCATCTTTGTGTATGGCACTTTGATATACTGTTCACAGCTTAATTATATTGTCATAGTCGAGAGATTAAAACAGAAGTCAGGTTGACTCTTGCTTAAACCTCTCTCTGAAATAATGCTCGTAGGTGAAGGGGGAAAAAAAATCCATAAGATCTATATAAAATCCCATTATAATGTATTGTGCCATCAATAACAGGTTCCTTCCATCCAGTTTCACATCGTGCAGTTAGGGAGATTTTCATCAGCTATCACTCACTGCACGAGCACAAACAGCCAACACCAGACATCCATGGGGAAAAGCCAGAGAGTGGGAACTCTCCTTTGGACAAGCCTTGGAGTGGCTGGGGTGTGGAATGTGCCAAACCACACTGGAGTTAGGGCAGTGGAACCACGACAAAATCCTTTGGTGCGGGTTTGTGGGTCTGACTGTGGGAAGCGTCTGATAATTCCATGTGGGAAGGCCTGGCTGTCCATTCACTGGCACGGAGACAGTCACCTGTCTCCAGAGGAAACTCTTGGGTGGTGGCACCCAGGGCCCCTTCAGCTGCCATCCCTGGCCAAGGGACAGGAAGGGATGAAGAGTTTTTCAGATCTTGAGCTGGGCTCGGTTTGTTACCAAGGAGATGTATGGGTTTTGGGTTTGCCTATTAATTGGCAAGTTACACACGACAAAACAAACTCTGTAATCAAAATTAATTGCATGATGTTGTTTAGGCATGCAGCTTCTGAGGTTTAATTGTTACCAACTACAGTGATAAAAGCAAAACCTAAGGGAGAATTTTCTGTGTTCTCAGACTCTGTGTTACTCTTTGTATATTTTGCTTTCATCTAATAAGTTCCTCTTGTGTGAAGCTGTTGGTTAAAATGAATTCCATATAGGTTCCTAATAGACATCTACACAGCATCCAAAAAATCAGTGTGGTTAAAGTAGGTTGAAAATTTTCAAGATGTTTTGTTTGGCATATTGGTCCTGCACCTTATGTCTCTGGATGATGCTGTAATGCATATACAAATTAAATATAATATTAATGATTACTGCCAGGTGCTGCTGCTGCTGCTGCAAAAAAAGTAATTTAAATACAGACAAGTAAATGTAAGCTAAGATGAAGGTGCTAATACAGTTTATTGTATTATTTGCTGCCCATATTTTATATACATTGATTCAAATGATGGGTTGAGGCATGCACTTAATTTATTTAATGACTTCCCGCAGTAGTTGTGATTTTGCCCATGGGCAGCTTTCAGAGTGACAGCTTGGAAGGTGGAGAAAGGTTGTTTATCTTTTAACTCGAGGATGAGAAGCCAAAGGTGTGGACAGGCAGAGGTGCTGGCGATGATGCCAAGTGGTGTCTGCTCCGTAAAAATGGCTAATGAGGAATTTTTTCATTGCAAGTGATCACTTTCAAACACTGTGGAATTTTTTTCTGTGGATGCAAAGGTAGGGCTGCTCCCATATTCATCTGCCTGGGGATGTGGCACATGCTGACAGCATGATTTAGATATATGTGAGCAAGTAGATTAATGAAGCATCAGGAAAAAGTTCAGACATACAATCTTCTGTACTTACTTTGCCACTAAAAGGTTGGATTGGCTGTCATAAATTACTAATCTGAGCCTTCTAATGGTACCAATTTGGTGCCTCTGCCTTTCTCTTCAGTAGTTTAATGAAATCGTGCTTGCTTGCCTCACATATTAAAGAATCTATGTAATAAAACAACAGAAAAGAAAGAAAACCTTGCATAATTCCCTGGATACCTGGATGTAAAGAAATGGGTTGGAATCTGATGTTTGCAGATACTTGCTTTGCTCCAACAAATTCTTCCCATGTATGCAAAGTGGTTGTATAATTTATGTAAACACATTTTTTCCCCAATTTTACATGTTTGGGAAAAAATAAGTGTTTAGTATGCTGTAATTTTGTAAGAATGCTGCAGAAAAATGGTGGAGTACTACAAATTGCTTGTAGAGTCCATGGCGCATATATAGGTGAGAAAATTTTAGGAAAGCTTCTGATCAAAGTCAGAAAACAAATCTTCAGCATTCAGACATTTTCAACATTCTAGGAAAATGAGGATTTTCTTTTTTTCCCCATGCTGAGGCCCCAGTTTCAATGAAGTCAGATCTGTGACCTGATACTTAATGTGTAATTTGAGGCCCTTGCCCTGGGTGGAAATCCTGTTGTTATTTAGCAGTAACCTGCTGCCCCTGAGGCACAGTGTCAATTCATGTACAATGTATTTAGTGATGTGTTCTGGGTGCACTAAATAAGAATTTGATTTTCCATTAAAGGCTTGTTGAGAACAGCTATCTTTCTGAAGAGCTTTTCACATCTGTTCTTATCTCACTATTTTAATTGTCTAGAGCTGTATCTGTGTGCCAAGATTCCTTTTTTTTTTCCTGTAATAAATTCCTTTATGATGCTGCCGAATGCTGTTGTTAATGTGGAATTGCCTGGCTTCACTTGGTGATTCTAATGCCTCTTGGGTGAGCTTTGTCCATCTCATTGAGACTTAATAAAATCAGTAAATATCTCTATTTTAGTGTGTGGGTAATTTGCTTTTTAAAAAAGGATGAGGTAAAGTCCAATGCTGTGTAGTGATGGTTGGCATAGTAATATTGTTGTTGCTTTAGAAAAGCATTCGCTGTGCAGGAGACCAGAAGCAACAGTTTAGCTATTATTAATCTCTGGAATATTTGGGCTTCTCTTTTTGGCGTGATTTGCTAATAGAGTGTTTCGCTTGAGTAACCAATGTCTTCTGAAGGAAAAAATAAACAGATTTGTTTATCTGTAGCAGCTTGTTGTGATTTTTCACTTCCTTTCTCTGTTTGTATTTATTATATTTTATATGTAATGTATAAATATTGATATCTTGGAGAATTTTTACAAATAATCTTTTTCTAATATAGTTGTCTGTGTCCATTTTATTTTTTTTTTTTGGCCAGATTATATATTTTGGTGCTGAGCAGAATCATTTTGGTGCTGAGCAGAATCCTCATGCTTTCCTTTTCTATCATAAATGAACATCACAGATATGCAATTTAAAAATATATTCTTTTCCAAGCAGTTATGGATGTGGTGTTCTTAAAGTAATGCAGGGAACCTGGAACTTCCCAAGATGATGGGAATGCAAGTGTAGCTCTTGCTGGTGTAATTGAGTTAATGCTCCAGAGATGTCTGAAAGGGGGGTGTGTGTGTGTGTGTCTCTTCAAGGTACTGATTCCAGTACGTGGTCCTTGGTTTGTCCCTTGCATATCCCATAATGACAATTCTGCCTGCCCTGGTGAAGCACAGCTCGTGTCCCACGTTGGAAGCTTTGCCAGTACTCCTTGTGTGCTCCCTGGGGAGGAGGCTGAACACGTGGAGATCTCCTTGACACTTGTCTCAGCTGTTCCCAGGAGTGAAAAGTAACATGCTGGAAGGATTTGTGTAGGTGGGGCGTTCTATTAGCTACAGGTGAAGGAATTTTGAGGCTAACTCAGTCTGGAAGAAATGATCTAATCTTTCTGTATTTCTCCCTTGCTACACTGATTTCTGCGGATTTGACTAGTCCTGTGTGTGAAAATAATTTAAAATGTCTCCATATATGTAAGTTAATAATGAAATAATTCTCTAAAATGTTTCTGTTCCTATTCTACATTGAAGTTTTTTAGTAGTTGCTGGTTTTTAATTTTGTTCTTTAGTTGAACTTAGTATATTATCATGTTGAGTTACTTGTTGAAAATCTTACTGAGTTCATTAGAGTTCCTGCCAGTTTCTAAATGTTAGAGTTAAATCTTTCTGATAGTAGGAGCTCCTTGCTCTGCAGCTCCCTAGATTTTTGTTCAGGTAAGATAAATTCCTAAAGTAATAAGAAGGGTTTATGTGTTACTGCATAAGTAATGGATATAGTTACTTTGAAGATGAATGAAGTATTTCTCCTACTGTACATGGTTTCAGCAGAAAAGATTAGAGCTGGACTAAACTATAAGCCACTGCTGTTAAATATTTCTGTGGAGATAATGCAGGTTCTTGACTTCGTGGTTTATTTGACAGGGAATCTGGACTCATTCCTGAGTATGCCGTGAAAGTTTCCTGTGAGCAAATAATCTCTCTTAATTTGCCTTTTCTAGAGAAAATGAAAAATAGTCATAATCTTCTCTTGGATAGAACCTGGTATTTAGCAATATGTTCAGATCTTGAGAAGAAAAATAGATTTTTGTTGTCTGCTTACACTTTAAAATTACTGTGCTTGTAAATGACTGTGGAATTGCTAGAGTAAATTACTGCACTATAAAATACTGCTTCTTGGTGGCTCGGGAAGAGTTTTTAGTGTACATGCCACACTTAAAAGATACTGCAACATAAATTAAATTTATTTGAAAGGTATTATTGGGTTTTGTGTACTCTGTACTGAATAGTAGCGTATCCTTAGCAATGATTACTCATAAATCCCACAATTATTCAAAGAATAGCCGCACGATTAGAGTAGCATTGACTGTGTTATCCTGTGTTATTACAACAGTATGGAAACATTTTAATAATAACAAGGGATTTAATTGGTATAAAGACTTCTTTGCAGAATGCTAAACACTTTGGTAAGCAAGGTATTTGAATTGTGCATTACAGGCACCCGGAGTATTATCAGTTAATTAGGAACTGAAGGGGCAAATGCAGTGTTAGCAAAGGCTCTTCCACTTCTGCACAGTTGTTTTTCAGTATTAAAATGGCTGGAACAATGATGATAAGTTTTATGTGACTTTGAGTATGGTTTCTTACCTTCTGTGAACACTTCCTAAAACACACTTTTTAAGCACTTTTCAGGGAACAGTGCACGATTAAGTTTTGCAATGAAGGTTCTGATCTACAGCTAGAAAGTAATGTGGAAGTGCTTACATCGTAATAGAATGGCATAAATATTTAATTTGTTTCTGGGAAAAGCTGTTTGTTTATCAGCAGATGTATTTTGTCAGGTGGTGGGAAACTACGAATTTAGGTTGACTGGTCCAGGTAGAGGAGGAGAAGCATTAATGAGAGTCGGGTACCCTGGGGAGTTCTTCATTATTAACCTGCCAGTTTTAAATTCCATCTGTAACATACTAATCAAATGCTTGTGACAGTTTAAGCTTTATTGTCACCTTTAAACCTCTACAGAAGAAGGATTTCCTCTGAAATCTGGCTGTTTCTTGCCTAGCTGTTAATTATGCCTAGTGACATATCCTGATAGTTCCTCCTTGCTTTCAGGCCACTGTTGTCTGCAGACTTCTTTTGCTTCAAGGCTACAGTATTTTATCCTCTCTCTTTGCTGTTCCTCACTTTTCATTGAAATTCTTGGCAGAAATGGTGGCCCACACAAGTATTTTATCTTTTGTTCAAACCTTTGGTTGTTTATGACCAGTCAGCTGTCAAAACCCTGTGTCTGCTGGTGAGCTACAAACTTATCCTTGCTGGAGGCTGAGTTTATTTTTCTTAAGGAATTAAATATGTTATCATATAGATGTGGTGGTGTTGAAAGTAGCTAAAAATATATTATTAATGGTTCACAGAGGAGGAAGACTGTTGCTAAGCAGGCCAGGGTGGATTGTCATTTTGTGAATAAATACCATTTTCCTTGCAAGTGTTTGTGCAAGGCTCAGAGGTGACTGTCCTCACCCAGGGCAGCACAGGGTGACACAGAGTCCTTGTCCTTGCCCTTTCAGGGGTGCAGAAGGGACACTTGTGAATGAACTGGATGGAGAGATGTGCTCCACTCTCCTTCCCACTCAGAACTTGTCTTGCTGGTGCAAGCTCCCTAAAATCAGATTCCAGCTGTGCCCAAGGGCTGACTGTTAAGGAGGCAGAGGGGAGAGCACATCCCTTCTCCCTGCTTTCCAAACTGAATGTGGCTTTTTGGGGAAAGGCCACAAAATCTCTCAGGGTGTGAAAAGCTGTGGCATTGCATCAGGGCTGATGGCTGGGGTTGAAATCCTGTACTGGTTTGGGTTTTTTTTTTTTTCAAAAAGATCTTTCTCTACCAGAGCTTGTGCAATAGTACTGCCTCAGTACCTGTTGTGGTGTTTGAGTCTCACATTAAAATGTGCATTTACCCTAAATTAAGTAAATATTAATATAACAGACTGATTTCGTCCTCCAGGATGTTTATTGTACCTTTACACCAAACAAATTAACTCCAAATGGCAGAGTTCTCTCTTGCTGTGCTGCTGGCAGGTTATTTACTGGTTTGTCTGAGAGCAGTGTCAGAAGCCCCTGAATTCCCCTTCCCTCACCCAAAAAACTCCTTCACGTATTCGATTGAGTTGGAATGCATAAAGTGCTTCTGGGGGGAAATGTTCCACAAGTACAGCTGAAGGTAAAGGCCTGGCAGTGTGATGTTGTGAAATCATGCTGCTGGCAGACCTGGCAGGGAAAGGATCTCACCCATTTAATGGTTTTTTTTTGCTCTTCCAGCTGTTGGAGTGCCAGCCTTCCAGGGCATCAGGATAAAATTTGCTTATCTAATATCTGTAATTAATGCATGAGCGCAGTAGCGTCGTAAAGGTGGAAAATGATGAACGGCAATACGGCATTTTATTTCTGTTACTTACTGTACTCTCCAGCCAGATTATTGTTAACCCCAGATGTTTTATGACTTTTTCATAATAGCACAGGGTGTTTTATTCGGGGTATTAATTGGAGTTACATTTTCTAATGTAGAACTTCATTCTGTCCTTCATTAAATAAGCTAAAATTGCACTATTTGTCAGTTTATGGTTCTAACAGCTCTTTATTTTTTAAGAGTTGTGTAGGAGGAAATTCAAATTTATTGTTCTATATGTTGCTAGTCTGGGACAGGCAGAATTAGAGAGGAGAAACATCACAATCTCACAGCTCAGCATAAAGCTAGAAAATAACTCCAAGACCAGTGATTTTCTCCTGTTTTGGTTGAAGAATCTATTAAATGGAAGTACATGAGAGAGTTTTAAAAGAAATTGATTTCCTTACTAACAATGTTTTCTTGCCTGAATAAGAGTTTAATCATATTGGTGGGAAACAAAATTGATGAACCTTTAACATCAGATGGTACAGAAATAGTGATTAGAAACCATTTGCCTACAGCTTAGAAGACAAAAATTTAGATTAAGCACAACTGAAACATTAATTTAATCTAATTCTGTTGAAGTCATGGGGAAAATCTGCTGCTGCAAAATTAATCTTACTCCTCATTTCCAGTTATGAAAAGAGTGAAATAACGTCAGTATAATTCTAGTTTAAAAGTCATCAATATACATTCTTGTCCTTTGTACCTGATGCAAGCATACCTCTCATTTAGGAAATGTCCTCCTCCTCCTCCTGTCATGTTGCTTGCTTTCTGCCATTCCTTATCAACAAAACTGTCTAGATTTAGCTTCCCAAAGCCAAGGAAGTGAGATCCCAGCAGTCAAAAGCCTGCTTAGAAGAGAATTTTTTAAAAAGACAGAAAAGGTGTCTCAGCTGCTCTATAGACTTGAGCAGGAAAGCAGCCATGGCCTTGGAGCCGTTTCCTGAAAGAAATGCCAAAAAATGGAGCTCAGTTTCTGCACAGTTGTATTGCTTTCCAGCCAGGATTCAGGTCAGGGCATACATATAGTTTGGACATGAACTCAGGTTGCTTTTTCTTCCTTGTCCCTTTCCCACTGATCTGCATAAACCATGGCTAAAGGAATCATTTGGGGAGTATGTCTCCTCTGCTGTTGCTCCTGTGTGTTGTACAACTACCTCAATATTTGCTGTTCTGTTAAAGGAAGTGCTTTGGGGTTTTGCTGGGGGGTTTATTTTGAGAGGTTCTTGCCCATTGAATCAAAGACTTACTAGATAGGAAGGGCACTCTCATTTAATAAGGAATTCATTTCTAATTCTGTTCCTGGCTTCCAAAAATAACAACAAATTAATTAGTTCAGTCTCTGAACTCAAATTCTGTTACTGCTTCCTTCACTGTGCAACACCAAAATGGGAACTGTTGGCTCGCAGGTTCTGACAGTGTCCTTCCCAAACTGTTTAGAGGCACCCTAACAGAGTTTGGCCACTAATTAGTGACCTTTCCTAGAAGTCCAAGGAGACATGTGGTTTCTGATAAACCCACCAAGCTGGATTTACCACCAGAAAGACCAAATATCACAGTTAAATCTTTGTACTCTCTCTTCTGTCAGCACCAGGGATAAGACTGGTTGGTTGATCCCTCTTCCCGACTTACAATTAGTGAGCAATAAACTACTTCCATTTAGGCCAGATTGACTGAGGTAGGCAGGTTTTTCTCTTCTGTTTCAACTCCCCACTGCCAGTCCCAGATCAGCAGCTTCCTGCTTGTGTGCATCTGGGCTGAGCCTCCTGCGGTCGTTACCAGGATTGCTGATTTGCTGAGAAAAACATCATCTACTGGGGTTTTAGAAACTTCATCATTTAACTTTGTCATCCTTCTAACACCTAATTTGTATTCATTTAGGAGCTTGCTCTGGGGTGTTTTGGGTAGGCTGAAGTATTGCCATGGAGCCTTAACATTTAAGAGGTCCTATTTGTGATAGCTTAGTGACAGATGTGGAGACAGCTAGAGTGTCACCTTAAGGTAGATACAAGGCAACTAAGTCTTGGTGTAGCCTCTCAAAGGACTGTCCACTGTCTGTAGAGGACAGTTCTGGTGCTGTGGGAAGGAGGTACTGACTGTGTGATTCAGCCCTTATTTGCTTAAGGACCTGTGGAGCAATCCCTGAGGTCGGCAGCGTGTGGTGGGTTATACACAGCATCAGCGCACCGAGGCCTGCTCGGTTCCTGTGGGCTTGCAGGACAAAGGAACTGCTCGTGTTTGCACAAGTGAGAAGTTACTTGACTTGGCTGAAGTGAGAGAGGTCTTTGCTGACACCCCTTGCTTGGTTGCCTTGCGCTCCAGGAGCTCAGAGCAGGTGGCTGGGGAGGTACCGTGGCTCAGCTGCTGTGGGTGATACACGAAGCTGTGACAGCTCTATCGTGTGTCACAGGTCTGGCAGCGCTGTCTCAGTGTCTTCATCAGCGTGTGCAGGGCGTGCTCGCATACTAATGTGTGATTTCTGAAGGTCAGACTTGGGAAAGATTGTTATGCCTACGTTCAGAGATACTATTGCAAGTAAAATCCAAGCAACATGAGCAGTTCTAGCAGTGCTGGCTTTTCACAGACTCAGTGCTGTTGCGTTTGTGTGAAAGGTGCTTGACAGCAGCAATGGTGCCCAGGCAGTAATGCAGATCTGAGATGTGCTGTAGCTTGCTAATACCAAGGCTTTCTGTTGATGACATCTATCATCCTGTTAAATAGGAGACCTTTATTATGTATCTGGTTTGGTGCTTTGGTGATGTAAATCCATGGAGGACTTGCTGTCTGAAAAAGCTGTGCCACAAAATGCTGCCGGATAACTTACCCAAATGGATGCTTTTCTTTTTTTTGAGATACATTTTTAAACATAAAACAAATATATTGCTATAATAGAGCAGTGCAGTTATTCATCGGTGGATTGCATTTATTACATAATTCCTTTAAAAGGAAACCAATTATTTGATTGTTCTCACCAACCAAAAAAATATCAATTAGCATGCCAGACTAATTAATCTTCTAAAAGGTAGCAATCAAATACAGCGCATTTCCTCCCATAGGAAGACAGTACTTCTAAAGGTCACCATTTAGCTGTGCACCTCCTTTTATTGCACTTTCTCAAAAAAAAAAAAGGGGGGGGGGAAGGAGGGGTTGAATGATGAGAACTCAGTTCTCTCTAATGCTTAATAAACTTAACCTTTATCGTGGTATTGAACTTGATGATCCTGCATGAAAGAGGAGTGCATGCTGCTTTAGAGGCATTTGTGCTGACTGTTAGTTAATCATTTTTATTTGCTTTGGGGATACGACATGGAATATTTATTAAAATTCTTCAGAGCATAGTAAATATGAAGAGAGGTTAAAGCAGCAGAGGAAGAAGGATGGTTCCTCTGAGAAGAGGGGGTGTGTGCGTACAAGTGACTGTAGGGGATGCATGTTGACTACAAAAAGATCTCCTCCTGAGCAGTCATCCTGCTGTCTGATTCTGGACATAACTTCTTGAGGTGCAGACAGTGCAAAGTATGTGATTTATACCATTCTTTTTGCCTAGGTTTCTCCACTATAATAGACGGTTAAAGAAATTTGTCATAACTGAAAAGAAACAGTGAATATTTTCTGCTTGTATGGTCACATTAGTGTGTGGGAAAACAATCATTTTGAAAAGGAAAAAAAAAGAATAAAAATACAATACTTTGCATAGGGGTATTCTGAAAGCCCATCAAATTCAAAGCTTTCAAATTTCATCTCTGATCAGGCATCTTTTATTGCTGCATTGTAAGGAGTTAAGTATCTTTTCTCAAGCAGGCTATAATTCTTCATCATACATGGTATGCTAAGTTGCTTTAGGAGGTAACTAGAGAATGAATTTTTTTTATTGCTGATCCCAAAGTAGTGCCCAGAAATTCATAGGTTCCATAAGCGTTTCTAAAGATCCATTAAAATCATCCTAACCATGATGGATGGCAGGATGCTCTGTTTTACGTCATGCTCCTCATCTGTACTAAAATTAAGCTCTCGTTTCCTTAATTGAATATTAAATTTATTTTATTCCTCGGTAGACTAGACTTTTAGCACATATAAATCTCACTTTTATTTGCAACAGGTGCTAGTCTTGCTCAAAATACACACCCTTACTGTGGTTCTTTCCCCAAGGGGTTTAAGCACCTTTGCCACACGGTGCTGATTGTGCCATAAATGGGATCTCTGTGGATTGGACTGAAATGTGGAAAACCTGAGTTCCTTCTGGCAGGTTGGCTGTGGGATGGTGCTGTCTGTGCAACATTAGGGGCTAGGGTTCTGTAGACAGCTCCTCAGGGTTGGAACATCACTTGGAACTGAGAAGAATATAAAAAATATGAAATAATTTTTTTCTCATCTCTTGCTCGTGTGTTTTTCTCAGAGAAGGTAAAGCCAAGTGCTGCTCAGAAAGCAGAGAAAAGGCACTGGAGGTAACAAGTGTGTTTACCAGGCAGGGATGGAAATAGGACATGAGGAAGATAATGAATCCCCTACAATTTTGTGCTTTTTCTGTTCTGCCTCTGGTTTCAGATCTATCTTTTTCCCAACTTGTTTTTCTTTTCCATGATGCTGGTAAGTGTAGCAATCAGCATTCTAGATAAAGAATATCTGTTCACTTCTCAGGGCTCCATGCCAGCATCACTATTTTTGGTCCCCTTGGGCTGGGAAGTGAGGGCAGGGCTGGTGCCAGGAGTGGAGAGGAGCCCTTTGTCCCCTCAGCTGTGCAGCAAAGCCAGTTGCTGCACCAAGAGCAAAACTGGTTCCCACCAGCAGCTCTTTGAAGACTCCCCACCTCTGAACTTGTTTTAGGGATGCCAACCATACGTAATATTTGACTGGCTTGTCAGTCAGTGCCAGCCTCCCCAGATAATGTGAAGTGGGGCTGGAAAGGCTCCTTCATGTTAAGGCCTCTTTAGTCACGGACAGTTTTGGTACAGAAAACACCTGTCAGCGTCACCAGTGGGAGGAAGGTGTGCTGTCTCTGTCAAATTCCTGTGCTCCTGATTAGTGGATTTCACTGTTGTTGTGTTCATATACTCCCCCAGGAAACCCACAGGATCACTTGTCTGACGCTGTGTTGGCTTCCAGGGACATAATGTATAGCTTATTCCCAAAGCTGTAAAGCCTGATGTTTGCTCTCCAGGAACAGCAAGTGTCTTCAGAAGTCAGAAAGCTGCTTTTGGGCTGAGTTTTTTTCCCTCAGAAATATACGTGCAAAACTTTTTGCTACCTTGTGTGCACCTTTATAGGTGAAGTAAAGCGTGCTGGCAGTTGCTGCTTTAATTTTTGTGTGGGCAGCTGTTACATTTATGTAAGTATTACTCCTTTTGAGAAATGCTGGGAGATATAAAAGTTTAAGTTCTCTGCTGGAACATAATTCTGGCTTTCATAAAAGCCTTGCATCTCCCAGGCCGTCAGTGTGCTTGGCCTGTCACATGCTACAGCTTGTCTTGTGCTCCTCTGACAGATCCAACTCTTCTGCAGCCACCAGCTGACAGCAAGAAGTCGATTACTAACAGAAAAAATTTAAAATAAAACAAAAGCAAAATGCAAAGCCTCCATCAACGTGAGTTTTTTCATAGAAACCAGGAAGATTAAATGGTAATGACTGTCTTTAGTGAGGTCATCTGTCAAATCCCGAACAACTCATTAAACAAACAGTATTTTTGGCCAGAGGGATAAAAGGAAACATGGAAATGTCTCAATTTGGGATATTTGAATGTGAGCAAGACTGCCGGCCCTGAGGAGTGTCCCGTCCTGTGGCTATGAGGGACTGCCTGAGGTAGCCACCAATTCTCCTGCTCTACAGAAAACTCTTCCGTGTAGTTTGGAGCCTGTTTGATGGTTTTTAATTGCTCTGTGTCCTGTCCGGGTGCTGGGAAAAGGCTTCTCCAGTGGCACAGCTCTGGGCTGCTGCCCTGCAAGGTTGGTCTGGATTCCCCATATAGATCTGCTGGGAGCTGCTGAGACCCTCTCCTTGTGCCTCAGTCTGCCATTCCTTGAGCCTCAGTCTGCCATTCCTTGCTCTGGGTGGCAAATCCCCCCTTCTGAAACTCAAAGAAAGAAAGAAAACAACCCTCCCCACCAAAAACCCACCAAACCAAACAAAAAAAATAATTAAAAAGCAAAATCAACCAAACCAAAAGCAGCACAAACTCACCATTTCCAAGGCAGTGGGAGACCCTTACAGAGTCCCAGTTTCCACCATTTCTTTATATGCTGAAGAGACACTTTTTAAGGACATTGTAGACTTTTCTACTGTACAGCACTCCTATAGCACTGCCCAGCTTCCTTGGATGTTTTGGGAATTTTCCAGATAATTTCCAGAAATTGTGGGGGGCCCTTATCACTCTCTGCAACTGCCTGAAAGGAGGTTGTGTAGACAGGTGGGGGTTGGTCTCCTCTCACAGGTAACATGTGATGGGACCAGAGGAAATGTCCTCAAGTTGCACCAGGGGAGGTTTAGGTTGGGTATTAGGAAAACTTTCTTCATAGAAGAGGTTGTCATGCACTGGAACAGGTAGTCTGGGGAAGTGGTGGAATCACCATTCCTGGAAGTGTTCAAAAGGGGTGTGGCTGTGGCACCTGGGGATGTTTTAGTGCTGGTTTAATGGTTGGACTTGATGATCTTGGAGTTCTTTTCTTGGAGTTCTTAATGATTGTATGGCCTATGATTGTATGAATTTGTTAAGAGTTAATGGAAATAAACCCATCTGGGCCTGATCCTGCTATATAAATTTCTGTCTTCTACACAAGATTTATGCAAACTGTGTTTTTGCTGTGGTGTCTAAAGCAACTTTGGTCAAACTTTCTGAATGACAAAAGTGTGTGACTTCTTGTGGGTGTGTTAAGTGTGAAGCCCTCTGTATTAAAAGGAGATCTAGAGGTTTAGTGTTGAGGTTGCCTGCATTAACTAAGAAAGCAATTTTATTGAACATGTGAAAGAGTTAAAATGTTAATTGTGATGCTTGAAATGTTGGCTTTTGCCTACTAGATATTTGGATATTCAGTTAAGAGGCTGTATAGTAAATATTAAATGTATGTTGTTAAACTTGGCTTAACTCTCAGTGTCCAGGTTTTCTATAAGAAGACTCATGTTTTTTGCTAGAAAAGGCACATATTTGTTAGAGGGAAAGCTCTGTAAAATATGAATAATTTCTTTGTGACTTTGTAATAAGGAGAAGTAAAGCTGTTTGCATGTAGGATATCCTTTCTCATCTGCTGCAAGTATTTTATACACCTCTGGCTTTAAGATCAACAATACCTTTCCATGGCTTTCTACTTCTGTGAATAATCAGGGAACAGTCTCTTTTGCAGTGGGTTTGATTTGATAAGATTTGGTACTGGCATAATATTACAGCTTGCAAATATTTCAGTCAGCTTTAATATAAATTGTTACACTATGCTAGAATGAAGCCACACTCTGAAATAATTTTACATCATAAATGGTTCTAAATGAAAGTACTTGCAGATTATTTCCATCACATATGTGCAGGAAAGAATCTGTTTCTGCCTAAATAATATTTAAGTCCATTACCTTCGGAGAAAACAGTCATTTCAAGCTTTAGCACCTGAGTGGTGCTGAACTTTACTGATGGTGATAGGGATCATTATCAAAGTGCTGCCTTCTCAGGAGAAACCTCTCTCCAAACAAAGTTTGGGAGCCTCACTAATAGGTCCTGGATGGGCACAGTCCAGCGCACTCAAGGCTGATGATGCAGCATCTTGGCTCGCCCAACTTTTGGAAGCGGATATAAATTTATTTAAATATATTTTTGTATGTATATATGTGCACGCACCTATTTCTGATACATATGCATATATATATATATGCCTTTATAAATTTATAAACATGCAATATCCTTTCTTACAAAGGTGGCCATAGTGTTTTTGTGCTTTTGTAATCATGAATTTCTGACAAATTGCTGCCTTTGGGGGATTCGGTGATCTGGGAGCTTCCCTTCTCTACATGCTGCTCCTGCAATGCAAAACAGCTGGGTTTGGAATAGCTTTCCTGTGTGTTGCCTTGCAGATCTGATGTGTTTTGTTTTTATGGGTCAGACAATTTGTGAGTGAAAGAAGTGCTGGGCGAATACCAATCCTTTAAATGTCTTGGGATTGACACTGCCAATGTTCAGAGGAAGTTGATTGAAGCACGATTATAGTCATTGGAAAAATGAGCAAACAGTGCAGCCCCCAGTTATAGAATTATCTAAGTTCATGTAAACACGTCTGAGTTGAGATGAAAAAAAATAGTGTTTGTGTGTGTGCTTAAGTCTTCATTGCTATGGAATTAAATAAGGTTTTTGGCCTCAGGATCTTCAGTTCACATTGAGCCACTGAGTTTTGAGACTGGGTTTTTTGCCTGAGTAGGTCAAAGAAAATAAATATCTATTTACATTTATAAATTTTTAAATGTCATTTGATTTATATAACAATTACTGGGAGAAAAACAATACTTTTTTTCTTCTTAGGGTTACTTCTTTGTTTTCTTCTGTGAAAACTGAATACTTAGAAAAAAAAATCAACGTACAGCATTAGGAATATCCTGGTTTCTAGGCTCTTTCTTTTAACATTTACTGTTGGCTTCTGCAGAAACATTTCATGCATGTTCTGGGAAGTTGTCTTTGAACTTGGTGTACTGATAGCCCTGAAAGGATTTAGTGTGGTACAAGGCTGCTGGATAACTTGGGCTGCCACTGCAGCAATAGCAAATTGCATCTGTCTCTCCAAGGCTTCTGTTCTACAGGTTTGGTACTGGCACAAGAACTGAGCAAGTCTTAAGTCATGTCAGGTGTGGAGAAACTGAATTTGGCAGTGCAGTTTTGATTTGACAGTTGGCTCTGGAAATGTGGCTTTTTTTTTTATTAGATCTTTGGGCCGGGTCTTCAGATGTTAATCTAGATTTTGTCTCTGCCCATCATTTCTGAAGGGTTAAGTCGCCTTTTCGAAGAACACCAAAATCTGAGGGGTAAAGAATGGCAGATTTAGCATATCTTGGGGTGGTGGGGTTGTGTGAGCAGTCTGTCCAGACTCTCCCAGCCCTCACTTTACACGCCAAACCCGTGGGAGCTGCTCTGGGTGTGCGTGCACGGTGTAACAGCATCCCCCGCCCTGGTGCTCTGGGTGAGCTGTAGCAGCACAGTATATGGCCCTGTAAACCTGATTTAGCATCTCACCATGGACCTGTGAGCTCTAACCTTGGTGCTGTGCTCCCCAGGGACAGCAGGAGCTCTCTGAAGAAAACGCTAAACTGCTCTTCACATTTTGCCGTAAGATCAGTGCTTTTATGTCACCCAAGCCTTTGTATCTCTGAAGTACTTGCATTTTTAAAATCCAAGATAAAGGTGTACCTACAGCAACAGCAATTCTGTTGTTAAATTTTTTCATGGTACCTAAAACAAGCCATCTTTTCAGTACTTTAGGGGAAACAGAGAAGCACTGTTTCCCCCTTATTTATTCTTGACCTCTTGCTGCCTGAAATGCAGTCCATTGAGTCTAACTCTCCTGCAGAACAGAGATTAGTAAAATAGTATGGATTAATAGGATCAAAATCAGATGTTTTAGTGTACTGAAACTTATGTTTGTATACAGGAAAAAAACCCAAAAACCTTCTAGTGTCTACCAGCATGTAAACTTACCTGTCAAGGTAACATATGTGTATGCATTTTGTTGAGATACAGTAGGTGCACATGAAATCTGCCAAGAAACTTGTGCTTTTTAGGATGTTTAACTTTTTGTCCCTCCCTACAGATGGACAGTTAGCAGTTTCTGGTTTGTAATATATAATATATTTATTGGGTAATAATAGAAGTAGGAAAGTTATATGAAACTATCAACAATGTAGTTTTTAAAAAAATATGATACTTTGGTTCTTCATTAAAGTTTATGGGAATTCTTGGACTTCTGTTAATGATCCCAGTATTTTGCAGTGCTTGAAAATTAGATTTTAAGCAAGAAAAGGTGCTTATTTGAATTCCCTAAACCAGAGTAACCTTTACTTTTTCAGAACTCTTTAGATTGGTGTTGGCTACTCAGCTTCTGTATTAAAAAAATAAACTCAAGCAAAACAACCCCCCCCGAAAAGCTGCTACTGACTTGAACATGCCCTGAGTTATTCAAAGCTAAAATACTGAAAGAAAATATTTTTTCTCATGTTTCTCTCTACAGCATGAGTATCTTTTTAAGATAAGATGTGAACAACCCTGTAATACTACTGTACATCTAAATTTTATGAGGAGGTGTCTTCTCAGTTCATTCTAGATCAACACAAAGTCCTTATTTTAATAACAAAATGGCAGGTAGAAAAGATAGATTGATTTTCTTTTTTTTCCCTGTCTTGTCTAAACTAATTTTTGTGAGTTACTTGGACCATTTTTCAGCAGAGGCCAAGGTTGGGAGGAAATAATGTGTTGGTATGTTAAGGTATAATACATGTTTAATCATTTTGACTTTAGAAGTCCATGTTGTTCACAGAAAAAGTAGGGAATTCTTATATTCTGAATAACAGTGCTGACAAAGGATTGAACAGTCAGACATTAAGTAATCTCAGACCTCTCAGGAGTCCGTGTGAATACTGAATGTTATTAGTTTGGGCATGTAGAAATCTCAGACCTGCGAATTTCTTCCTGAACTAGTGACACTTGGGAGAGAGGTTGGTTTAGTTTTGTTTGTCTGTACAAGAGCAGAGTGCTTTATGAAACCCATCTGCTGGCTCAGGACAAATTTCAAGCTCTGGATCTGTAGACATACTGCCAAAAATCGCAACCTGTTTTGCTGAAATATTCCCTTTCATGAAAGTGGGTATGGGTTTATTACTCCAGCAGCTCTTTTGAAGAGGATCAGTCAGATCAATTGAAAAATGCCTGTATAAAGGTGGAAGGGCACATGCAGGTGTATAAATCTCACGTTTTGGTGTGTTTTCTTTAACCCTTTCACTCCTAATTGATAAAGTGAAGGACTAATGAGACCTGTTGTGATTTTAGTACCTTGGCACATTCTGGTTGCTTGTTCATTGTTGACATGGACAATACAGGTATCATTCTGAAGGAATTCTTGGATAGGAGATGCAGGAAAGTCGTAGCTTTCCTCCCAAGGCTGTGCAGGAATTTCTGTATGAGTGTGAGGCACTAAGAGCTCACAGTGTAGCCGCAGTTCTGTTTGCATCAGTTACAAATGGGGGTGCTGCTGCTCCTATTTGCCTATTAAAAACCAAATCTGTCTGTTTTTCTGCTGTGTAAGAAGGGAAACTAGAGGCGATCTAATACTCTTCTAGTCTGAGCATTTGACCAACTGCTAAAATGTCAAATGCTATTCAGGCATGTTCTGCAGGAATGTGGCATTTTTGGATGTTTGTGTTAGCACATTGTAAATATGAACAAAACCAATCATGATGAGACATTGAAATTTCTTGTACACAAGTAAAAAAGTTCAGAATAATGCAAGTAACTAAAATACTTTAAAAGAAGTCTTTAAATTTTATTTTTAATATTAGCAGGGTTTTTAAAAAAGTGTCTCGAGTGTCTCTTTACACTGCACTGTGTCCCTTTAAATTGTGAGCCTCTTTGCTGGGGTACTGCTCCTTCTCCTTCTAAACATGGTGCTGCCTTCATCGAGCTTCATCTCACTGTGCCACCTCTGACCATTAATGCAAATTGGAGGCCAGATAAGAGTTGCTCTGGATTTAAATTGGTGCAACTCACAGCAGAATCTGTCTCCAGTTCATATTAATGACTGCAAGTGGAAGAAGCTGCCTGAACAGAGAGGAAGCTCTAATGAGACCATGTTCCTTCACCCGTAGCCATATCTCTGCCACCTAATCTCTTTTCCAGACTGTCGAATCAAGTTCATTTAATTGTATTTTCAGTTAAAGCCTGCAAAGTGCAAATATGGGAATAAACAAGGAATCATGTTTGCATGTTCAAATGTTTTTCTCTTTAAATTCAGTGCTTACGTTTTTCTTGGTAATTGCACTGGAATTGCTCTGTGCATGCATAGCTGCTCCAGGGGGTGGGGGAAGGCTTTTTAGTCCTTCTTCTTGGAGCACCTGGGGCATTGCAAGAGCCCACACTCGCTTGGGCCTTTTTCTTTAGACGAAGTTCAAGTAAAAGCCAAGAGAATATTTGTTTGTCTGTGCTGCTGTTAATAACAGAATGAGATTTCTGTGCGAAAGCACTGTCTGTCAGCAAAGCAAACACAGCATATTGTGATGTTTGTGTGTCTGACTAAGAGCAGTATTTATTTCCTCCTTGGAGAGCTTGTATGGAGGACAGAATTCCCACTGTGTCAAAAAGGATCTGCAGCAGATACCCTAAACTCCCTTCTTTGGTAGAGTACCTTTTGTCAGCAAGTGTGTGTGTTGAAAATTAGCAGTTCCTTCAGCACAAAAACCTTGACATTGAATATAATTGAGGAGGTTAGTGTCGGCATGTTCATAAGTATTACCTGTCAATTGAAATATGACAGTGCTGTAACTGCAGGACCTTGGGGACTTCACTGCTCTGGCACTGCCATCTGACTGCCTTGGAGTCTGCGAGACAGCTTCCGAGCCACTTCGACCCTGAGATAATTAACATGGCCCTCGAGGCTTCTGCCTTTTGCTTTTCTGCACTTGTTGTTTAATAAGATGTTTGTTGCTCTGCTTGTCTTTGATGCAGTGGTGTGCCATTAGGGACACAAGGTCCTTCACATGCTGTCACGATTAGTGGGTTTAGGTAGTGCTGTCTGTGCAGCCATTCCTTCCAATCCCAGCAAATTAAAATATTATCATCAATTAGCCAGCTATGCTGGGTGGCTTGCTCCATTTGTGAGGGGCTGCACGTATTTATGGTGTGTGAAAGCAAGGTGATAGGGAGGAGGATATTATACAACCCAATTGCCAGGAAAAAAGTCATGTTTTAAACAATGTCAAGTGCTAAAATGATATCATAGGATGCAGAGATGAAAGGCAGCATGCAGCACTTCAGGGGAGGGAGGGGCTGTTGCTGTCTGGGAGGTGCAGCCTTGGGGTGGAAGGTTATCAGCTGTCTGTGGTCAGAGAGACAGTTGTTTTAATCACTTGCATTAATCAAGATCATGGTGGTTTAGTCCATAAAGTCTTTTTGGTGCGTTGCTGAAAGCATAATGTGTTTTTAAGGAGGTAGGAGAGAAAACGAAAAAAAGACCCACGAAGTTTGGAGCATCTTGGTGTAGACAAGCTGAACAGAACCGGGGTTACTTTTCCACTCTGTGAAACAGTGTTTAAAAGGGCTGTGAAAAATTCAGCTGTTTTGCTCCAGAGAGGTTCATGCTAATACCTTGTCAGCTCACATGGCTGAGCTGCTTTTTGAATATTGCAAGAACTCAAAGCAACACTAACCCTAAATCGAAATAATTAGCTCCAGTGGATGGCATGATTGAGCTGGGGTGCTCCCACAGAAGGACATTTTTAGCCACAACAAAAGCTTCACAAAGTCATCTTGTTTCTAGGGAATTGTCTGTTTCAAGGAAAAAAAAAACCCTTAAGATAGTTTCCTTCAGGGTGTTTTTCTTTTTTTTTTAACAGTTGTCCTCTTTTGTGTGTGTTTATTACGGAAGGAAACAACGAATGAGCAGAGCCTGGAATGTGCAACATCAGAGAGCTATGGTTATAGCATTTAACTTTACATTTCATCATGGAACTGGAACTGGAAAGTTATCTCATTGCACCCATTTAGTTTGAAATACTTCTGATCTGTCTCTCTTTTGGAGAGTATAATTTATAATTAGAACTGTGGAACAGTGCTAGATAGTATTGAACAATGAGTTTGGCTGTTTTAGAGGAATGTTTTCAGTGGAGAAGCTTGGAAAATGCCATCAGATAAAGTTGCAGATATTGAAAAGATTAATTTATACACCGCAATCCACCCATAAGGACTCACAGTGCAGTAACATCTTTCCAGTTCCTTAGTGAATTATTTCCACTGTCATGCTAATACAGAATGAAAGAGGGAAGTGCAGCAGTTTTCTTCTAATAATCCAGCATTAGTTTGGGAGTTAAAGCCAAGATGACTGAAAGCTACAGTATTCTAAAGACTTGTTCTCTGTTCTTTTACATTATGAATATAAATATCTTCTCAGTTGTAGACATTAGGCTTTCATTGTATAGCCCACCATTAGGCATAAACCATAGAAGAAAGCCATCTGCATTAGGCTATTGAAAGAGCCCTGATTTACAGCTCTTCTGTACCCTCACTTTGCAAATATTAAGGGAACAGTAAAGGAAAAAAGGTATTGAGAATTCTACATAAATAGATTCATCTTTGACTTTCATCTACAAGTTTGGCTGACATGGACTTTTTTTTTTTGTTCTAAAGTACAAGTCCAACATTTGTTGTTTAGCCATGACCTGACAGAAGAATCACAGGAGTATTCGAATATTTCCTAGTTGGTCCTTTGCTCACTTAAAAACCAGTTATTGGAGGGGAAGAATCATTTTCTCAATAAAGATAATTAAATGCAAGATGTTGTTGCTTATATTATACTAATTCTTGCTTGGATTTCAGTCAGCAGTGACAGAAGATTTAAGCAAGAGATTTGATCCAAAACCTTGTTGGAGTGAGTGGGGCTGTTCCTTGGGTCACAGCCAGTAGGGCCTCTCGAGTCACTGCTGCTTTTGTTCTGCCTTGGCCTCTGCTCTAGGGCTGCAGGATTTTTTATGGCAATTGCGGAGATTATTATTGTAGGATGTCAGTAGGCTTCCAGTGGTGGAAGGAAGCGTAGTGTACACATAAATATCCTTTCTCACAAAGCCATTCAACTTTTATTTATCAGAAACCTATGAAGTTCTGTCAATTTTCCTTGTGAATGGTAGAAAATAGATAGAATTAAGTGTGTAAAATTAACAGTAATAAAGTTAGGGAAGCATGAAATTAAAAAAGTGATTGCAGTAATAAGGTATAAACGTTTTTCAGGAAAAATAATACCCTTTTGATTTGGTGAAAAGCAATATTAGTACTACTTAATAAAGAAGAATATATATATATGATCAGTATCACATCAATGAGGTCTACATACTTTTTGGTTTTACCTACTCTATTCTATTTGATTATCATCTCAAATTAATGTACTTTACAACAGCTAATCAATTTGTTCTTCTCAGTTTAATGATAGGTAAGTATTACCAGCTTGCTTTTGGGAAAAAAAAAAATAAAAAGATTGAAGCAGAGGCTTATGAGATAAAGGGCTTTAGTTTCAGGTTCTTGAAGTTGTGTAGCTCAACAAAAGGTGTAGAGCTCAGTGTTTGCTGATACCTCAAGTAGCATTTAGGTGCTTCAGTTTGCAAGTTTATACAGTGGCAACTCAATGCAAAATATGTGTGCAGCCCCTTAAAGAGCAGCTATCCTTCCAAGGGAGAGGAAGCTTCCAAGGATGAAGAAAATAATTACTTTTGCCTTTTTTCTCTTTTGCCCCACAAATTTTCATGCATTCTGCACAAAGACAAATTTCTCCAACAAGGGAATGGGAGTGAGTGTGAAGGAATGTGAGTCAGGAGGAAGATTGGGGTTACACGCTGCAACATCATCATCATTCTAAGAGATGGATTTGGATTTGAATTGTCTTGGGAATGGAAGCTCTGTGAAATTGCTGAGATGATGGACTTATGCTTAGGTCAAGAGAGAAGAGGACAGACTGAGGGAGATCAACTTCTCCATCAGTTTTAGGGCTCCTCCATTCAACATTTGGCATAGTGCAGTTTACTCTTTACAAGGTCTTGCATGTGAATCTTGCTGTGACAGATTTCTTTATTTTCTCCCCCTCCACAAATTTTCATAGTCTACAAGTGCAAGGATCAATATAGCCCAGTAGAATCTTGGTGTAAGACTGAGCAGCAGAAGAGCAAGAAAATTCTGGTTTGTGCTACACAAACACAATGTTATGTCAGTGTTAGGTTTTTGTATACAGATGTGGTTAATACCATTTCACCAAAATAATATATTTAAATAACTGGTGAGATTCTTTCTCCCAAAAATCTTCATTAAAACATAGATCCTGAAAAATTTAGCAAGAGGAGATATTCAAGGGAGTGTCATTTTAATACGCTGTTTTTTACAGCAATAGTATTTCCTGGCAAACTGGTAATCAAGTTCCTGTGAGATGCTTTGCTTTCACCGTTCTCCAATGGGTTGGTTCTTTTGGTGTTAAACAGCTCTGACAGACCTGGATAAGCTGAAAAGCTTGATAAGGTCAGAAGAGTGAATGACTGCTGGAGACATATCTTATTCACAAAACATGCATTTAGTTCTCCGAGTTCTTCTCTATTCATCTTTTCATCTCTGTTTCAGTTTCACGTCTTATATAGAAATGTCAGCGCATTATTACATATTTTTTTTATTACCGAGCTTTGCAAAGCCGATCTTTATTATTTTCTTGATTCTTACCCTTTTAATAACCTTTAAAGATAGGTCCACTTCTTGCTGGCAGACTTTGCCATGAGGGTTTGAAAAGGGACTCTTGTAGAAAGAAGAGTGTGTGCTGGGAAGCGTTAAATTTCCCTGCGTGTTATTGTCTGAGTCGCATCAGTTCAGTGGCACATTAAGTAATGGGCTGTCATGGTCTGTTGTTATGGAACAATTCCCATGAACTAGCATTGGGTGTATCTTATGTAACAAGCCTATCTTTAGGCTGATGTACAGGATTTCACATTCAGCGCCGGGCAGGGATGGAGCTGATGTTTCATTTCTACCGCTGTGTCCGTATTTTTTAACGCACATCAGTAGCACGTGGAAAGTGGAGGTTGTTGCTTTTTGTGCCTGCTAAAAGGAGATAACGTTCCTTCAAATAGCTGTGTTCTGGAAAGAATAAAAGATTTGGGATCTGTAACTGAAATGCTGTCGCCTCCTGCTTTGCAAGAGAGCAGGAATTTGTCCTGTGGCACAAAAAAAGTGCATCTGGGGAGAGGTTGTTTCAGTTTTGGTGACATTTTTAAGGCTCGCTTCAGGGCCCAGATCAGCTGTTTCTTAGATACCTATTGGCAAATGTCTCATTTTAATAGAATTGTTTAGGCTGGAAAAGACATTTTTAATATTATCAAGTCCAACCATTAACCCAGCGCTGCCAAGGCCAACCCAAATCCGTGTCCCTAAGTGCCACAGCTATGTGTCTTTTAAATCCCTCCACCAGTGGCACAGTACCACTTCCCTGGGCTGCCTGTTCCAGTGCTTAACAGCCCTTTCCATGAAGAAGTTTTTTCCCATATCCCATCTGAATCCCCTGGCACAGCTTCAGGCTGTTTCCTCTTGTCCTGTTGTTTGTGACCTGGGAGAAGAAACCGACCCCCACTTGGCTGTAACCTCCTTTCAGGTGGTTGCAGAGAGTGAGAAGGTCTCCCCTGAGCCTCCTTTTCTCCAGGCTGAGCCCCCCCCCAGCTCCCTTACCCCTCCTGGTGCTCCAGCCCCTTCCCCAGCTCAGCCCCCTTCACTGGACATGCTCCAGCCCCTCAATTTCTTAGAGTGAGTGGCCCAAAACTGAACACAGGATTTGAGTACTGGAGCTGCTCACCGCAGCAGCAGAGAAATACCACGTTCACGGGGTGACCTTTGAGGAAAATCGCTAATTTCTTTGTTTAGAGTGCAGAGGGCACAGATCTCATAAAGCAGTTGCTGGTAAATGGAGTATATTATTTCTATATCAGTGTCACACTGTCAGAAAGTGGCACTTTGTTAAGATAATGTGACCTTTAGAATCATCTTTTAGTCTTTTATTCTTTCTCTGGTACCCTGAATCTCTACTTTTAATTCTTAATGTTTTTTGATGAAGTAGAAGTAACACAAAATCCAGTTATTCGTGTTCTTTCCTTTTGGCTGTATTAGATGGTTTTTCATAAATGGTATAGGTGCCATTTTATCCGTGAAAAACTTCTGTTTGCTGACTGTAAAATGTACATCTGTTCTAAAATGTAAGTTTGGTAAGCATTTACATATTTTATAAAGGAAAGAAACTGATACAAGAATGGGTATCAACTGCTTTCTGATGGCTTCTGTAGGGAAGAAAGTGGATAAAAAAATGCCCTGTGAGCTTCGTGCAAGGTTGTCTGTTGCAGAAGCGGAATGCCACAGTGCTGGAGCAATTATTATTTAAAAGGGAGAATAGGGGACTAGGTTAGATAATAACAATTTGATTTGAATAATGGCAATACTACATGCTAGTGCTTTTTAGCATTAAGTTCTCAATATATATTTTTTTGAGGAGGTCCCCCCAGTTTCAGAATTTTTCTTCTCAGTCTGATCATCCTTATTAAGCACTCGTTGAATCAGAGGTTCAGCTTGGTCTCTTTCCCATCTCTCTTGGAGCTGCTCCATGAAATGTGAGTCATGCACTTTGGGTCAAGGAAACAGACTTCCCTCCTTCCATAAGTATGTCCCAGTTTTAGAAAGGAAGTTTGGTGATTTGTTTGTTTGGTTTGGTTTTTTAACTACTGAAAGCTTTAGCTGAAAGCTTTCTATCCTACAGTGCTGGTTTCCAGCAATTACTCCTTTTGCTTTCATGTCATGAAGCCTGTGGTCATGGAAAAAGATCCTGCTACTCGCAATAGGAACTGGAGGTCTGCTTGATTATTTTTAAACCCCACTATTGTCACATGGCCAGAAATACATGAGCAAAATACAGCTCAATAGCTTCATGTGCGTATTTTTTTTTTATTGAAGAAATGTTGATTTCCCTGGAGACAAAAGCATTTTTAGAAGAGAGGCTGCCTGTTCAAAAAATCACATCCATGTTAGCAGTGTTACAGCAATTTGTTTGTTCTAATTGTACAGAAGTCATAAGTTTTAAATACTTAAAGTGTGTCTAAGTATACACTTAAATACCAGTCTGAATTATACGTGAACTTCCATGTGAAATCTCAGCATCGTTACTGTACTTGGGCAACTGAAGATAAATCTGTGCTGATATAACAAATGTAACATATATTAATATTTCTGAGAAAAAGAAGGAAATACTGTTTTATTTTGTTTGTGCTTAAAATTTGGAAGTTGGATTCTGTGTTAAACAGCAGCTGTTTGAGTCTTGTGTTACTTGGAATAAGTCCTGTTAATGGCAATACTTAGCAAGAATTCTGAGGGAAAGAAATTTAGTTTCTAAGCCCTGTTCAGTTTTAAAACTGTGAAAAGTTATAAAAAAGTCAGTTTTATGGGAATTACTTTTGATATGGTTTTTGAGAATGATATATTTCTATTTCTGGAATCAGAAACCTTGATTTTTTGTTATACTTTTTCCAAAACGAAGGGTGATCATATAATCCAGTTGGAATAAAACCCAATTTTTCCTAACGTTTTTATATGACTGTTACTATTATTAAACTTTAGGCCTTCCAAATTGTCCAAAAAAGAAAAAAAGAAAAGCCAACCCAAAACTGCTTATTGCTGCTAATGTTTCCTACTATGAATGTGTTACAGGACCTTGAAAACTGTTGGAGAAGAAGAAAGCACAAATAGAGAGAGCTTCTTCCCATAAACTTTTTAATAGTATTTTAAGCAGATACTAGACAGATTGTAGATGTGTCAGGTTTGTTAAAGCTAATACTTCAGCTCAGGAAACCCATTTGGCACTTCAAGTGAATCTCCCAGATGGAACAATATCATTAAAAATTAATTGTATAACCACTGGACCTGCCTTTAAAGGTTTTTGAACTGCTGAGGCTTTCTAATCAGATATTGTTGCTCCAGTTCACCAGTGAAGCGAATCCAATGACTTTTCCGGCGTACGGCCTACTTCAGTTAATGAAAGTACAATTTATTCACTTCAACATATAGGCTGTAAAACTAATCTCCTGGTTGACACATTATTCTCTTCTGCGTGTTTAACTTCTCTTCGCTGAAGCAAAAGAAAAGTATGTAGTAAATCAGAAGGGACACATCAATCAACTTGGCACCATTTAAAAGACAATTAGAGTTGGGGCTGGTGGCTGCTGGTGGTGGTTGATGCTGAGCCTGGCTCTTCCCTGGCCTGCCCTGTCTGGGTGAGTTACATCAGGCATGTCTGGCTGTTATTCTTTGTAGAGTCTTTAGCATTCAAGGGAGCTTAAAAAAAAAACCAAAACACACCACCTTTTTTTAAGGAGCTTGTTAAGTATTTTCATCTTTTCCTCTTCTGTCTGGGCTTTCTCATGGCTACTTACTATTCACTGTCATGACATAACTTTTGGGTGATAATATTCATCAGAAAACTTTAACAGCACTTTCATTTGCACTAGACCTGTCACTGTTGATGGTGGACAAAACAGATCAGCTGGCTCTTGTTTTACTTTGTGTTCCTTTTCTGGGGCAAACTCAGAAAAGTTTGGACACCATTTGGTGTCCAGTACGGGGGAAGGGGGCCTTGAGGCAGCTGCTGAGCTGCTGCTGCCAGTCCTGTTCCAGCTGCTGTTGGGATGGCCGTGTCCTACTGGATACCTGTGTCTGCCGTGTCTGTCTTTATATTCATATGAACATGGACATCTTTAGGTAAGGCTCCTACACTTCAGGTTGGTTTGTTTTTCCTGGAGGACAGAGCAGGTTGTTTCTCAGCTGGCTTCCCTTCTAGCAAGAGCTTCCCTCAGTCCATTTCTCACACGTCCAGCTTCAAGAGCTCGAGGGCTGTTTGGAGTCATTGTAATAGTCAGAAGCCTAATATTTGCCACTAAATATTTAAACCTGATAGTTCTTACTGCCACTTTTATTTTCTAATAAGGTATTGCCACGGAAGTAGTTCAATGGTTGTGTAGTTTTCTAAGAAAATACCAGATAGTAACTTCCATTTATTCTGTATATAGCTATAGAAAATGCAGGCACATACATAGTTGTGTGCACATATACTTGTGTATACTTAATAAAGTGGGTAATTTGTGTACAAAACACCAGCCATTCCTAAAAAAACCCCAAAAGCAACAAAAACCCCAAACATCATCATAGGTGCTGTAGGACATGCAGAGGATTTTAATTAGACCCTGACTTCAGACTCTTTTTCCAAAACACTCTGGTGTTGGTAGTCTGAAAGGTAAGGTAAAGCTTCATTAAACAGCATTCAATTAAAAAAAAAAAAAAGTAATTGTCTTATGTGGTAAATGCACCATTACACTCTGAACTCATATGTCTACACTCTGAACTCGTATGTCATATTTATTAAAATTTGATTCGAACTTCCTTTTCAAGTGACAAGCACAGCACAGAATTATATGGTATTTATATATTGTTTTCATTATGAGGTTTATTTTAATATATTCTTCTGAGTTTATCTAGCATTTCAAGCTATACATTATAAACCTAGCTGGAATGATGCTGGGGATTTTGATATTTCTACATCCAAGTGACCTTTTGTGGTGTTTCTGTTTTGATTTGTTAATTTATTGAGGAATAAATTGTGAGAAGCAAAAAATGAAATTATAGGAAACAGTTGTAAATGCTTCACCTCTCTTCTTTTATGCCATTTACCTACTCAGTAAAAACTAGGAAAAAATAAGTCTGTTACAAAGACAAGGTGACACTCCAGGAAGCTGTGCTGTCTTTTCTTCTGCTGTGCATTCTAAGAGAGAAGTCGATCCCAATTTGGAACTGACTAGATGTGCAATTTGGAGAGAGCTTATCTTATTTGTTTACAAAATCTAATGCTAAATAATATTTCATATATTATTTTATAGTTTCATAAAATCCAGAACTCAACTTCCTTAATCCATTTCCGTATGGAGTTTGCTGAGAAATTGAACTAATAAAAAAATAATACAATGAAAGTTTGCATTATGAGCTGCCTAAATTATAAGACTAGGTTTTTTACTTCTAATTAGGCAGCCAATTATGCCATTGTAGACAGGATGAAAATAACCTAAAAGATTCAATTAGTGATTTTAGTGATGTTTCTTTTATACATATCTATATGTATATATATATAAATTACTACTTACACTTTGTGATTCAGATATTGTGACTCTTAAAGCCATTTGACCTTTCCATAAGGACAGAATATACTTCTCCATGGCAAAATTAAAATATTGTGTATAAACTTGTATTATTTTGGGGTAATTTCACAACCATTAATTCTACCTTACACCCAACCCTCCTTTTTTCTGCGCATACCTTAATGTCTCACTAGAAGACATCCCATAATGCCAACAGGGGCTGGAACGTGCTGAGTCTCACAGTGAGAGTTTGCTGATTATTCCAGTTAGTTTGCACTTGCTTCCTTACACTTTTATGCCTTGATTTATGCACATAATGCGAAGGGTGATGCATCTCTGATGTAATTTCACATTCCTTAGGTTAGGATGACTCAGCACCACTGACTTAAAATGCCAATCAAACCTTATGTGCTTCAGTGTTTGTCTCCTCATCCCCAACCTCTTTGTAGGCAGCAGTTCCCTGTCTAAAACGTGAAGTTGCCAAAACATCATTCAGGAGAGCCTTTTTTCCCCTCTTTCAGCCTTCACAGGTGTTTAGTAGACCAACACAATATTGGGTTGGTGTTTAGTTTTTGTTCTTTTTTTGGGTTTTTTTGGTTGTTTTTTTTTGGTTGTTTTTTTTCTTCTTTAATGCTCTTCTCTCATTTTCATTAAATTTGCTCAGTTCCTGGGTTACCTCTGGTATCTTGTCTGGATTGTGCTGCTCCATGTCCATGGAGACTCTGTGCTTCTGCATAAAATGAAGAATTAATAAGACCAGCATTTCTGTATTGCTTTCACACTTCAGAAGCATCAGAGTTCTGTGTAGAAGCAAGAGCAGATGTGTGTATATCTTTCTGACCTCTTTGTACCTGCAAAGCTAAAGACAAGTTTTCTTTTTCAGTGTTGCTGTTACTTTCTTGTCTACAAGGACAGCTTGTACTTTATCATGCTAATTTTTGTTCTTTCCATCATAAATGTTGTGTTAGGAGTAAAACATGGTATAGAACTTCTTGTTCTGGAAACTTACTGTTTCCAGCTGCAGAATAGATGGGTGGAAAATCAGTGCTAATTCAACAAAAGCTATTGCACTGCAATTAAAAGATCAGACTGGACATTGTTAATTTCTTCCCTCTTTCTGTTTGGATTTGGGGTTTTTTTTGGTTTTTTTTGGGAAACGTGTTCTAGGAGTTGTGTAATTAAATTATTACCTGCTGTATCACCATCTGCTTACATGATTTTGAAACGTTTTTAACCTCTGTGTGTGTCTTCACTTCATGACTTCAAGGAAGTGCCAGAAAAGCAGTGAACCTACTCAGCAGATGGACTGAGGGACTCATACCCTCCAAGCAGTCAGTCTTGATTGTTTTGGGTATAATTAAGCATATTTTCTCTAAATCTAATTATTTAGTTTCAAAACATGGCAAAGATGTTTATATTTTCAATAGTAAAATATTTCTTATGGGATGAAGACCTACTGCAGATCATTGCTGTGGATAAACATTATAATTAGAATATTCCTGGTAAGGTCATGTGTGATTTTTTTTTTTTCTTTTTTCATTTAGCTCAAATACTTGTATCATTATCTTTTAAAAAATTTAACTCAATCCTTCCACTCTGCTGTATGCTGCAGGTAAATGTTAAAAACAAAGAACTAGATCTGGATGCTCATTAACAGGCCTGCCAAAAAGTGGGATTTAGATCTCAGTGCTTAAATGCTTCAGGTATCTGTTTGTTTTCAACCCTTAATGGTATTTCATTCGAAACAATTAGAATGTTCAGAGGGTTAAGGTTGGAGCGTGTTGTCTAGCAAAAAGCAATGTATAATTTTAATTTAGAGAAGAAATCTGCAGATGTGAAATGTGCATGGGAGAAGGACAGCAAGTTCTGGCTCTAATCAAGTAGTAGAAGAACATTCTCCCCAGCCTCAGTAGGTTGAGTGTGTTAATAGTGGTCATGTATGTCTTTGGAAACATCCATTGGATCCAGGTCGGATGGTGAATTACACTTTATTGGGGTGTTGCTCCAGTACTGTCCAACTCTACCAGGAAGCTGGAGCCCTGCTAATTGGATGGGTTGTGCTGCTCATTGCTTACAAAGTGCAGAGCTTCTGGCCAACAAACTGTCTTTGATCTCATCTCAGTCCAGAATTGGTGTTTATCATTTATTAAAATAATGAAAGTAAATAGTGAGATGTCTTGATGATCATCAACTTACGAGTTTAAACAAACAGTGAAGCAAACCAGAGAACAGCCATCATAAATCGCTGGTAATTGAAGGTGTGCTGTGTGATGGAAAGCTACTGCTGACTTAGTTCTGCTCTATTCAGAGTACAGTTTGGGGGAATTGACCAAACTAATTTCCTTTAAAACTGGTGAGAGTGAAGGAGTCTCTGCAGCCCACAGGAGGAGCTCACTGTGTCAGGATGCAGAAGTGATGATCCTTTCAAACACTGGGAATTCCATTGACTGTTGCATCCATTAATAATCTTAAGACTTCCAGTTTGAGAGTCAGGTCTAATGGGCTCATTAAATGAGAGTCCATTCAGGTTTTATTCAGCTGTGTGAAGTCTAAATTGTGACAGGTCTCTAAGAAGATTTTGCTTACTACGGTGTTATGTAAGTTTTTTAATTTCTTACTCATTTTGAAGTCATTTTGACCTTGGTAAACCAGAGTCAAACTATATTCAAAGGCATTTAAGTAGCTTTTTTCAGTGCTGTATTCAAAACCACTTAAGCTAATACGCTCTCTACATTTAATTCCAAATATATTTATTTTTCTGGTTCTCATTAATTTAATTAGATTGCAGTCCTCCTTTGCTCTTTTCTGCAAGATTGCTCTGCTGGATAAATCCATTTTAACTTGGATGGCTTATGCTAGAGGTGCATACTCATAGGTATCTACTCAGATAAAAGTGCCCAGAGTAAACTATTCTACTTCTCCCATAAACAAAATTCCCAGTACAGTCAGTAGCATTACTAGTTTTTGATAATCTGCATCTCTAATGAAAAAGTCATCTCTTTATGTCAATGGTAGCTACTTCAATGATACATAAAAGTGCTTTAGAACAGTGCTGATTTTGTTTTTGAAATCACCCAGCAGCTTAACAACCAGCTTGGATATAAAATTCAGTTCTCCAGTTCTTTGTAGTTGTCTGCACTAGGTAGAAAAGTTTATGGGCATTTAGCCAACTGCCTTTTTATATGTTGCATCCACCTGTTTTGACATTAATCCATAAAAATAAACTCCATATGTAGCCCAAAAAGTGGTCTTAGTGGGTCCCAAGTTAGAATGGCAATAATTAAAATGATTGCTTTCATGTCCCAGATGGTGACTGTGGTAGATAATTGTATTCTGTGCAATTATTTTGGACTAAGTTTCACAGAGGAAGGTAAAAATCTAGTATGGTTTTGTAACAGCACACAATATTTAATTGGTTTAACTGAAGGCTTGATTATTTCCAGAATCTAAAAGTAAGGGGAAAATGGAAATGGATTACAGGTCCAAAAAGAGGTTTATGGAGCCTTTACATGTTACACACAGATGAGGCACAATGGTCATCGTAGGGTTACTGTCTTTACATTCCATTTGGGCATGCCCCTGTAATGGTTACATTTGGGAATTCTGTGAACAAAGTATGAAAATGGGTAATGGAACTCACTACTTTTACCCAAATTCAGACCAAGCCCTTTGTAATGTCTGGCATGGCAGCTACAGCCTTTGCATCTGAGTGACACAGAGTCATGGCTTGATACTTTTTAAAAGAGACTGAAAAATTGAATAAATAACTAACATACTGATAGCCCATGACATGTTACGCAATTGTAATGATTTTGCTTGTGTTAAAAGAACCCTGGTTGTTTCAGGCTGTATTTTGGCAATATAAATATTTTGTGATAGAGCAGTGCTTTGTGACTTCCCAAGTTTTACATTTTCATGCCATTTGCCTAACATTTGGTCTCAAAGCAGCTTTACTTTTAAGTGCTATTGAAGATCATTTATTTTTAATAATGCCCCTGTTCGTAAATAAATTATACAAGCTATGAGACATGCTTAGTTCACTGTGTTTCTAAAGACCCTTAATACATAAAGAAATTACAGGTATGTCCTGTATCTAAAATACAGGGAATTCTGTGTGTTTGCTGTCAAAAAAAAAAAAAAAAAAAAAGAAGAGCATTCAGATTTTCACTCTTGAATTTCAGTTAATGTACAAACTGTTTTCTAATGTTGATTCTTGATTCATTTTAATTATAAATTTACTCACTCTAAAGTTTTCATGAGCTTGGGTGACTTTTCACTAGGGATTGATTTGCCTCATTCCTTGGTGTAAATCATGAAAAACATTGTACTATGAAGCTCAATGGAAGACATTTCCCTGTAAAAAAGTAGTAGAGATGAAGGAAGTGCTGCTACTTTTTTGCTTTGCATGGCCTGATCCTCTTCCTCATGGGCATCGTCTGACTTCTCTTTTTTTTTTTCCCTGAGCTTGGAATTAGGTCATGTATAAATAAAGCTGATTAAGTTGTTTTGTGAGGGAAATATTCCCACCAAACCCCTAAATTTAATAAAAATGCACATTTTTAGTGAGGAAATGTTTATTTCTAAGAGAAATAATTAAAATGTAAGATAAAGCAGAGCATGTTCAGTTTTGAATGACGTTTCTGGGGAAACTGTGAAAAATTAGTTGTTCATCTCTTGAAGTCAAAGAAAATAAAGATCCTTGTGGAGTTTAAGATCTGTATCCCTATTTCTATATTTATTTATTTTTTTAAATTTATATTTCAAAAGAAAAGAAAGGCAGGAGAGACCAGGGCCATACTGAGAGTCACTACAGTGATCTAGACAATTTCGCAGGGGCTGTGAGAGAGACAGAAGCAGCATATGAATTATGGTTGGTTCTACATTTGTTTATTTTATGAAATCTTCTTCCTTCAAGGAATCTAAGTATTGTAGGTAGAAAAAAGAGGCAGGCAGTTGGACTGTAATTCGTATTTTGGTCAAAAATATCTGTATAATGTTGAAAATACTCATACAGTATTTTACAGAATTGGATAGTTTGATTGTATTATTCAGAGTCACTAAAGTTTCTTGGGAGTCCTTTTCAGACTCAGTTATGGATAATATTTTCATGAATATTGTCAGGTTATGTTCTTTGGAAATTACTTTATTGATTCCTTTCAATTGGAGGGTGACTTTTTGAGAACACTGGTTTCTTAGTGGCTCCTAGCTCTGCACAGACAGTGAGGGCTGGTGACTGAGATTAAAATTAGGCTGGGAATAAAATCAATAAAAAGCTTTATAACTCTGAAATTTCTATGAAACGCTCAAATGTTTTTAAAATGAAGTTGTCTGAAGTAGCTCAGGTTTCCATTTGTTTGTGTCACTGGGAAGATGCCGCAGATGAAGCCCAAGCTAGGAAGCAATTAAATGTATTAACTGACAGAGGAAGGAAGGAAAGCCTAAATCCAGATGGTTTTCCTCCTTCAGGCTGAAGGGTTCCTAGAACAGGACATCTTCAGAAGGAGCAGTCTGCTTAAGACCAGGTGCTGCTGTCTTGTTAGGTTTTGCCATAAATCCACCTGTACTCCTCATCCAAACCTGCAGAGCTCCTGCAGGGAGTCCTGGTGGGAATTCTTGTGTTTCCATCCCGCTCCAACCCAGCTGCAGTTACTGAAGGGTTTTTTGGAGATGTAGGATAGAAATAGCAAGGTATTGTGCCAGAAGTGTGTGTGACCAAGGCTGGGCTGACACAAAACCGTATTTGTGTGTTGATTCTGTGCTTTCTTACATAAACGTGTCCCTGAGCGGGAGGTTTTGTCCACATTTTGGTGATGTGGAAGTTGCAGCAAAGGCTGCAACGAATAAGATAAATGAAATGCTTCATTTATCAGTGATTTGGGAAACCTGCATCATTCCTGTGCTTCAAGGGTTACAAGTCAAGCAGTTTTTAGCAAGCTGCTAATCTGCTGTGCTTGCTCTATAGTTATAGTTGCTTGCTGTCCCAGGAGTTTCCAGCAAATGCTCATACAATCTGATTAACATGGTTCACGTACAAAGGGCGCTGGCCTGGGGACTACCATGTCTCATTAATGGAAATGAATTTTTCATGCCATGGCTGCTATGTCTGTGGGTTAAGACTTTCATTTCTTTTTCCAATTCTGTCTCTTTTCTGTATTGTATTTTTCTTTTTAAGCGAAAATCTCCGTATGAATTTTAACGACCGGTTATATTACAGGTCTGAGAGTTTTTATTTTTGCATACTGAGGTTATTTTTACTAAGAAACAGATGTATTGGCAGCAGAGGAAAAAAAAAAAGGAGTGCAATGGCATACATTTGTGTTTATATTGAACCCTTTAGCTCTGATTGAATGCTTGATGAGCTCAGCTTAAGGATGAGGTGACTTGATCTGTTCTTGGCAGCAATCCTGCTTCGTGTGGGAGAGGGAGGTTGGAGCAGGTGACCCAGTGAGGTCCCTGCCAGCCAACATTTTCATGATTCTGTGAATTGTCAACTTTTCAGTGAACTTTCCAGAATTAATTCCAGTATTGTAATTGATGTGTCATCCCAACTTTTTAAGAGGCTATAATATGTTCTACTGTGACATGAATATGGACATGTTCTGGTTTATAGTTTGAAAGCAGGGAAAGAAGGTTTAGTCTTCTCCCAGCACTGTTCCTTGGAGTATTTTGGATTAATGTTGCTTTTTAAAGAAAGTTGGAGAGGAAGCAATAGTACATATTATGCTAGTATGCAAAGTATGCTCAGTGACTGGTCTGCACTGTGGCATTTGTTATTTAACATTTTTTGGTGTCAGCAGATTGTCATTTTCTGATTGCTGTTGCTCTGTTGAAAGTTCCCAAACATGAGGGGCTGTCTTGTCTAGGGTGTGTACCTGAACATGAGTATCCAACATCTTACAGGACCATCAGCCCACATTTTGCTCGTGGCATAGAGCTGAATTAGCAGAAACCATCAGCCCTTCTGTTGGTGCACTGTTCCCACTTTAGAAGGGAATTGCTGCAATATCTCTAGGCATCAGTTACATGGTTTATAGCCTCCTTTAGCTCAGTGTACTAAGCTATATGTTTCTTGAGTATGTCCTCTTTGTTCTTGTTGTAATGCACACTTTGCTTATCTTTAACTGCTAATGTTTCTAAATCAAAAAGTTCTACAGCATAAACAATTTAAGCTGTAACAGCTGTGCACAACTCTGGCCAAGTCTAAAGGAAGGTTTGTGAGAAGTTTTTCCTCTACAGTAGCTGATCCGTTTATTTTCGATTGTAAGGTGTGTATCATGCTCTTCTCTAAGTGGTCAGGACATGTTATGGTTGCTGTTTATAAAATTATTCCTTGAGAAATGTGTACAGACTAACAGCATTAATAAGTTCAGTCTACTGGCAGTCTGTGATAAATTCTGTATGTATGAAAATTTGACTGTTACCATGTGTGTGTCAAAAATGACCAGATCAGGCTGAGACTGAGAATTGAGGTAGTCTTTAAGATAAGGGACTTCTCCCATTTATTTCTTGCAATGTCCTCATCTCCAAACACCTTAGAAAGTCTGAGAGATTTCCCTAAATAGTGGTTGGGTCACCATCAAAGAGAGGCTGAAGATTAAACTGTAGGCTAAGCAGCTGTGCCTCTTTACCCAAGGATGTGGTCACAGTTGGGTAGGACTTGGCTGAAAGCAGCATCAGATCTGGCTGCTTTTGTGACTTAGTTCCAGAAGGGCTTAAGTGAAAGTGTAAAATTCTTCTGGAGAGCTACTCAAAGCACATGCGTTACTGATGTGTGAAGCTCTAATGTAGATATACTTCATTACAGATCTTAAACCCGTGGCAGAACTGCCAGCAGGTAGGTATGCAGAGGAAACAGCAGAAGGATGGGGTGCTTCCTTTAATTTTTATCCTCAGGAATCTACTGAGGATTCCTTTGTTGACCTGAACTAACACATTTTGGATTTTCTTTTTAAGAGAAATCATAGACTCATTTCAGCGTGTAGACATTGGCGGATTCAGGATGCTGAATGTCGCACCATGTTGACTATGTGTGAAAAACATGTTCTGATAAATTCTCAGGAATTGTACACCATGCAAAATTACACCTCCAGGCAGACTCAAATGACCAAACTCTGACATTTCTCAAACTTGACAGCTTATTTCAGTGGAGATTTAGGAAAAAAAGGTCAAAGGACACCAAGCATATTACTGCTCCACTCCGCCTAGAGCTATAGCATCACTCAATCTTCTAATATTACATCTTGGGGCAAATGAAGGGTTTCTCATTTAGGCACTAGAAGCAGGAGTAAACAAGGCTTAGGAAGAACAGCTGAGGGAAGTGGTGGTGTTTAGAGAAAAGGAGGCTCAGGGAAGACCTTATCTTCTCTACAACTCCCTGAATGGAGGTTTAGCCAGGTGGTGTTGGTCTCTTCTCTCAAGTAAGAAGTGGTGAGACAGGAAGAAATGGCTTTAAGCTGCACCAGAGAAGGTTTAGATTGGATATAAGGAAGATTTTCTTCACTGATAGCCCTGGCACAGCTGCCCAGGGCAGTGGTGGAGTCACCACTCCTGGAGGTATATAAAAAGCTGTGTAGATGTGGCACTTGGGGACATGGTGTAGTGGTGGCCTTGGCAGTACTGGGTTAATGGCTGGACTCAGTGACCTTAAAGGTCTTTTCCAATCTCAACAATGCTAAGATTCTGCCCTTGTATAGATCATACGCAGGGTTGTTACAGCCTAATGGCTCCAGTAAATGTCCCCTCGCCTTGCCAGGAGCGGTCTCGGGGCTGATAACGCGTGAACAGCTCGATTGCCTCCTGACAGGAGTCTGGAGCATCCGCGTGCCTCGGCAGGTGTACAGGGGACAGAAATGTGCTTTCATAAACATGGGCTCATCTTGGGTTGCAGTAGCAGTTGTCATGGCAACATCACTCTGTGTACTTGAGCTTTAACATTTGAGAGTTCACCCAGAAAATAAATTTGGCGTGATTATGAAGTACACTTGCTTGTTTTCTGAATTCTTTGGATACACATCGTTGAAAAGAGCAGAAAATTATGTTACTGCCTTACTCTTTTCTGCCATAAACCATGCACAGAATCATTAAAGCTGTCATCTATCAAAATAAAGTAAAATTCCAATAAAGATAAATTGTAAATGTTTCCATCTTCAGCTCCATAATGTATTATTTTAAGGGCTCTCTGTCATTGTTGAACTTGATAAAACTGAGTAAAACCCCACTGAGCAAGAAATCAGAAAAAAAAATCTAGAAAATATACTCTTGAAGTAAGGATTTAATTTTTTTTTTGTAACTACTGACCTATTTTTCTACAGCAAGTAAGAATAACACAGGATGGTGACAGCAGGAACCTTTTTTTGTGTGTGTATCAGTATTTTGAATACATCATTTAAAGTCTGGTTTTATCCAAAAAATCACTCTTGACGTGAGACATTAGGGCTTCATATTTCCCGTGTATCTCTGGTTTCCATGTGAAATATTGCTAATAGGAAGGTTTGTCTTCTGTAACCAGCTAAGTTTGAGAAATTGTTCCTAAACTCTGAAAACTGGAGTGCTTGGAACAGATTGCCCAGAAAGAGTTGTGGAGTCTCCCTCACTGGAGATACCCCAGAACCGTCTGGATGCAATCCCGTGCCCTGTGCTCTGTGATGACCCTGCTAGGGCAAGGAGGTTGGAATAATTATAGATAAAATTGTATCCCAAGTGCTCCAGAGTTATCAGTTTGTTTGTGGGTTGTGGTTTCTTCTTTTTGGTTAGTTTGGTTTGGCTGGTTTTTTTCCCCCCAAACAGAATATGTTAAAATCTTCATTGCAAGGCTTTGTCAAGGATGGCTAAAGAACAGGAATGGAGTTGATGCCTGTGATGAGGCCAGATTCCTGTTTTTCTTGTTTGTAGCTCATCCATAAAAGAGACCTTTTAGTTTTGGTTTTCTTTTGTTTTTGTTGTTAGTTGTGGTTGGTTGTGGTGTTGGGTTTTTTTGTGGGGTTGGTTTTTTTTTTTCCTGATTGGTGGTTTTTTTGTTCTTTCCAAGATAAGGGTTGAAGTCACACAGTATTTTGCAGTGTTGGTTGGCATCTTTTGAAGTATAGCAGATTCCCACTAGCACCCTTTATTACAGTGTAGTACCTTGCAAGTGTACTGTTTCTGTATTTTCAAAGTTAAAATTACTTAATTTTTTTATAATAATTTAAATAGGATTGACTGTAATTAAAGAGAAAAAAGAGTTTGAAAAATATCAAAGTGAAATGTGCCTAAGCCAAAGACTGGCAACGTAAAAATTTCCAAAGCAGAAATGAGTCATATAAAATTAACTTTCTTAAGCACTGCTATGGCCTGTTAGTAGAGTTATTGCTGTCAGCATTTTCAAGTTAAACACCATTTACAATGATTTTATTTCACATCAAATTCAACTATAGGCTTAAATGCAAATGCCCCAGTAATAGTTTTTGTCCTGGTAAAACTTTGTGTTTTATTTCTTTCAGAGGCAATTATAATGTCTGGGGGAATGTAATGCAAAATATATTATTGATGAAACCTTGAAGTTGGAAAAACCTGTGCAGGCAAACTGGATATTAGGTTAGTGCACAGACAGTTGGTATGAGGAAAAGTGGGAAAATGGAAAGACTGACGTTTTGGAAGAACAGCTTTGGGTGGGATGGACAGGAGCTCGGGCAGAGTTTCGGGAAGGTAAATAGTGGGGAGGTGGTTGGGGCAGGAGGATTTAGGTAGTGGGGCTGGGGCCTGGTGCAAATGAACAGAGATGTGGGATGGAATTTCTTCACCTTACACACAGTTTGAGCACAGTGTGTAAATGCACGTACACAACACATCCCAACTAGCCTCGGAAGTCCTGAATTCTCCATCTGCTTATTTGCTTTTATACAGACTGCAATCCCATCCAGTGCCCTTCTCAAGGAGAGCAGCAGGATCTGAGCGTTAATTCCAGTGGAAAAAATGAGTGATTAATTCACGAACTAAGAAACGGGTGTGTGTGTGTGTGTGTGGCTTCTCTTTTCTTGTTTGGCATCGTTGTCTTGATGTTCACAAATGAGCAGAAGGAGTAAACAGTGAGAAAACTGAGCTGTGCCCACCCTAATGGGAGGGAAGAGCTGTCCTGGAAGCAAAGCAAAGGCAGCAGCACAGCAAGTCCCACTAGAAATGCACAGGCTCCATAGCAGAGCCATTTATACTGATCTGATTACACTGCAGTTTTAATAAACCTCCCAGGTAGACTCTGCATATATCACAGATGCTGTTAGGTCAGTAAATATTTCTGTGTTTTGTTTCAGGCAAATAGGTATTTGCACTCTAAACGTGTCTGAGAATGGGAAAGAGCTGTGTTAGTAATACATGCCCAGCATGTTAGAGACCAGCTAAGGCTGCCTTTTTGCTACCTGATACTTGTCTGCTGGGGAAGAAGGACTTTCCTGCAATCTTTCTGCAAGCCCCAGGAATTCAGAAGTTCTGAAAAGGCAGCAGGCAAATACATCCATGTACCTATGCACATCTGGATGGCCTAGCATATTATAGCTCAGGTGGCTGATGCATTTGATCCTAGGCAAATTAACTCTTCTTCCAGCTGGACATCATCGTGCACAAGTCTTACCAATCAAGGTGCACCACAGACCCTGTTCTTGTCATGTGGTCATCCTCTGTGTTGGTATTAATGGTATCCTGGTCCTCATGGCTGTTGATGATATAATAAAATCAATGAGAAATTTCTGAAGTTAAATACTCTATATCATTCATCTGGGCCAAGAAGGACTTACAGATGAAGAGACAACTTTAGACTCAGTTTAGCTGTGCTTTACAGACCAGTCTGATCTCTCTGTTCTGTCTTCTGCTACTAATCACTCTTTCAGGTTGCATTCATCTTCAGTGAAATGTGAACAACTGGTGAGTTCTGTCATTTGTTTTTATCTGGTGGCTCTGTGGAGTGACAAGGTACTTAAACGTCCTGCTGTAGCTGAACTGGTTGCCAAGCCCATATCCCAAATGTGAGAGAAGGGACAAATCATTACTGCACAAAATTAAGGCAGCGGTGATGGAAATATCACATTATATTTTTTGAATTACAGGGTAGTGTAATGTTGCTGTTGACAAGGGCATCATAATCTCTTCTGCAAACAAGTTTTGCCAGGGATTTGTAACTCTGAAGAAATTCGTCTAGGCCTGAAACTTGGCATCATCATCTCGTTTAACAAGTACTAATTTGTTGTCATACATACTTTAAAGCCCTGCAAGTGCAGTGGGTATTGAGTTCCATGATAAGCACGGCTATTGGCCCTTTAAACAGATGACATTACATCTGCTTTTGGGGTTTTCCTAGGCATAAAAAGATCACGAGTATTTAAAGGAAAAGCACTCTGTATGGAAGATACTGTGAAGAAAATAAAAATTAAAGACCCCTTCAAAAAGAGATGAGCGAACAGCCCTGGATTTCTGGGTTTATGATTATACAAGAAGGCCACAATACCTTTAGGACAATTTCTGGGTGAATTTTGCCTTTTCGGGACTGAGCACTAAGTGGCCCAAGAAGGGCTTGCTGTGGGCAGCCCATTAACACTTGCCACACTTCCTGCTGTGCATGAGCCTGCTAATTGTCTCAGCTATTTATGAGCTGCATTTAACAACTGCAGCACCAGTCACAAAGAATTTACAGTAGTATATTCATATTGCTTTTTGGTTGTTGGTTTCATAAAATGTTCATGTAAACTCACCTTTCTGTTTTGAAGATACTGGAGGGGGTGGCAGGACCTTTTGTGAAGACCATATTCTATAGTTTTCAAAAGCTTCATTGATCAGGGATTGAAACAGGGAAAGTTGTCAAAAAAAGAAGTTTCTAGTGTTTCCATAACAAGATGTTCCTATCAGGCAGGATGTAAATGTGTTACTTTTAAGGTCAAAGCACAGGCAGAGAGTTTTGGAATGGCAGCTGTTAAGGCAATAATGATCTGATAAAGCTGACTCTCCTGATTTCTTGTGTACAGTTAATTGAAAGGGTATTTAGCTTTGGTTTGATACCTCTCTATAAACATTCTACCCACAAATCAGTGGAAGTATAGAAATGTACATCAGCTTTATTGGTCATCAGCTTGGCTCTGCCCAGTATTCCAGAGTTTATGATCTCCTTTGCTGTCCCTACAGAGTGGCTTTAAAGCTCACTTGGTGCATATTCAGATTTCTGGCATTTTGCAGTTGCTCTTTTATCTTTATAATAAAACATGTATTTAACAACAATTAAATGTTGAAACAGCTTGCTGGCAGATGGGGAGAATTTTCTATCTCCTGAAGTTTTCAAAAATGTCTTTTGAAAATATGTTCATTTTATGGTCTGTGTTATAGAGAAGACTGAACTAGAGTACTGTGGTGTTTTTTCTTGGCTTCAATTTTTTTCTGTATTTCTGTTGTCTTTTTTTTCACCCCCAATTCAGTATTATTGTGAATATGCAGTGCTTTCTTTCTCCTTCCAGTTCCAAGCCAAAACTACATTTAATGCATAATCTTTAAGTCATGCCTACTTCCTTGACCAGCTAAACACCAAATACTAAATAGAACAGGTGATACAGATCGCATGGCACAAATGATCTGTGCCTTGAGAACCAGGAGACCCCTTTCTAAAACTACTTTTTGGAATGGTTAAATGCAGTGTGCAGGCCCTGACCTCAGATACTTCAAGGTAAGTTGTGCTGTCCTTAGACTGAAACAATGAGTTTAGATTAGTGGAAAAAGAGAAGTTAACAACTGCAGCTACTCTTGCATTCTTTTCATTCTTTAACTAAAGGACATGCATTGCTAATAAGATCCCATACTCCAAAGACTGGTCTCAAATATAAAACTGAATTGAATATTGATTTTTTTATTTTAGTTCATTTAGCTGCTTGCTTGTTTGTTGTTTTGTTGCCTTTTTTTTTTTTTTTTCTGAAGTGAGGTAACTGGTTTTGGTGCTTTGAGTGAAAATTGAATTGCTGAGATGCTAAGCTGTGGAATGGGGTTACTACTCATCAGCATTAATAACCGTTCCAAGAAATTTCATAGGAATTTTTATTATGCATTTATATGTAGATTTAAGTAGCCTTTATTAATACACTCCATTGAACAATAACACACATTTTTTTAAATGACATAAATATGGAGAAAACCTAACTACCACAGATAGGCAATGGTCAACGTTTATAAGCTCAGCAAGATTAATATTTTCCATGAAATTGCATCTGAAAAACTGCCTTAATTCTGGTTTATGACTAGTACTGCAGTAATCTGCCAAGGGTTCACTTACTTGGCTAAAACAGTTTGTTAAATGACTTCAGGAATTCTAGAGCCAAAATTATGTTTATGAAATGCAGTGATGATTTGCTTTGCTTTAAAGGACAAAACACCAGTCTTGAATTTCTAGTAAAAAGCAATATGAAGTAGAGTTGGAAAGATGAGGTTGTTGGGCAGTTGATATTACCTAGCAGTGATCTCTGTCCCTGATGGTTTACAAATTAATCTTTCCACTAACAGAAGAGGAGACAGAGTGAAAGGGCAGATGAATAGCTTGAAAACCAGTTATCTCAATTTTCCAAAGAATATCAGTACATGGTTTGATGTCCAGTTGGTGCTTGGCAGGAAGCTCTGCAGCAGACATCAGTTCTGGGGCTGGCATTATGAAATCTCTTCCTGAACAGCCTGGATGGAGAGGCAGAGTGCTCCCTTGGGAGGTCTCAGGGTGATGCACAGCTGTGGGGACTGGGGTGCTGAAGTTCAGGGGATCCTTCACAAGCCTGAGGGCTGGGCTAACAAAGCCCACAAAGGGCAGCCACAGCAGCTTTGCAGCTGTTTGACTTTGCAACCATTTGTTGACTCCCCTGGAATTTAAAGACTAAATGTGCAATCATGATTTAAATAAACAGTGCAGCCTTTCACACTAATTTAAGAGGCTTTAGTTCAGCTTACTCTGTTTCTCCCACTGCAAATTGGAAGAGTTTGGGCTGCAGGTGGAGAATTGATTTGCAAAGTGACTGGAATGGTGACTCGGAACGTGTGGGCTCCCTTGACTGTTCCCAGGCTGTCTGACAGTTATAGGTGAGGGATATTTATATGGCTGTAGGGGGAAAATGGGATCTGTAAATTGGTATTATATAGAGGCAGATAGCCTTTCAGGGGACTGTTTCATTATATTGGCGCTTGCAAGCGGTTTGCTCTCTTCAGAGAGCTTCAAAAAGCTGAATTCCACTTTGCCATTACACTGGGTTCCTCTGTTATGTGGTAATGTTACTTGGAGGTGAGTCTTGGAGAGTGAAAATGCCTTCAAACATAAAAATGGAGTGATAATGTAGAGTTGTAGGTGTCAGTCTAGTGTTCATGACTAAGAGAGGTTTCATATCTTTATCTTCATTTTATTCTAATTGAGAAGTGAGTCTGATGTTTGAAAAGCCCTAAATTACAGATGCTTATGTGTTGAAATGGCTATTGTCAGAGTATGGGGGAAAAGGCACCCTGTTGTTGCAGCCTGTCAAAAAATGATTTGTTGAAAATTGACTTTGAGTGTTTGTACTGGAGGTCAGAGTTCCCTTTAGAGGGCTTCTGCTTCCATAGAAATATTGAGAAGTGCCACAGTTACGCCTTGCTATTAAAAGAATGATTTTGTTACAAATACTTACCTGGCAGTGCTTTTGATTCATTAAAATGGGAAAAATAAGTGGAGCAAAACAACTGGGACAATTTCTAAGTAAATTCATCAGTCATTCAGGAACTATGCATTTAAAATACCTATAAATAATAGAATGCTCCTTCTAAATGGAAGCCTTTTATTGATATGCAAGTACAGTGTCACCCTGAAGTTTCTTTTTTAATTTATCATTTCCTTGTGTTTAGAATCAGATCAGGCAATTCATATTATTTCCAGCTTTTCAACTTTACTTTAGCAGCATTATTTTGTATGGTGTGTGAAATGAAATTGTTGCACACAGTTGTTAAGCTTTAAAATTACTTTCAGGTAACAAATAATTGTTTTGGAAACTCTGAGTCTTCACTCAATTTTTTTAATACTATCTCGAGGACTGACAAAATAATTGGATAATTTCAGTGGTTTGCCATTGGCACTTTTAAATTCCCTTTATTCATATTCTTACAATATATTCCTATAAATACTTTCTTTCTCCTGTGATGATGTTCGTGGGACTGCTGATCCTACAAAAAAAGACAGGGCAATGGAAATGGGGAGAGTGAAATAGTGAGAAACCAGTTTTTGGGTTTTGTTGTCTGTTTTATTCTTCCAGGTTTACAAAGATTAAATAAATTATGTATGTGTGCATATAGAAACAAACATTTAGGTTTTAAATTTTGTTTTAATAGATAAAAAGATGGCCTATCACAAAGTGAACGCAGACCAGAGAGCACAGGGACACTCTCCATACCTTGACAATGATGAGCTCCAAGCCACAGCATTGGAACTGGAATGGGACATGGAAAAAGAGCTGGAGGAGCCTGGCTTTGACCATTTCCGACTGGATGGTGCAGCCCAGCGTCACCTGGGGAACTCACAGAGCCCTGACCTTGACCTGGAGCCCATCCAGCCTTCCTCTTCTCCAAAGGGAAGATTCCAGAGGCTTCAGGAAGACCCTGACTACATCTCCCACTACACGAGACAGGCACCAAAGAGCAACCGCTGCAGCTTTTTTCGGATACTGAAAGTATTTTGCACTGCTTTGATTTTATTTATTTTTGGAATTGTGATAGGATATTATGCACGCAAGAAATGCCCTTCTCCCCCAACACCTCAAGAACCAAATAATCCTCATATCTACCATGAAATTCTCAAGGAAATCAAAGCTGAAAATATTCAACAGATTTACAGGTATGTACCTTGGCAGGTTTTATGTCTAAATGCTCTCAGGTGCCACTCTTAAGTCATTACGTGATTTCTTTTATGTGGAATCTTATTTACAAACCCTGATTTTCTTTTTGAATGTTCGGTTTTATCATGACACTTGGGAGGTGTTCATGTGCATATACAAAATTCATTATTTTTTAACAGTGCAGATTTGTGCTAATCATAACAGGTTTTGCTTTAATAGTGTTCTATTGCTAAATATATTATTATCTTTAATGTAAATGAATTGGAAAACACAGATAATTCAAATTGAATTGAAATATAGACAATAGAGCAGCTGTCCTAGATCCAGTTGACTGCCAAATAACACTATTGAAAAGCAAGGTTGATAGGATGTTTTTTAATATTTGGGGCTTTAAGAAATCCCCATTTAATTTTTGGCACAAAAGTGAACCCTAGCTGGTGTTTTTTCTCTCTATGGTAACTTAAACCTTTAGGATGGAAAATTTGACTTTGCACTTTGAAAGATGGTCTTTTGTTTATTTTTTTTATTTTTCATTACCTGTTCTAAGAATACAAATTGTTGCAAAATACCTACTGACTGGGTTTGATTTTATTCTTTTTTCAATGTGGAATCTTTGCACTGCTTTGACAGTCTATATAACACGTTTGTATCAGAGTAGAATCACTTTTCTGTAGCAGTGAGTGTCAAAGAAAATAGGTTTTTCTGCTAAATTCTGAAAGTTGTTTCTGTATGGGAAGGTGAGATGAGCTTATTTTTGGCTTCTGGAATGCAAAGTTCCTTTTTCATGTTAAAGGTAATGCATGGCAGATTTTTTGATCAGTACCAGTTCAGAAGCAGCAGAACTCCCATACCTGAAGCTATAGAAGAGGTGTTCTTGAGCAGATGAGAAATACATCAAAAATAACCTAACAGGGCTGTTCTAAAAATATTTTTCTTTTGTTATATTTTCTAAGCCAAGTCTTAAATCCTGTAGTGGCTAATACCATGTTTTGCGCTAACACTGTTATTAAATTCAAGAAAAAAAGTAAATATGAAGGGTTTTCATGTGCCAAACTGATTCTACTTCATACAAATCTAATTAATTTCATAATGGGAAAGGGTACAGGTGATGAAAAATGTTGATTTTTAATGTAAAAAATGAGCTACTTTGTCTTTCAGAGAGTAAATTGAACTGAATTCTGTCATTAGGTTTCATCACAAGCAAAGTATTGGAGTAAGCTCAGCCCTAAGATTGGGTATTACACAAATTACAGCAAATTGCTGGCATGTCTGTCAGACTCAGGATAATACTTCAGTACTTTGTGTTTGGGGACTGGGAATCACTTGCCATTCTATTATTTCTAAGGGTGGTTTAAACCATCCCTTTTCAAACCCTTCATCACTTGTCATATAATTTCAGCTTGCTATTAGGATACTAGTGAGAATCTGGACTTTAGATAAAATGAATTATATGAATATTTTGGAACTTAAAAAACTTTAGTAGTGGCCATCCTTTAACATAATTCTTAATATTTGTTTGGGTTTCTTTTTTATGTAATGGCAGAATTTCAATAAATGTAGTCAAACATTAATTCACCTACCTATCAATTCTGTATATAAATATATAAACAATGTTTTTAATACATTGCATTACCCACAAGTTTTTTTCCTAACCCAATATTTTGGTCTGAGACAGCTTTTATCCCATGTTGTGTTCAGCTGCTTTCCCTCAACATCTGCTTGGCAGGAGTCAGAGCGACTGCAGTGAAACCTGGCTGTGTGTAGCCCTGTGAGTACAGAACATGCAACATATGTTGCTTGGGTGAAAAAAAAGCCCAAACCTGACAAAATCAATATATGTTATTGGAAAACTTCCTTCAATAAAATACTTTGAGTTACTAGGAATAAGTGGCAGCTGCTTAGCTTGCAATTTTTAAATGTTACTGAGCATGACATTAATTTAATTTTCATTGTTTACTCCTTAGATCAGGCTCAGATGGTATGGGAGTTTGCTAACAGTCCTGTAAAGGAATTAGGAGAAAAAAAACCTGTTCAAGAGACACAGAGGTGCCAGTCATAACGGTGGAGCAGACATAACCTTAATGTGCTTGGAGCTCTGGAGTGGGAGCTTTCTGTTGGGGTGAAACCTGCTCGTGGTTGGATGAAGCTTTGAGGATTTGACCCTTTGCACTTCTAAAGAGGTTGCAGAAGTGCTCCAGGGGACTTGTGTTGGTTTTGTTTGGATTTGGACTGGATTCTGTGTGAGTTGAATGAAGTCTGTGTACCAATCCCTGTTAGGGATGGAGGGTCGTTGCTGCTCAGGGAAGTGGTTGAGTCCCCATCCCTGGAAGGATTTAAAGGACGTGTGGGTGTGGCACTTAGGGACATGGTTTAGACACCTTGTCACTCAGCAGTGCTGGCTTAATGGTTGGATTCAATCCTAGAGGTGTTTTCCAACCTAAACAATTCTGTGATGGTGTAGGTAACAGCAGTTTGTGTTCATGGGTTGCTGAATTGGGATATTCTGGTCTTCCTGTCTGGCTTCTCCAGGGGAAGAAGAAAACTCAGTGAGTTGGCTTTTATTGCTTCAACTTTGCACCTTGTTCCCCATGAGATGGGAATGCTACAGAATTTCTGTGCAATTTAGCACAGTTCTAATTACTGGTCTTGGCCAAGTTGCTTAATCAATGATACAGCCTAAGTCAACATTATCTCTGTGAGCATTTTTGGACCTCTCCCCACCCCCTGTAGGGGGGTTCTTGCATTGTCGACGATAAAAAGTAGAAATCAGTTCAATCTGATGTTTCAGAGGTTTCAAGACAAATTGTCAGAAGGAGAAAAGTGATTGCCACAAAAAAAATGAAGAGTTTTTCTAACCTAACACACTGAAGTTTAAACTGGGACAAAAAAAAAAAAAAAGCCAATATTATTAATAGGATTCAGTCAGTAAATATAGCAATTCATTTGTGGTAAAATCACACATAATCCTGCAAATATCACTGGGCTGTTGGGAATCCAGTAATGATATCTGTTTGTGCCATGAATGTAACTTTTCACAGTTTTCTTCTGGAAGATATATGACAAGGTTTAAGTTCAAGTTAGGTGTAGCTTGGCTCCAAAAGGCATTCAGGGTGAGTATGAAAAGGGCATAAATTCCACATCCAAAAGAGGTAGAAACTGAAACACGGAATACTTTGGGCACTGCTTACATTTATATCCGTAACCAGCAGAACTTACCAGGGCAAAACAGATGGATAAAGGTGGTAAAACTGCTAGGCAGAAAGCAGGTTGTCTCCTGGGACAGGGGGGTTGAGAGTCCATGGCAAGATTGAGTTCTTGGAGCCCTTTAGAGAGTGTGTCAGGAGGGCATGGCTGGAGAGGAGTGACCTGTGCCTCGAGCCACGCTCCCCAAGGAATATCTGCAGCTCCAAAGTACAATCATTACACTGGAAAAGGCTCTGCTCTCCAAAGGAATGAACACATTTAGATGTGGAGGTCTTTATAATAAATGTTGAAGGTCATCAGAGGCAGACCTTCAAAAAGACAGAAACGCCCACCACCAGTTTCGGTAAGCAGCACGCTGTTGAATTCTCAAAAGTAAATTTGCAATAAAAATATGCATAATTTTCAATGAGATCTGACTTCTTAAAGCTACTTTTTAAAATGGCACTCAGATTTCTACTATCACTTAAGTGCTTTTGAAAATTCAGCTGGTTTTGCTTTCTCACTCTGTGAGAAAGGGGATGAAAAAGGTGATGCTAAAGAAGTGTATCATTATTCTGTTGCTGCACATCTGCCAGATGCAGGTCAGCTCTTCAGTAATCATTGCCACTTAATTTAATTATTCAGCAGATCTGTGTTTATAATGACTGAAGTTTTTTTTCCCCCCCTCTTTCCCCAGATGAAAGGGGAATGTGCCGTTTTTGCTGTTTAGTGTCCCCTCTACCTCCTGGGTGACTTTTTTCTTGCCCTACCTTCAGTAAGAAAACAAGGGGAAGGAAAAAGTCTGACAGACCCTGCTCCAGACTGAGAGGGATCACTGTCACTGACTTCGAGTTACTGTCACTAGCTACCAAGATTCTGATCATCATATACTTTGCTAAGGTTTTATGTTTTAAAATGGTAAATGTTTGAGTTTTGTGCAAAGTGAACCAAAAAACTACCTTTTTTTGGTAATTTTTTCAGTTAAGATTTGAATTGAATACACCAGAATCTAAAGGGAGAAAGAAATAAAAGCTACAGTAAGTAGCAGAAATACAGTCCTATCAGAAACTTCTGAGATTTTAACTCCTGTTATACAATTTGGCATACTTTGCATAAAAAAATTATATTGTGTTGCATCTTTGACAGTGCTGAATATTCCAATAGAAGAAATACAGAAGGTGTTTTTTTTAGTTTATATGAAATTATTTCAATTTTATTGCTTCAAAACCAAATAAAAATGAAACAATCCTATTGTATTTGGAAAATGTGGGGCTATCATAATTTTTTAGGACGTTTTAATTTTGGGGTTGACTTCTGTAAATTAAATGAATAAACAAGGATTCATGTTGAATAGTAAGACTAAAAGAAACAGTCAGTCATGTTGGTGTCAGTGATAACTCTGGGTGTACATGATTTGTCAGATAAGCTAATTGCTCTCACATTTTTAAAATTCTTGTAGCCTTATTGTGCTTTACTCAATAGTTACTTTCCAAAATTTTACATCTTGGTTACTATCACATCCACAGTTTTTTTAGATACATCTTCCTATGATTAAAACTGGGATGGGGGCACAGACAGAAGAGTCTTTGCTTTGCTCTCCAGCCAGTCTACAGAGCAGCTCCTTCATTTCAGCTCTGCTTTTTGTCCTGGGTATTCTCACTCAAATGCTTCCTTCACTATCATTTTCCCCCCCTTGAGCAGTAGGGAGGTTTAAATCCCTTCATAATACATCCAGTTGTAACTAACTGTCCTTTAGAGGCGTATCTGTTCCTTATTCCAGCTGGTAATACCACTTGCACAATCTCCCAAATCCATCTCTGGTGAGAATTGATTTGTCACTGGTGCCTGCTGCCATCCATAACTTCAGCTTAATTCTTCAAAGGGCTTTGGGAGAGCAGGCAGCAGCTGCTCTCCTGTGTGTCATGGCCAGGGAACAAAAGTGCCAGTGCAGTGAGAAAAGGACTTTTACTTGTTTTTTTCTCAAAGTGAAGTGAGAAGCTTCCATATCCAAGTGTTTCTTGTTCCCTGATCAGTTGTAATCAGTACTGTTAAAACCTTGGGCCTTTGAACCTTTTTCTCAGGTAAAGCCTGTGAAATACATACCTGAGGAGCAAAGAGAGCCTGGAACTTCCTCGAAAATTTGAGTTTTGGAGATTTGGACTGAATGAAATCTACAGGCTCCTGCCTGGTGAGATTGCCTTTGTGCCCAGAATGAGGAATCGCCGCAGGAGCAGAACCTCCTCAGGAAGGGTGTGAGGAAAGGACTGCGCTGGTGACTGCTTCCCTGAGTAGAGACCCATTTAGTGCCTGCTCCTGTTAACAGCTACTGTTAATTAATAGCTACACCTGACCTCTCCACAGCTGCTGGTAGCTGTGTGCTGGCTGGCCCAGGCCCCTGCTCGCTTCACTCGTGTCCCCTGTACACAAATTCTGGGTTTTGTCACACCAACAGCCGAAAAGAGCATTGCAAAAAGCAAATCTCAGTGGGAACTCATCCTATTCCCTCCTGTATATCAGTCTCAGGTATTTCTTGTGTTGCTATCAAAAATGCAGGTGTTAAATGTAGTTAGGCTCAGTCTGAAGCCAGGCCTACAGCATCTTTGGAAATGGATGTCGGCGTATTCCTGGGTAACCAGGAGCTGAGTGAGCTCTCTAGATCTATTTCATTCCCACACTGCGGAATCACTTGGGATTCTCTTCATTCACATGATAATTTTGAATGTGTATTTATAAGTACAAATCCCCTTTTGAAAGGAGATAAGAGTAATATCAAACAAGGGAAAGTTCCCACTTATCCCCTTGCCACCTCCCCATTAAGAATGGCTCTGGGAACATGGGGAGGTGTCTTTTGTGGAAGAAAGATGCCCTGTGTGACCCAAGTGCTATCTGTGGAACAGAGACTTGGTAAATTTAGGTTTCAGATATCCACTTATGTCAAATATGATTTCTTTTTAAACCAAAAAATAGGTTATATCTGTACTTCAGAGGTGTTAATAGAAAGCCTTGTGTGTTTTATCATTTTCTTTGGTTTAATTCTTTTTTAAAATTTTGTTTCTTTAGATGAAAAAAGGATGCATTATATCAATATAATGCTTGAGAAAGAGGTGTGAATTTGATCCTGTTAGAGTCAGCTGCAGCATATGCTTATAATACTCCTTTGTTGAAGAAATATCTTAGGTTATGGTTTACTTACCATTGAAAGGATGTGTTTCAAGTGCACCATGTATTTCACTGAGAACAATTTTTCTTTTCAGTTGATTATTTCTTTAATGGTAACCATAAAAAATACCGATTTTTAGATGTTGGATTTGCAAATTATTTACAGTAAAATCTGATTTTTTGTATCATAACTGTATCTTTTGTAAATTAAGTACATAGCATTGCCTTAAAATAATTTTTCTAAGCAGTACATGTTTGATTTCCAGAGCAATAAGTGTGATAAGTTAAAGAGTTAGAATCGATAAACTATATTATGCCACATCAGCATAATAAGTCCCTTGATAAATTTAGTATCTGTCACAGCCCAGATGAATGGCTTTGGTGTTGCTGCTGTACAGTGCTTCGTGTTTTCCATGAAAAAGTGACACCAGTTTTTGATAGGCTATAAAGTATAAATCAAATTTGCTCTGATCTCTTATTTTTGAATTGCATAATCTTATTTATTTTAAAGATTACCTTGCTGGAATTGCCTCACACTCCTCATAACAGAAGTGTGGTTAGGGTTTAGAGAGAGAACCAATTTCCATGGCCATTAGCCTCTTTACCATTGCTGTTGGAAGTGTGGGGCAATTTAGTCCCAATTAGAACAGCAATTCTGAATGGTGACAAGTGCTACTTCCCCTAATAGATGATGAAATGAGCTGTGCCAGCATGGCTGAGGGAGTAATTTTCTTTTTAAAGGTCTGGTATTCCACATTCCTGCCTGTTTGGGGCAACAGAGGGATTGTGGGGAGAGCCTGATGATTCCTTGAATCCTTCTGTCAGCTGGGCTGCCCCAGGACATCTTGCTCTCCCCTTTGCCTGAAGGTGTCTGGTGCAGTTTGGAAAGCTCAGATTTTTAAGGAATACTTTCTGTTTCAGTGACAAACCGGAATGGATGGTGAAACATCTATGGATGTTAAAGATCCATCCATTTTAGAAACTTCTGGTGAGTGATAGGCTCTGTACTTGACTTTACCTGAAAACCAGAAATACTTGGCTGGACATTTCTGAGCAACTCTGAGACTAATGCTGGCTAAAAGGCAGTATGTAGAGGATAAAGAGTTACTACATTGCCATCATTTTTATAGATTTAACCAAACTACTTTTTTTCTGACAGAAAGAATCTGAAGGAAAAAGAAAACCACAGCCTGCTGAGATGACAACCAGTTTTCATTGCAGGCCACTTGCTTCCATTTGGGAAGAACCGTAGTGTGCAGAAATTGGACAAAGTTGTCCTTCACTGTCCAATCCTTGCAACTCAACACAAGGAGGATCACTAATTTTGGCTGGTGGTCCCAGGCACATGCTTATAATGATAGTGAGGAGCAACCCTTGCAGAACAAACCCCCTTAACCATTTAATTAGTGGCACATGAACTGCCTAATTGCCTGATCAACTGCACGAGTTTCTCCTGTCTTGGCTCTGAACTTCCCAGCCTTACAGTGTGCTCAGAGGGTGGATTTTTCCTCAGAGGAGGCTGTGGCAGAGGCCATTGCAAAGAGTCCTTAAAACTTCTAAGCACCAAGCACTGGCAGATTGCTGTTTAGGATGCACCTCTCATCAGCATGGTTTAAAACTGAAGTCCATGGATACTCCTGAGATCCAGCCTTTTGGTGGAATCTGCAGTTCCATGGTAGGCACTGCAACAATAAGCAGTTCGTTTCCTGCCTGCACACATAAATCAAATTAACGAAGCCCTGAGGGGAAGGAGTTTTCTCAGCCCTTTTTGGTGGTGCTCTGACATGCAGTTCCCTACATCAGCACCTATGACAGCTATTTGCTGGAAGCCTGATAAGTCAGATTGTTGCTGAATTTAACTGGCTGCAATTTGTTGTACTTTATTAAGTTACTGTGCATGCAGCATTTGTAACTGAAGGTTGCTGGGGAACATTGCTCAGGATCGATCAGGGATAATGAAATTGATATTGTCTGAATAATAATCAATTTTAATCATAGTATTTTGCAGTAGTCTTCCGTTAAGGGGCTTCTATTCTCAGTCCAATTCTCTTTGAAAGCTGATGAGTTTCTGGAATGAAACAAATATGGATTGCATTGAAAAGTTGGGCTTTCCCTGGCAATATTGGAACTTGTGGAGTGTAAGACTTATCGAAATTAAACAAGTTGGCTTTTTAAAATTTCTAGAGTACTGTTTGTGGACAAGATGTTGAATAATGCCTCCTGCTCTGTGTGTATGTCCGATTTCTCTCAGTCTCAGCAATAGGTAGTATTTAAATATACATTTTCAAGTCTAATCCTTCATGGAAGCTGATGTTTCCTTTAGACACATGCAGTTGCCACAAATTTACATGTGTTCCTGTCCAAGTTAAAATACCAACTCATACTCTGCTTGGTTTATGAGTATTTCTTCAAGGCTGAGAAGGTTGTAATTTTCCAGTGAGATGGAATTTTCTCTATCCATTCTTCTTTTCCTTTTAGTGAAACATAAAAATAGAAAAGTGACTTGAAATGTCGTAATCAAAACAGAGTGTTTGAATATCTCAGAAGCAAAACTTTCTGGAAATCTTTTTTTCTGGGAGACCTCATGATTTTTGTTCCTTTTTGGAGAATTTGGGGGGTATGTGCTGACATTTCCCTGCAAAGCAATGTCTGGTCCTTGACCAACTTGATGTCTGTTTATATTTTGTGAAAGTTTGTTACTTAGCAGAGTAGAGAAGACAACAGGAACAGAAAAGTGAGCATCTTGCTTGTTTCACCTTTTTTAATGGGTGCTCAAACTTCATTAGCCATCTGGCTAACTAAGTGGGTTGTGTGAGGCTTCAGGAGAAAGGTCTCTATTGCTGAAGGGGTCAGGACCCCATCAAAGATTGACTTTTCTCCAGGAAATTTGGGAAAGCTCTTCAGATAGGAATTTGTAATAATAGTAGTACTTTACTGAGATCTGGGTCTAGAAAAAGAAAGTCATTTGGAATGTCTTTCCTTTGGAATTTGGGGCATGGCTTCAGACCCCTGCAGTAATCCTCCCTTATAATACAGAATTGATGAAATGGCCAAAGTTTTGAAGCTCATTACCTTGACTCAACCAGCGGTGTGCTCTAGGCAGTATCACATTTTGCTGCTGCTTCAGGTGACAAACTGGAACCCATAGACTGGAGAAGCCCAGGACTTCATCAAAATTTGAAGAGGTGAGACAGTGAGAAGAAGGATCAATACTTAAGAATGTATAAGGAGTCCATGAAGATGTCAGTGTGCCTTTGATGGAAATTGTTTTCTTTGTTCCAACGGGGCAGCTATGCTTTAGCAGGGAGCTCAGATATTTACAGTTATAATTGTGGCCGAGGCTGGAAGGTGTTCCCAGCGCTTCTGGAGTCTGTTTCTTGTCGAAGGCTATGTGAGCCAGGGCTGCTGCAGTGCAGATTGAGAGCATTTAATTATTGAAATCGTTGGCTGGGTGCTATTTGCGAGTAAAAGGTGGTAGCTCTGGGAAGTCACTTGTTTCATGGTCATTTGTTAGTAATCGTTATTGAATGCTTTTATTTTTAATAAATGCCAGCCTGGGTTATGGGCCTTGTGATGTGCATTATTAAATAAATAGGCAGGCTTCAAAAAAGGCCATACGGGTCACGAGCAAAGTTTCTGTTCCCTGTCAACTATTTAGGGAACGAAGCAAGGAGCTGAATTATTTATGACATGCTTAGTGCAAGGCAAATGGAACCTGCTGCTGTGTTGCTAGCAGTGCAAATAGTGGCCTAAAATATACAAATGGTTTTCTTCTGTATTATCGTGCCTGTTTTTCTTTACTAATATTTCTGGAAACTATTTAAGAAAATTAAACCCTGTGACAAAAAAAACCGTTAAATCTGCATGGTTCCTCAGGATCCTAGCACAGACCGTGCAGGGGATATTGTTTCTAAATTATTCAGTTTATGTGCTAAGAAGATAGATAGGGCATGGTGTTAATACAGGTATTCATTTTGTTCTTGTGGAAAACTTCTGGGTTTTTAAAAGAAAAAAAATGGAATAACTTTCATAAAGGCTGTTTCCTACAGACAGAAACATATCTATTTGTATAGCTGTCCACTTCTATATGGGGTTTTGTGCCTATGTGAATACATTGATGTAATTTTGTGTAATAGGTGAAGTTCTGTCCTTTACACAGCACTTCTCAAAGCTGCCGTATGTATTGCAGTGCTTGGTACCACTTCTCCCGGTGGTCATGGCTGAAACCTGATTGCCTTCTCACCCCAGGGCCAGAAGTACTTCTTGTGCTCATAGTTCCTTTGAAGTGGTGACAACTCAAAGTACCATGATGGCCATGTCATAAATGCCCAGAGAGTTGTTAAGGACACAGCTTATATAAACACAGCTTGGGTGGGTGATCTCATTCATATCGACGTAAGTATTGTAAATGTAAGATGAAGTTAGGTGATTACAGTGCAGCAGTATTCAACATAAAAAGAGACACCTGGGGAAGAATCCAGCATTAAATTGCAATTAAAAGTACACAGCACAGAAAAGGTGATGAATGGAACCAACTCTGTTATGGCTTTGTTTTGTTGTTGGCTAAAGAAGCCAAACAGTTGTCTTAGGGTTCAACACAAGGCAAAATATGTCTGTGGCATAGGAAAGGTGATGTGAGATGATTTAGTGGTTTCTTTCTGAAGTTTGTTTTTTCCTGATCTCTGTGTTCCATCAGTCTTTTCAGAGCTTGTATTGAAGCATACCAAGATTAATAAAATTTGTTACTAAATTTTTGAATTAACACCTTTTTTTTCCTTTCTTCTTGAGCTGTGTTAGCTAGGGTGCCTGAGAGGGCTTGATATTAATAGTCTGTCCTGATTAACAAACTGAACTAAACCAGAGGATTTGGGCTCTGGTGGCTGCAGGAGCTGGGGTGGAGCTGGCTGCTGTCACAGAGCTCCTGGAAGACATGGAGCTGTTCATGGCACTGTGAACATGCTGGGCATTATCTGGGATTTGCAGCTCTCCACTAGCAAAACTTATTTTTTTTTTTTTTAGAAGCAGACTCTGTTAAAACAAGAATCATTTGGTATTATTCTAGAAATACAAAGCTAAATAAATTAAATCCTCCTTTAGTCTCATGGATTTGGAAATTGGTTTTACATGCTTTTGTCGCATCCCGCCTGTATTAATCTAACTCCCTTTTCCCAGTTTTTGCCAGCACTGCTGCTGCAGCAGCTGTGTACAGATCACAGATTCCTGAGGAGGAATGAGGCTTGTGGAGGGCCGGGTCTCTCTTCCGTCTCTCTCATTTCCTCCTGACTCAGTGTGTCCTGACTTTAAAAAGGCTTCTCTGTGTGGGAAACAGTTAATCGGATCAGGATGAGTCACACCAGGATTAAATGTTGGCGGTAGGATTGGATCCCTTCCCCTCAGTTAACGTAATTAAGACTGACATTAAAGATCAAATTATCCTATATCAAATTAGGTAAGTGGGAAACTCTTCAGTGACATTCCTGCACAGTGCTGGCCCTGCCTTTCTAAGGCTGTGGGGTCCTGCCAGAGGAGCCCCGAGGTGCCCTGTTGCTCCAGAGCTCTGGGTCTCGTTTGTGGAAGGTTCCTCCTTGCCCAGCTGGGCTCTCTGCCTCCCTAACCTTGTCAAAACTGGTCATTTACCAAATCACTCTGGGGGAATGTTGGAATTTTTCCAGCAGGACTGTGGAATTACATGTACCAAATCTTAATGCCTTGCTGCTTGGCTCCCTTTCCTCAGTGACCTTTCCTGCACTGCCTCAGGGAAATCCCAGGGTTCTCCCAGGGCATCTCAGCTGAGCTGGGCACGCCTGTCCCAGCAAAGGGTGTGATGGCACCAGCATCTTGTGACTTCTGAGGGACTTCATGTGAGCCTCCTTTGCTCACTTGTGTTTGGTTTCTCCAAAAGAGGTGAACCTCTTTGAGATCTGGTCCTGTTTGCATCCTCTTAGACTAGAGCAGCTGACATTTCTGCAGCACCTGTTAGCACAGAGGGATGTTCTTTAAGTTTCCTTACACACTTGCTCCAAATTTATATTATCCTCCACAGAACTCAGAACGTTTGCACTGAAATTTGGTTACTGAATAACCCAGCCTGCCCCAAAACAATTAACGTCAGCATTAGGTTATATACTGGATCTCTTGGTGCATAAAGATATTTTAACACCATCTATTTATTGTGTGTTAGACAGTGGTTTCTGGCTGCATTATATTATGTGACTCTTAGTTCAGCAGTGGTAGAAAACAGATTTATCTAAAGATGAGTGGTAAGTACTTGTTGTGTGCTGTTGTGCCACTCATGAAGACTGACTTTGGGACAAGAATGGTGATATTCCATCAGTAATTGAAGATCTGTTATCCCAAAGGAAACATAGTTTATGTTTCCAGGATGAGAGGAAAGCAGTTTCAGACATAGAGGGATGGCAATAATTGCCATAAGGTTTCCTGTAGCTGTACACAAATAGTTTCAGTTCTTTATGCCAGACTGTGATACAGGACGTAAACAGTGCCTCTTAAAACTACTAAAAAGATGACTTAAAAGAAAAAGCATGACCTTAGCAAGAATTGCAGGGGCAGCTATTCCAGAAGCAACAAAAGTATGTTATAGTACTGTTTGTAATTCTTTAAAGAGATGACCTGATAGTAACGGAGAATTAGTGTTCCTCACCAGATAGCTAGGAGATGTCTTCATGCTATTTTTGGTATTACAAACAATGCATTAACTTCTCCTCAGCTGTGAATGCTATTAAAGTTTGCTATTAAATTTTGCCAGAAAAGCTCTTATTTTTATTTTGCCTGATGTTTGAAATCATGGAAACATTTGTGTGTGCTCAAGATTGGTTTGTTGTTATTACAGCTGAGAGGGAGCTGATGGATTTCTGCTAGCACAGGTTTGAGACAATATTTGAACTGCCCTGGGAATATGTGAGAGTACAGTTAAATCAAATGATTTTTACTTACAGCATTACTTGAACACTAGCTTTGAGAGAGACCACATTCTATTACATATGGAAAATTACAGTGAGTGAGTGCTTCCTCGCAAGGAATGATGTGGCTCTGGTTTTATGAAATGGAGGAAAGCTCCGTGGAGAGGTCCTGATTTGATCTTGAAGTCAATGTAACAAAGTTCTCAGTTGCTTTTCCCTGTTTACCAGCAGAAATTGAGACCCACTGGAAATATTGTCTCTCACCAGCCTTGAATACATGCAGATATTAAAGTACAGCTTCACAAAACAGTTATCTCTATAGCTGAAAGTCTGAATTTTCAGAGAAGGCTTAATTATTTAGGGAAAGTGAAGATTGAATGAAGACAAGAAAAGCTCCTTGATGGTATTTAATTTGCCTTTCAGAATGTGTGTTCTATAATAATGTTTTGATTTAATCAAATTCATTATCTGTATTTTATTTTTCCTTAAAAAAAGAACAAAAAATCTAAACAAAAGACAGGCATGAATTATTACAGGAATATTATTATGCACTGGGAATCAAAAAAGTCTGAGCTAATGCAGTTTAGACCCTTCTTTAAAGAAATAATCAAATACATTAAATTAATTTTTTCCATGAATATGATGTGAAATTTTTCTCATATTATTAGATTTGAGCAGAAGGGACTAGTTCACTAAATATGGATTCAGCACTTTAGTAATTCAGTAAATTACTATGGTTCCAGTCAGAAAGAACTCAAAAAAACCTAATAAAAATAATTTGGAATTAAATGAATTATACTTATCATTTGAAGCAGTATATTGACAGTCACGAAAGTGGAGCTGTGTTTCTTAGAGGGGTAGGAAGTCACATGCTGAACTAAGGTCAATTGTATCCTTTTTAAATGGTCCTGTTCTCCCTCCCTGGTGTTGCCACTGAAAAGGAGCCCCTCCAGTTTGCAACCACCCTTGTAATGGTCTAGATGTATAACTAGTTATTTAACTAAGTCCTCTTTCAGAGCAGATTTAAACATTTTTCTTTTTTTTTCTTTTTCAGATTTCCTAGTATGCACTTATTTTCCTGAATTTTCCAGAATTGTTCTGAATTTGCAATTGTGTAACTTAGCTCCTTTCTTTAACTTTTCATTATTTATAGCTAACAGTGGGTATATTTTAATATTTTAATTTTGTTAGGTGACATGTCTAGCATGTCTTGGCACCTGAGGAATATGGAATAACTTGGATTTATTTTTTCACATAGTTTCTCAGAGACAAGCCTCAGCAAGATTAAATTAGGTAACTTATAGTATTGATATGCACTTGTTTTTCAAAATCTTCTTTTTAAAAGTAGTACCTCTGTGTATAGAGGGACCAGAATAACTAAAGACCATTCATGTATGGATTTTAAAAATCTAGTTTATCAGGTTGGGAGCTCTCTGGGGTGGTGAGTGATTTTATTTGCTCTCTATACAGTGGCTGGTGTTCTGGAGTCTTGAACTCAGATTCCTCTGTTTTGAGGCACTAAAATGCCAGTAACCAGTAGTAACACTGCCTTTGTTTTCCTAAAATTAATGCCTGCATGTGTAGCTTATGCTCCTTAATTTTGGATGCGGCCCTTGCCATAATTGTAGAAAATTGTGAGCACAGAGTTGGAGAGCGGGTGAAGCTACCGCTGCTAAGGAAACCTTAATTGTTGAAGTTCAAGTTAAAAGGCTGAATATTCAGAATTGTATCAGACTGCAACCCCCTGCTTATGCCATTTAAAAATGATTGGGCACTTCAGTTTAATTTGCTTGAAGGTGAAGAGCTTATGAGACGTATTTGAACCTAGAAATAATTCTGACAGCTAATTTTTACATGCATGAAGAAGAAGTTTTATAGTGGAAACCTTGACTTTTAGTGCTGTAGAGCTGTCATAAAGGCCCTAATGATTTCTGACTTAATTATGTGTCTGAACACTTAGGCTGATACGCATTCACTACCCTTTAGAGATTCATGTCGAAGTACCAAATACTGGATGCAGTATTTGGCTGTGAAACCTGCTTTGCTTTACCTCTCAGCCTGCACAGCTCTGCTGAGATCTAGCAGACAGATTCTGTTCTTGTTAGTATTTTACATCTCGTTTAAGCCTCCACTCACACCTCCCTAATTTATAAATAAACTGCATAAGCGCGTTAGACCTCACTTGCTGCTTGTGTAAAATGATTTGGGGCAACTGTTAGGAAAAGCCCTTCTGTATTTGCAGCAACACCCTCTGTGTGCCCATCAGTGTGTTGGGTGAGTGGTTCCCAAAATGCTTTTGCAGCCCTGGGGATCCACAGTGAGTTACTGAGGTGGAAAAGAGGACCTGGATGTTCAGCAGTGCTGGACTGGAGAGATGCTCCAGCAGCAGAGTTGCCCTCCACGTGCCTCTTCTGGGAAAGGCGTGTCCTAGGCTGGCTTGAGAGACAAAAGAAGGTCTGGCCCCATAGGACAGGGCAGGCTCATCTCTCCCTGCCTGTGGAAACAAAATGGTGAAGGGGTCATTAGTAGAAAGCGACTCGTTCTTCTTACTTGGTATCAAACCTGTTGGTTTAATAGTTAAGGAGTATGAAATCAAAAAGGTTCAGCATCCAAGGCCTTCAAGCACGTTGATGAAAGATTGTTACCCTTTGGCTACAGTTAATTCCATTTTAAATATGTTTATTTTCACTTAGAAAGTTCAGCTAGAGTTTGGATTGCTTCCCTGCTGAAGATAATTTGATTTCAGATTGCAGCAGTTTAGACGTACATAGATAGAAGAAAAATTCTTCCATAAAAGCTGCACTGTATGTAAATCATCCTGTTCAGGCAAAGAGTTTGGTGCTAAGTTGCCACTTATGTCTTAAAAGTGAATAATTTATGGGTTTGAGATGATATTTTAGGATTCTGCTGCCCATGCCCGTTTTTTAATAGCTCATGTGTCATCCAGCTGGCACATACTCTGTCTGTGTTTGAAAGTTAGTGTTAAAGTTAAAAGAACTTAATGAAACAGAATATTCAGACAGAAGCATGTTGTGACATTACTATTTTTTGTGTCAGACATGCTAAATCTCATCTGAGTTCTCCCTGAGATGCCAGAAATGTCAGTCCCAGACTGCATGAAGCCTGTTTAGGTATGATGCATTATTTGCTGATGCCGTTTTCTTGTTTACACAAGTGGATTTGCATGGCTTGGTGCTCCAAATATTGGACTACTGAAAACCACCTGCATCTGCTGAGGTATTGAGACTAAAGCTCTGGAGGCTGGCCAGGTTTCTGCAGTGCTTTTGCTTACGTGGTTGACAGTAACATCTGGTAACGCAGATGTTGAGTTCTGGAGAGCCATAATTATTCTGAGACCAGGGAGAAGTTGTCACACGTAGTTATTATCATGCTACTACCACAGGTATTAGTATCAAAGAGATCATTTTGTTCTTTGCTGACAGCATATGTTTTCTCAGCTTTGGAGATATGCTAGTTTGATGCCATGGAATATGCAGAGTAAAAATTATCCTCGGGTTTTTAAGCAGTTTGAAGGTTAAAGAAGACCAAAGAGACTGTAATGCAAAATATTTTGTTTCTTCAGAACACCAGTTTCCCTGAAATTGTAATTGCTGCCAGAATATGTTTCACACTGTGCCCTGGAGCTCCTCATAAATAAGTGGGATGAGGGAATAAGGGAAGTGCCTTAGCTCTGAGCATCTCAGTTGTGTTAGGGTTTTGCTTTGACTTTGGTTTGGTTTGGGGTTCTTTTGGGTTATTTCTAAGTTTGTGTTTTAAAACCCCAGACTTATTTTCAGGCACAGGATTATTGGAAGGAATAGACAGCTGAGATGTTGGGAATATTTGTATTTAAAGAGGTATTATGGGACTAATATTTGAATCTCTGCTAGGAGAGAGATTTAAACTCTACTAACAGAATAATTCCTGCAAATTTAATTCAGTTGGTCAGCTTGATATCAGGAATTAATCTCAAAATTTTAAAGATACACCTTTCATTGAAACAGGAAACAATTGTTACTTCTTGATTTATTATTTTTACAGTAAATACTGAGTTTTTTTCTAAAATCTTTGTATTTGAACATCTGCACATGTGGAACTGTGCATCTTGTTAAATCCTTCCAGTCAGTTTGATGCACAGTACAAAGTTTACGTTTGCAGTTGTGACATTTAAGAATTACTTTGACGACACAAGTTTCTGCTGTGGTTAGAAACAAAAGTCTACACGAGCCCAATGAAATGTGCTTAAAAATCTTGGCTCTATCTAGGAGAAGTTTCTTTTATCTTACACTTGCATATGACAGGTGTGAAAAGAATTTGAGTTAAGAGGACCAAATGAGTAGGGGTCCTAGGCTAAGAATGTGAAGATCCATAATGTTCTCCTAGTGTGTTACTCTGTACAGTCTAAATCTGAAATTACTAAAAGTGATTTTATAATAATCTGTATTTATCCAGCATTAGAAATGGGTGCTTTTTTTCTTTAAACTTTAATCATATTTGACTAAAAATAAGGATTCTTTATTTGAAGATCTGAAGTTGCTTAAAATTGTTCTGGTATTTTCCAAATTTATTAGCTTTCCTGTCCGTGTAGCTCTGCAAGTGCTCAGGCAGCCAAGAGGAAAGTGAGAACACGAACAGGTCGTCATTGAGCTATTTCTCACAGTCTTACTGTGCTGTCCAGACGTCTGCACTTTTAACTTTTGTCCTCAGTTCACATTTACATTTGAGTCTGTGCTTAGGCCTGGAAGAACACAGGGAGCTGCTGACTGTGCTTGACAATCACCAAAATGATGGAATGCTCTTTGTCACCTGGGGTCATACTTATATTGAAGTGGTTAAACCAAGCCCTCTGTGGTTCTTTGCTTTTACACAGTAGTTGCTTCTACACTGCTTTGCTTTCTGGTGGTTTTGTGGTCCTCACACAGTCATTTCCTCCTTCACATGCCACCATTTCCCAGAGTAAGTAATTTTTGTAGGTTCAAATTGACTTTGGTGGCAGCACTTAGTTATTTTGCCATGTGTTGCATAGGAATGGTTACCCTGAGACACAGATTTTGTTACTTGGATACGGTTTGTTGGTGCAACAAGCGTAAGCGATTTAGCATCGTTTTCTGCCCTCTGGTTTTACTGCTGCTGGATGAAAAGGGCTGTTGGCTTTTATTCTTGTGTTTTATTTGTTGAGCACCGTGTCTTTGAACTGTACTCACACAGTGCACTAGGTCAGTGTTTAGTTTCAGATGCTTCTCAGTTTCCCTCGTGTAACTGCATCGGTCACCCCTGGACAAAAACTCAGGTCATTTTTGCATCATCCATAGAATGTTTTTCCCAGGATTGTATAACTGTGTGTAACCAAGGGGATTCCCATGCCACCTTGCTAGCTGACATGTCAACACCATTCTTTCTGCCTTGGTCCTTCCAGGCGTTTTCTATTATCTTTTTTTCCTGGAAAGTGTGGTGGCCCATTCTTACTCCCTTCCATAATAAAACAATTACTTGTGATCCTGACCTTCATGCTGGGCATCTCCATATCCCTGTGAGGAGCTGTGCAACTGGGAAAATCAGATTTAGAAAAGAAATGGAGCTCATCAGGGTTTTTGTTCTGGCATGGCACGTAGTGTCTTACTAACATTTTTCAAAGTAAAGTGGGAGCTCCTTCTTTGAAAACTTTTCTCTGTGTGCCAGAGACCGTTTGAGAGCTGTTTTTAAAGACTGGATTTTGCCAGCCTTGCTGCAGCGGGTCTGCAAATTTATCAGTTAGCTTTCCTCAGGGGTGTAATTGCCAGATGCTCTCTGATGCTCATTAAACTAGAGTCAACATCCCTGTAAAATCTATAAAGATGGGCTGCAATGCTGCTTCTTGAAACAGGTAAACAATCCCTACTGTCAGCCCTAAGAACTGCAATGGCTGTAGCAGCACAGGAGGCATCTCCATTGCAGTGGGCTTCTATGGGGGGGAAAAAAACAAGCTAGTGAGAAAAAATTAAGTTTTCCAAGCTAACAATATTTTTTCCTACTTATGACACTTCATACTTACATCACATTGATGATGCAGAATATTAAATTTAAGAAAATGTGAATTTGTATTTTCAGCAGCAGCAGTATATGGGATACAATGGTAAATTCTGCCCAGTGGACATTAGTCTTGGTATTATGTGTAAGATAAACAAGAGTGTCCTATATATTATACCTGTAATTTCTATTTCAGTTAAGGAAGGTGGGTTCTGAGAGTGGGGTCGTAGAGCAGGCTCTCTGCAAGCCAATTTTTCACTTTCCTCATTGAAAAAACATTCTGCTTTCAGACAAAAATTGGGTAAGAATCTTAAAGCTTAAAATATAATGCAAGGTTAAATTGTGTCAACAGCGAACACCTCTGAAATACTGTACTTTTTACATGAGAAATTAAGAAAATGTTGAAATGTGTATTTAGTAATTTAACTATGCCAAATTTTACAAAAGGCATGGACAGCAACCCATAACCCTGTTAATTAATTAAAAACAGCAGCAACAAAAAGGCAAGAAGGTAAACAGGAGACCTTTTCAGCATCGTCTGAGCTTTCCTAGTTAAGACTTAGCCCCGTTTCTGAAGATCAATAAACTTCACAGATCAGGCACATAATTGAAACTGCCTCCTGTTCTGTGCCAGTGCCAAATGCAGCAGAGCATTCTCTGAGAACTCACAGTCAATAATTACAGCTCACTTAATGGTTGTATTATGCCTTGAGGTGTTCCTGACTCTTCTGAAAAAAAAATAAAGAAAAAGAGAAAAAAAAGAAGAAAAAAAAAAAAAAATCTGTTTTTTTTGGTCAGGCAAATGCATATTTTCATTAAACACCTAAACACATCATTCCTTCTTAAATGTTGCCTAGCCTGCTCTTCACAGAATGTTTATTAAGGTGCAGGGGGAAGCTTTCATCCATCATTTTTGTGATACTTTTACATAAAGGAGGGGTTTAATTGGGTGGAGAGGGCAAGGAGCATAATGAGTTGCTTGTGGTGGCGGATGTGACATCTCCTGGCCACGTAGCACCTTGAAGTGGTCTTTGCCCCATTTGCAGCAGCACTGACCAGGTCACTGGAAGCCTTGGAGATGCTTCCTTTAGGGAAAACTTTTGGCCTCTTGTCACAAGAATGCTTTGCCACTTGTGGACTCCAGTATTGCTTTTCAATCACATAAAACCTTCTCATGTTTGTTGAATATTGCAGAGCCTAAGCCAGACTTCCCTGGGTGCTGTTGGAAGCTGTTGATCCATGGAGCTCTTGCAATTATTTCTTTCCAGAACTTAGTTATTTCAGGCTTTATTAATGATAGTAGTGTTGCTATTTCCCTCTACTTTTGCTTGAATTGCAGATCATGTAGAACCATAATTTAATACAGAACATTATTTAATGAAACAAACCTTTTTTTATCACTGACCTGTACTGTGCTATTCCTTTAATAAGCAGCTGTTCCCTTTTGACTTTGTAGTGATTGGTTTATTACTGCTGATTTTAAAAAGACAGCAAATATGTCTTCATATTCCATTTAAATATTGGAGACAGCTTAAATTCAAACAGATTACTTAACAAGCAGATGAGAAGTTACTGCATATTCAGCTCATGCAATGAGTGCACAAAGTCCAAAAGACTGCTTGTTTTACAGAAAGAACCTTTATACACTCATTTGACATTTTCTTTAAACTATTTCCTTTTATCAGATTTTTGTGGATTTCAGAGGGATTTGATATTATTTTGTAGCTGATAACATAATTGCTAAACTACCTTTGGTGATCAGTAAATCTGAAAATGAGAAATCTTTTCTCTCCTTCTCCTGCCTTTAGCCACATCGACATTATTAATTAAAAAAACCTAACCAAAACAACAAAAGAAGAACTTAGTTTAATGAATAAGCTTTATTCAGGTGAATAACTTGGAAAGTTATCAGCAGAACACATGTATAATGATCAGCTGATGTGCTGTCATTGTCATATGGAAATTTGAAGTTAACATGGTGTGGGTAAAACCTGGCTAGGTTGTTGCATATCATCTTTCAGTTTTAATCCTTACCTCTTCATATGGATGTATATAAGAGTATTATTTTCTTCTGGTTTTAGTTTTGATACCACTTTAAATGAGTACACTTATTTAAAGCTTTTTTAATTTTCTTTTTCCAGTATCTAATCAGCGGTATTGAATGTTTCATATTGGCAGCTTTAGAAAATTACAGCCTCTATGAAACTTCTCTGAAACCGTTTATTCCAGGTAACATTTATTCCTGCTCTTCTCTGGAAGAACTCCTAGTCACCAGGACAGTTTTGGTAGTTTTTTTTTCCTTCTTCTTAGCTGCTCCTGATGCTTTTGTGAACTTCATGGGCAATGAAAGTAATTTTGTGCTGAATTGAGAGAGCCATGCTTTTTACAACTTTTTGATGACATACTGATATCCTAAATTCTTACTTCACTCTCTGTTTACTCTGGAGTAATTATTAACACTTTTGGTTGACTTTGTGAATTAAATGTGGATTTTGTTGTTTTTTCCTTTTTTTTTTTTCTGAGACAGTTTGTGGTCAGGTGATACTGAATTGAAACAAGGAGCACTGGAACCCACAGCTGTTAAAATCATAACAGACATTGATTGTTCAGCTCCTCTTCGATCTCCTGGGTTTGGAAGTCAGAGTCTGGATTTAGCTGGAGTGTCAGATAGGAAGACACTAATTTCTCCACGTCCAAGAATAAGCACTGTGTGTGTCAGAGCTTTGATGTGATTGACCTTGATTTCCAAGTGATTCGGAGAGTGAGGGGAAACAGTGGTTTTCCCTTCTTTTCTGCTCAGGGAAAAGCTGATTGAAATTTTGAAAAATTACATTTTAGAGAGTAAAAGGGTGGGTAACACATGTTTAATAATACTGGGTTGTTATTTCCATTTCAGTTTTTGACTGAAATTGAGACTTTTGCTCACCTTTTGGATCTGTACTGTGTGACTAACACACTCTGACTGTGTAAAATTCACTGGACTCATAATTTGTATTTAGTGGAAAGGTCACAATGGAAATCCTCATAGAAAAGGAAGAAAAGTTTTGTTTTTCCTGATTGCAGAGTCCTTGGGCTTGTTCAGCTGCAGTTGTGTGTATCTCTGGTGGCGATGTGCTGTCAGCACAGGTGTCATAAGAAGTGAGGCTGTCAGACACGCGTCAAGGATATATCTGCTTTTGAAACTATCAGTCTGGAGGAGGCTGATAAGACAACCAAAAGTAACATTGAGAAAAGAGAGAGAGAATAGCAGGATTTAAGATGATAGGGAAGAGGTGAGGTAAACAAGAAAGGAAAGCTTGGGGATGACAGGTTTGTACTTCTGGTGTTAATAAATAACATCCCACCTCACACAGCAACGTCTCTCCTTGGTAATCCCACAGTGGCATCCCAGGAGCCCAGTCTGCACCTGTGTGGCCTTGTCCCTGTTGGTGGCTTTTTGTTCTGCTGGCACCCTGCTCTCTGGGAAAGGGAGGCAAGGGGGTGGGCATTTGAGTCACCCCTGTTGCTGCTTTACCTTGAGTGTAGGGTCCCTGCCCTTCCAAAGGGAAGAGATGCCACAAGAGAGGCTGTTCATATCCTTAGCAGGCACCAGTGTATGATGATGGTCAGGGAAACCAAACAATTGTTGGTGTCATGTCCTGATCTGTCCCTGACTTGCCTCAGGCTGTCCAGCCCTGGAGCTGGGTGGATGGTTTGAGTCACAGCTGTAGGGACAGTGATATGTGTGACACCTGCACCCCAGGCACCAGGCTCTCCAATCAACAGGATTTGGCTGCTTCCTTGCAGATCCTCAACCTCCATAGTGGCTTGGATGTGTGATGCTCACCGAAGGCGTGTTTGGGGTTTTGGGCGGAGGGTCAGATTGTTTTGTTTTGCTAATTGATTTCTATATTTCCCTCCCTACTCTTAGCGCTCAAAGTATTTCTTGTATGTTTACGTTTAGTGGGTAGTGATGAGTCACTGTCTAGTGCTGTCCTATCACACCTGGTAAAAAATTACACCTGTTTCTTGTAGATAAGGCAAGAAACAAATTACTCCGGGGTGCCTTTCTCTGACACTTCATTCGTCTTCCAGACTGTGCAAGGGTAGTTACCTTCATGCCAAAATTAATTATGGGCAACTCTGGAATTGCTTCATCTGTCAGATGCAACAGGAGAAGAAAGAATTTTATTCAGTTCGAGAGACCGGGTGAATAAGGGATAGATGGGAGTTTTCCAGACATAAATAGAAGTTTTCTCACTCCTGTTTTCAGCTGATTCTGAGTTATCACTGAAGTTGTTATAATCTTTGCTTTCATCAAAATTGCTTTACTGTGTCTTAAATTAGCAGGGTCACGCTATAGCAGATGGTTGAAGAGTTAAACTGTTTTCCCTTTTTCTGCAGTAAATTTATTCACAATGTATACAATGCTTACAACGAAGCTATGCACTCTGTTTCAAGCAAGAAATGCCTTTTGAAAGAATAAATCTTGCATTGGCTGGCTATCATCTCCTAATCTAAAGACTGTAACTGGTAACTACATAAATTATTGTTATATCCTCAGCACAGTTTCAAATGAATGACTTTATTCCTCATAAAACCATTGCTGTATGGCTTTTCCACCAGGAACGGCGTGCGAGGGACCACTGGCTGTGTCCTCGTGCTGCTGGCCCAAATACTCCCTCCAGTCTCAGTGCAGGCACTAACTTTAAACTGTATTTATTTGTTTGGAATGAGTCGAGAGCCACAGGAAGGGTTGTGGCTTTCCCTGCTTGTTCCCCTGCGAGTGCCACATGATGTGCCCTCCATCTGGTGGCAGGAGTACAGTGGGAAAGGGAAGGACTGAGAATGCATTTACAAGGAGGAATAAAAGCCTTTCACTGACTGTTGATTTAACAAGGTAATATCCCTGCAGTCAGAAATTAAATTGTTAGCCTAGGGGTTTTCCAGAATAGGCTTGTTGTTTAGAATAGTTTTCTTTATATTGTAGCAAGTGAGAGGTGTTTATACATCTCCCATTATATCCTTTTCCTCTCCTCAGCGTAAATCAAAACAGGATTTGGCTCAGGGTTTGCAGGGCTCCAGACCCCTTTGGTTTTCTCCTCTCTTTACAGAAACACAGCTCCTGTGGTGTGGCATGCAGCAGCTGTCCAGCAAGCATGGGGTGTAAGGGAATAAAATACTATTCCCAATACTGCTTTTATTTATTTTCACTGTGCTCACATGCCTAGACCAGAGAAATGCAGCCGTTCCTGGCAGCATCCAAAGCCCTGGGAGTTTTGAATGTGTCCTAGTGGCTCTGTGCCTGCTGAATCCTCTGAGCTGCCACCAGGAAAGGGGGCAAAGGCAGCAGAGCTGGCTGGCAGTGAGTGACGTTGCTGATGGGACCCTGCAGCTGCTCATCACTGGCAGTGCAGGGAAACATCCAACCAGACACACGAGACCACGTCCCTCTGTGCAACTGTCTCACTGCCTTAATTTTTGTTTTTAATATTGCACAAAGCAGTGTTGTCAATGCCACAAGGCAAAGTGATTCATCTGCTTTCTATTGTTACTTGCTCAAGCAATGAAAGTAATTATATCTAAGTAGGAATACTTTTTAATTTGTTTTCTGACTGCTGAGTGTTCTCGGTTCATTTCTGTTATGTTCTCTTTGTAATCCTAACAGCTAAAATATTTTTTAATAAAAGCTGAAAATCTGACATCGTCACAGTATTCCAGGAGCTAAGACTTGAGATTAAATGCAAAACAGATTTGCATGGCTGGAAACTTACTTGTTGCTGTAGGCACTTCTACAGGAATTTGGGAATAAAGCTGGGGGAAAAGGCTCCACTGTGAGCCATGCGTGACATTTCAAGTACTGTTTGCTTGTCTGAGAAATTTCCTATAAAAATCTTGCTGATAGTTGGTCACATTACACGGATATGCCTAAAATGAGAGTTGGTAATACACAAAGGGATCTTGGCAGCGTGTTGTGCTTTGTGCTTTTGCTCCTCTTCTCCAGCTTCTGTTTCTGAAAATGCTTTAAGCTATATTTTATATGTTTGAAGCACGGACTGGACCTTTTGGGGAATGTGCCACACCTGTGCTGGGTGTTGTGAGGAATAAAAGCATCAATACAGTCAAGGATCACAAAACCCTTCTGAATGTTTCAGTTACCACTTCTTCCTGAGTTTGCCTGGATTAGGAGATAGAAAAAATCAGTGTTAAAATTCTTGTGATATTGATAGTCTCCCACTCTGAAAAATAAGTCATTACATATTGTCTCCTTGTGATTGTATGTGTGATGCCACATTTACAATGCACTCATCAGCTGACAACTGCAACCTTTCATTTTATTAATGTTTCTAATGATACACTTGGCAGGAATTATCTGATAATCCAACCTGTTAGAATATGAAATCCTTGATTGCATGTGGGTTATCAGATTAAGTTCGCCTATCTTGTCTATTTCAGGCTCTTTAAAGCCTTTTACATAAGTGGCTTCTATGGTTTTGGGTGTATTATTTTATGTTTTCAGTTATGTAAGGAAGATGTATAAAGATTCAGTAGTTGTCTACTAAGGGAGGCTAGTTAGAAGAAAATATTTTGTACATCAGTGGTCCACCTGCTTTTGGAGTGTGGGCAAAATACTGGTTTGGTTGCTTAAAAGAATTTTGTACGTTAATGGTTCATAAATATATTTTTGGTAGAAACTAGTGTCTCTTAGAATTGATCGCTTCCTGTGAGTACTGCATATGACAGTAATGCTGTAATTTCTGTAAGCATTTGATGGGGCTTTGTACTGTGAATGTCTCTGTCACATTATGGAACTGATAAGTGTGAAGAAAGCACATAAAATGGCTTTGATTAATTTAAACTCTACCCTTTGTGTGGTACCATAACTTTGGGGGCTTCAGTGCGGGGGCACAGCTTTGCTGTGTAATTAACCCAGAGAGACAGAGTTCCATGTATGTGAGGTGATCCTATAATTTTGTCACGTTAGGAGCTTACATTAAGTTTTTGACCTTGTTAGATACTGGATTTTTATAAAATTTTGTTTTATTTTTATTGAAAATTCCTCTGTAATCATCTAACAGCGGCTGAAAAGCTGTTGTGGGTCTCTCTGCCAGGCTGTGGTGAATGAGTCTGGAGCAGCCTGGGGTAGCTGAGTCTCCTGGGGTTTGTGCTGCAGCTGGCAGGAGACAAGTGGAGCTTCAGCTACAAGTGTTCAGGGGCAGAGAAAGCAGGTTGTGTTCCAAACATCTTGCTGTCATCAAGAGTTGCATTGAAATCTTCTGGTGTTCTGCAATCTGCCTTAAACTGGAAAATAGCAGCAGCAGATGAAGCAAGTGTCAGGCTCCTTCCAGTCCCAGCACTGATGCTGTGTGCACACCCAAGCACACACGTGTGCATGGATTAGCAGTTATTCCTGTGGGTTTATATGTATTCTCCATGTCTCTCTGCCTTCTGAACTAAGAAAATGCAATTGTGAAAATTTGCTTTTACAATTATATGTTCATGTAAGAGACCTGCACAATTATAGGAAGGAGAGTAGGTATTTTCCTTTTGCAGTCAGTGTGGTTCAGGGTTTGTCCTTAACTGGGCAGCATGTTCAAACCTGTATATTAACAACCATTATTTCATGCATCATTGTTCTGGAATACGAATGGATAGAAATGGTGGGCCTTTGACTGCCTTTAAATTCTGCCTTTTCATTTGCCAATGCAGATGTATCTCTGTATTTTAAAAGCAGATGTTGGCTATTGGAAGCTGATTCAATTTTAGGATATTGTCTACTTCATTATGCACAGACGACTTGGTCTCATTTCGTGTCATCTCCTGGCTATTTACTGAGTTTTTAACCTGGTTGCTGCGGTCCTGCAGTTTATTTTATCTTATTAATAGCAGTGCTTTACAAAGGTCAGGCCCATTCAGCTAGAAGGTTTTGATGTGCTGGTTTCATTTCAGGAAACAGAATAGCCAATGCCTACTGTGGGTGCCTGAAAAATGCTGGAAGAGAACTTGTGTTGGATGGTGGTTTGTTAAAAAAAATTAATTAGTCTTAGGGAGTGGACTTGCTGCACAAAAATATTTTCCTATCTAGTGGATTAGCTTGATTAACAAATATATAGTGTTTAAATTGTGTAAATAATCCCCCTAGACCATTCTGGTTGAGGTGGGTTTATTGTTCCATCAGCACAGCTGAACAAACAGGAATTTTCAGATGGAGGCAGAGGGGTAGAGAAGGGCTTGGAACAAGAATCCCTTTAGGGGAAGCTGAAGGTGGGTGGGTTTATTGGGTGGGTTTTCAGTACTGATAAGGCAGCAGATACTGGAAGGCAGAGTACTTTGGGCTCTTGAGACTTAGGGCTGCAACCTGAGTGGGTAGAAAAGGATGAACCATTTGGGTACTGTCTTGTCCTTAGAAATACCCAGTTCTGTGGACTTGACAGTGTTCCATGGGAAAATGTTCTAAATGAGTAGGAAATACTCTTAACTATACTTAAGTGTTTAATAAAACTCCTACGTAAGTGACCTAATTTTCAGTGCTCATAATTTCTAATTCAAAATTTTATTTATTTGTAAGTCTAAATATGGATCTGAGAGTCTAATGTTAATCATGTATTACAAAAAGTAAAAAGAAATACTGGCTGTGGCTAATTTGATTAATTTAGTCTTTCCAGTTGCTGAGAGGTAGACTAAATGCATAGCTAGAGAGGGTAATTTTGTTGATGATTTAAGAAATACACCCTAGCAATGTAGCATATAGTAAGCCATAAAGCTGTTGTTGTCTTCATATAAATGTGTCATTAAATCACATTTCCTAATGTTAGTGGCCAAGGTGAAGAGAAGATGATGCAGAGCAAGATCATTCTTATTTTCCATCTCTTAACTCTCTAAGTGTTCATATCTGCCTTGCGTAACAGAATTATGTAAAATCTTACAATGACTTCCCCCCCACCAGAAAAACAAACAAGCCCAAATAATCCAAACCTTAAATAAGCTGGTTTTTGTTCCTCCAAAAGAAAGATGCTGTATTAGTCATGAAGACTGTGAGTGATATTGTTAAATAAAATTTAGGATCTAATTATTGAGGTAGAAAAAGATTTTACCCAATTTTATACAAATTTGTACCTCTTGCTAGCCTAGAGAGCAAACCTGTGGGCACAGACTGCCAAGTCACCTCAAGTGACATCACTTTTAGATAAAAGTTCAAAATCTGAATGCAAGGTGGGAAAACACTTCCAGCAGCTAGGCTACTCCTCTCCTCGCTCACCATCTGGATATTGTGAGTAAATTATTTTTGTAAGCCAGTGCTTCTGGAGTGTTTCTCTTGTGATATGCAGGATGAAAGGCTGGGGGAGGCAGATGTGGTCCAGCTCCCCTGTCAAGTTGAATTCTTTCTTTCTTTCTTCACTCAAGGTGTATTTGCCTCATCAGTCATTTATTCAGTCCCAAGGCTCAAATGCATTATATTATTTGTTTGCTGATCCTGTCAGCTTAGCACACAGAGTAATATGTTATAGGGGAATAGTGGGCTGGAGCTGACAAGGGACGTTTCAGGAGTGAAGTGTGGTAATGCAGGAGAGCAGATGTGAAGCCATCAAAGACTGGGGTAGCCAAAGGACAGTTTGCAGTGGGAAGGGGGGGATGGTGAGGAGAAGTGGTAGAAAAGCTCCCAAGAATGTTAAAAAAGTGTGTGACATGACGTGGCCCTCCTTTATGCCCACATCCCAAAGCAAATCACAAAACCTCAGAAAGAGCAGAAGGTACAGGCAGGGTTTGACAGTCCTGACAGAGTAGAGTTCACTGAGAAAGATACAGCAGCAAAGTTTATGCTAATTCACATTGACTGGCACATATTTGGGAGACTGGAGCCTTTTTGTGCTCCCTCTGTGTACACACAGACTCTGCACTGATACAGCATTTCCACCGATTGCTAAGGAAATTTGCTGTTTCAGTCTATAGAAAAGATGATCCCACATGCAATTCCAAAGAGAAGCTTAAGTCTTTTCACTTTCCTAAATCCTGTCGGCACTCTGGAAGATATTGCTTACATAAATATCTCAGCTAGTATTGGATTTTGTTGACAAAACTATTAACTTCACTGAAAATATGCTGAACATCTTCCCTTGTGTTCTCTGCTACAGTGATTTTTTTTAAAGAAAAAAGTTTCTAAGGCTTAACCACATGTGATACTTGTTTTAATTGGAGATCAGATTTAATACAATCCACAATTTGTTTCACTCAGTATTGCATGCACGTCCAATTGTATTTTCTTCAGTAGCAAGACTCACAGTAATGTACTTCTCCTCCTTTTTGCCTTTTAACATGCCCCAAGTTGCTCAGGTCTCATAGTAACTGTTGCTTGTAGGCTGAAGTTTTAATGCAAAGTAATTTGCTGAAGCACCTGACCAAAATTCAGAAGTGAGGGCTGTCCTGGTTGTCCTTGTGTCTGCTCTGGAAGGAACTGAAGGAGTTGATCTAAATTTAAGCATACATATTTTGGTTTAAAAGGAGCTTACTTGAGTATGGTTTTAATTTTCACTGGGGGAGAGCTTGCAGTTGGGACAGGGGTGAGGTGTCACTGCCCCGTGGCAGTGAAGTTATGGACACTGCTTGTGGGAGTGTTTGCAGCCAGCAGAAACTGTGGAGAAAGAAAAGCAGAATTCTGCCTGCAGTGAAAGTGCCAGTGAATAGGCAGCAATATGGGCCGTAAATCTGAACCACTTTGGGGGTGAGTGGAGGTAGAAGTTGAAGAAGGGATGCTATCCATTAGGCTGCAGTGAAACAGTCACTGGCTTCCTGCATTTTCTAAATAAGGTAAATTTGTTTTCTGAAGGTTTCCAATAAAACACAAAAATTCAATTTATCTTCAGTTTTCCCAAAACACAGACTGTACAGATACCTCTGTTGTAGTTCCTATTGCTTCAGGTATAGTTACAATTTTTCAATTTTGGGGTTTTTTTTCTGTTCATACAGTTTTGATTGTAGCTACACTGCAAAAGTTGTGGTTTGACGTTTTCTTTGTCCCCTGCTTAAAAAAATCTGAAGCTGCTCTGTCTGGCTCAGCTTGATTGATTATATTTAGACTTTGAACCCCTTACTGGTTTTTCCATTGTGATATTTATCCTTTTTATATGTCAGTGAATGTGTCATATGTGTTAATGTCACAGATTTTTAAGAAACTTGGAGGTGAAATGTTGTGTCTGCATAATCCATGTGGGTAGTTTATTACCAAGAATATGAGTAGTCATGTCATGCTAATAACAAATAGACCATCTGCCTCCCACAGTTCCTCCAGCTACTTGATAGTTTAATAGATGACTTTGTCTTCATAGGAGATGTAAGAAGCAGTGCAGCATGGCCACGACAATATTTAGTTCTGCAGTGGAGATGACTGTATTCTCTGTGTGTGTATCCAGTGAAAACCTGCTCCACTGATGAATTTCTGAGTCCTGTTTTGTGTCCTCATGTCTGTCTGTGGCTTCCTTAACACACCATATTGACAGCAAACTTAGGCTTGTAATATATTTGCAGAAAGAGAGACAAAAAAATGTACAGAAGTTTTCTATTGATATATATAATGACTCTACTTTTAATTTTTTATTTTTCCCCAAAGATTTAACTGATCTTGCAGCTTTGGACTTGAGCACTTTTACTGTCTAGCAACAGCCACCCCCATCTGGCCTTTGGGTTGAACCATCACTGCACTACAACATCCATCTGTCTTGGCAGTGAGCAGTTCAGGTGATTGCACATCAAATTGTGCTGAATAGTAGGGGACATTTTTCAGCTTTGATTCCAGTTCCTGAACATCTGTGTATTGCTGTTTTCTTGCTCTTTAATTTTGCTCTGTTTGCCTAAAATTGGGCTTTGAAATTTTTTGTTAGATTGTTAGGTTGAAAGTGAGTTAGATAGTGTAAGTTTTGCTCCCTGAAACCAGCACCCACTGATCTGGGGACTCTTTGTGGGGTTTATTTTATTTTCAGCTAGAGAAGGGCCAGAAGTCTGAGCGAAGTCTGGAACAGGCAGGGAAATACAGCTAAATAGATGGTTTTGGGGGGAGTGAGGTACTCTTGGGCATGCCAGTGACAACAGGGAATGTTGCATACAAAATGTGTCAAAGGAAAAGGTGGAGAAGGAGCAGGTCAGGTCCCTTTCACTTTTTGAGAAATCTCTGCACTGTGACACCTACATTTTGCCATGTACACCCAAGTGCTATAAATGTGACCCTCAGGGATGTGTGGACTTTACTGAGACTGCTGGGAAGAGGTGAAGTGAGTATATCAGCCTCAGAAGGGACAGAAAGGACATTTTTGTGTGGACTTGAAGCAGACTGTGCAGGTGGTTTCCAGAGATTTGCTGTACTGAGAGCAAACTTAAGGGATTCTCATTGCAAATGGAGTGGTGAGTTTGGAAGCAAAATCTCAGATCAGCCCCAGACTTGACATCAGTAGAGGCTCAGAACTGAGCAAGCACACACTTTGAATTTTGCCTACTTTAAAAAGTTTATCCTTCTAGTATCCGTACAGTGAAATCTGGTGTGGGGCAGAAAGAACAATTCTGGAAGTCTTGCATTTAAGCTTAGTTGTCTTTTTGAGAACTTTTTGGGTTTTGGGGGAGCAGGTGAATGCATTTTTAACAGTGGATTCTCAGCACTTTGAAAATCTGTTTTATACAGTTCATAAAGATGTATTCAGGACCATTTCTTCTTGAAGCAAATGAGTGATGAACTGGTGAGGCCCCTCTGAGGTCAGCAGAGCTGAAGGAGTTGATGAACTTACTGGAGAGGTACAGAGTTGAAATCAAAATAAAGGACAGCAGAGGGATAATAATTGAATTTTATGGAGGCAAATGATAATTGGGTACTAATCCTTCATTTTCAGTGCAAATGGCATATTCAGAGTGGCCTTTTGTTGGACTTTGCTTCAGGAGGACTGGGGACAGGCTGGAAAAGGGCCAGAAGAGGTGAGGGAGGGCAATTGGAGATTTCAGGAGCAGTAGCTCATAGGAAATGGATAAAAAGACTGAGGACATTTGATTTTAAAACAAGATAAGTTGTGGGAAGGACATAGGAGCAATCCTTAAGTATGTAAAAAAAAACTGCAGAGAGAAAACGATTTGTCTGTTCTCAGCATGGGTGGAGGAAAGGAGAAAGGTGTGCAGTGTGTCTAAATTACAGCAGGGTGATTATTTAGGATGGACAAGTGATTTATATCTTTGGAAGAGGGCAGCAAAACAAATGCCTGGAGTGGCAGTGGGGTGAGCTGAGCCTGCCTCGACCCGAATGATCTCCTGTGGCCTCTTCCCAAGCCTGTCTTTACAAGATTTTATGCTTGCTCCTTTGGAGAGAGCTTTTAGTTTATCCACAAGCAGTTGGATTTGCGGTACCGTGTAAATAACTTCAGGACAGTGTTTTGGTTATCAGTGCTGATTTCCTCAGTTGTATTTTAGAACTGAAGGGTCACTTGGAAGCTGTCGGTGTTCTCAGATAAAAACAAATGCATCTGAAATGCAGTTGAGCTGGTGAGATGGAGATTATCAGAACTAAGCCATGTGATATGGCATTTGTGATAACACTTTTCTTAAATAAGCATGTGGAGATGGTATTTTATCCTTTCTCTTTTTTCTTCTTTTTCTTTTAATCTGCAGTTTTCATTTTAACCAATACACTCTACTGAACTTTTAAATATTTTTGTAAAATATCCTAGCTGACATATCAGCTAGGAATCTTTGCAATTCTATTAGAATTGCACTGGTAAAAAATTAACATATGCTGATAAGAAAATGAGGCTGGTAACGGGAAGGTTGCATGGCATCATCTTGTGGCTGTCTTAGGTTTTCCTGTATATGAGGTTAACTTCCTGAAATTCATGAAAGAAATTAAAGTATTTTGCATTCTTTTTAAATTCTAAAAATTAAACATTTATTTGGGGATCTATCTATTTCAAAGTAATCGTCAATCTTTAAATAATAGGTAGCTTTTCTAAGCATTGCTAAGTTGTTATGGTTTTGGTTTAGGTTTGTTTCGGTGGTTTTTTTGGGTTTTTTTTTTTTTTTTTTTTTTTTTTGGGTTTCTTTTTTATTTTGGGTTAGCATGCCAAATGCTCTTAATTCCTCACTGTCTTTTTAGAACTGGTGTATTATTTAAATTTAAATCATACAGTTCCAATAAAGATGTCCAGTGTCATCAGAATGACACATTCAGTGTAATTACTTTACAGTTCACAGTGTAATCTAATGATTGGCAATTGAAAGGAATAAAATACTGCCAGTTGAGCAGTATTGGGATTTTTTTTTTTTTTTGATCAGCAGATTTCCTGTATGAAAAGCAAGGTTTCAAGGGGTTTTTTTTGATCAATAGGTTTTCTGTATAGAAAAAGAACCATCCACTGCTATTCACATCCACACAGAAATGGTTTCTTGCTGGAAGTAAACCTAATTGTCTCTGACAGTAAAAGGAACCACTTGGACTTGATTATGCAGCTGGTCACATTTTATTGAGACACTGACATATTCCCTGTGGTCTGGGAAGAAAAGAAGATTATATCATTGTGAAGTTTTGCTGGGTCAGTGCTCTGCCAGTGAATGCAGGGTTATATGCAAACAGTTTCAAGGTGAGGGATTGTCTTTTCCCCGTCCTCCTTCTGCTGTGGCTCGACATTGCCCTCGGCATCATAACCTGCTGGAAAATGCAGGGCACAGCTGTTTGGAGCTGCTGCTTCTCCTGCATTAGGAGAAAATAGAGTAAAACCCTTCTGTAAATAGATCTATAAGCTTTGAATAAAATTATATTCCCTTTTCTGTATTTAAGCTAGAGGTTAAGATATCCTTGTATGTCCAAAATAAAGGTTTAGGTTAAGTCATCCAGGTTATTTAAAATGCTTTAGATGGGATCGTGCAAAGATACAGTTTGGGATGTTATGCATGCACACAACCTATGTTTAGGAACATTGAAAGTTTAGGAACTATGAAATTTAGGAACTATGAAAGTTAATAAGAAAACTGTAGTTGTGGGCATATTATGTGAGAGAAAACAGCATCATTTTGAGAGATTGTCTTTCAAACAAGAGCTCCTTTAATTATAATAACAAAAGAGGTTTTCTGTGTATATATCTTCATTGTGTATATATTTTGAGAGAACTTTTTTACCAGCAGTTCATCTGTTGAAGCAATTTATTGTGATAAATATAATAAATTTATGAGGAGTAGATCAGTCCAGATTGTGGTAAGCATTAGAAGTTTTGTGTTAAGGAGAAGCAAGGTTTCCTCGCTTTGCTAAAAGGAAAGTGTGTAGTTCTTGTAACCAAAGGGAACAGTGGAACATGGCAGTGACTTCTTTAGAGCTGAAGTAGACAATGTAAACATTATTTTCTCTCTCTTCCTGTGGAATTAAGTCTTAGGATCTTAGAAATAGTCCATTTGAGGGACTGGAGCTGTCGTTCTCAATATTAAGGGTTTTGTGGTTCATTGACTGTTCTTAAAATAGATGGTGATAACCATCTGGTTTTGGGGTGTTGGGGTTTTTTTTCTGTTGTTGTTGTTTTTTGTTTGTTTTCTTTAATGTGCTTCCAGAATGAGTGAAGAGAAATGCTAAATGGCATACTCATCCATCTCTGCACTGGCTCTGTCACTGCCTACCTGTCCCCCCTTGAGTGATTTGCTTATCTCGTATTGGCTCTCTGATGTTCTGAAGTATTTGGAAGATTTGGGTGCTGGCTAGATGTCACATAACTGACATCCAGATCTCTTAGAATGCTTTGGAAAGCTCGCCTATGGCCAATTCATGACTTTGCAATGTTTAGTGTAGAGGAACAACGAATTGCTTGTTTTCCAATAAACTGTGGAATCAGGGAGTGAGAGAATCGGTTGTTTTTCAATGCCTTCCACCATCTGCCTTGAGTGCAAGTTTGGCTTGCATCATGGTGTTGGAAAGTGAGATTTGAACTCTCCCTATGAGTTTTATTTAAAAAATATAAAAGGCATTTGACTGATGTGATGGGTAGGAGCAATAAGCTTGGCAGTCCTGTAGTGAAAAAACATAAATGTACAACATAGCTGAGCTTGGGAGCCAGCGGGGGCTGAGACCTGAGAGTGTTCTTCAATCCCATGGCAAAGAATTTCTCAGGAAAATGAGAGGTTTGCCCTGGAGCAGTTCTGCATGAATTTATACTACAATAGGAGAAGATACATATGGTCTGGTACCCCTGTGAAAGTCTAATACCCAGGTGGACTTAAACACAGTGCAAAAATGCTATAAAGTTTTGTTTAAAAGTATTTCTCTGTTTTCTCACAGTGTGACTTTCTAAAGAGAGAGCTTAAGTCAGTTTTTATTGGAAATACCCGAAAGCCCCAGTACACATAATGTTTAAAAAAGAAACAAAATTCCAAAATGTTTTTTTCCTAGAGAACTGCACAACCAAATCTAAAGCGAGTGTTCTGTTTTCTGATGTTCCGTATTTTTTATGGTTTCATGAATTGAGTTAATTCTGTGGGAAGTAAAAACTGCCATAAATCATACTCCTTTTTGTTAAAAGCATGAATCGTACTTCTTTTTGTTAAAGCATGTTAAAACACATACTGTAGGCCCTATGTAAAATTTGTGGTGCTCTGTATCTATGCATATATATGTGTATATATATATATATGCTGCTCTGGAAATATTCCCTTTGATAGCAAAAGCAGTAAGTTGTTACCCAAGAATGAGCAGGGTATTATTACTATCATTATTATTATTATTATTACTGTTACTATTATTATTGCTAGAAATATACCCAGAGTGTCCAGAATGTATGAAGACTGATGGTAGGTGTGACAGAGAACATCTGATGGATCAGCTTTCCAGCAGATGCTGGTGACCTTGCAATGTAACCTGAAGAGCCTGAGGTGCTTCAGGATCCTGCAGGCAACTGTTTGCATCACGAGCGCGTTTCTCTCACCTCCTGATAAATATTTATCCTCTCTGGGGCCTGAATTAATTTATTTATATATTTTGGGAGCAGCAAATTTGTGGCCATCAGTTCAGACCGTGGGAAATCCAACTGGGCAGGTTGGAGACCAGCCCAGTGGAGTGCCCTAATTAACAGGAACATGTAATGAAAATTTAAGCAGATGTGGCTTGGGCAGGTGGTATTTCCTGACTGTTTCCTGTGTGTGCACACTGTGTGTGATGGACACAAATAACTCCTCTTTCTGCAAAGGTGGGAAGCGCTGGTGCATCTGCTGAGCAGTTGGTGTGTGCGGGTGCCGCAGCTCGGCTCTTAATGGACTGAAGCAAGCTCTGAGATCCTCAACATATGAAAACATCTTTAAAACTCAGCCTGAAAACATCTTTAAAACTCAGCCTGGACAAAGTTTGAGGGTAAAAAAAAAAAAAAGACATTTGCATGGGAGGTTATAAGTGTAATAACCCCACATGATGCATTTCTTGCATTCTTTTATGATTATCTGCTACCAGCTACTGTTGGGAACATCGTGTTAGACAAGAGAACACTTTGATCTGAAGTAGCTTTACAAAATATGAGCAGTCATTGCAACTCACAGGATTTGAGAGCAGCTACTCAGCTGAAAAATCAACCCCTAAAAATTCCACAATCGCATTTGTTGTTAGTTCTTACCGAAAATTATGGTATTTGCTTTATGAACAATTTCAGTGAACTGGAAAAAAATAGTGGAAATTTGCAGTCAAAATATGGGAATAAGGCGCTTAGACATCTAACTCTGCAAAACTGAAATTCAGATTATTTTTTTTTTTAGTAGGCCCGGAAGTGTAGGCCATTTCCCCATGCTCATGGCAGTACAGATGGTAAATCCAAAAAGGAAAAAAACCCACCAAACAAACCAAACTTGAAGTTTTACATATTTGAAGAGAATTTTTGTCCCGGTAGATTGTTCAGATTGAATCTGTAGAATCCTTCTGCAATTCTAGATTTTTTTCATGAGGTTTTATGGCAATTTCATAGGATTATCTGAGTAGTAATCATGCCATACTGTTAAATTATTCCATCTCTTGGTTGTTAGAGTGACCAATTGTAATTTTTCAGTATCTGTTGAGTGGTGTTTCAGTGTCCCAGCTGGCTTGTTTGCAATACCTTGTTCTCTCCTTCGGCAAGCTGTGTCAAAAAGTGCTGTTGTAGCAAATGACTTTCCATTAAGGCATGGCAGGTCTGTGTTCCCCATGGTTACCAAATTGAAAATGAAATTTGTATATTTTGTGTGTGTGTTCATTTGTCTTTTGTAATCGTGGCCTTTTGAAGCTGCAGAGGCTGCAGAACCCCTGGCTTTATTACAGGTATATCTTCAACATATTTAAAATTACTTTTCTAGGTTTAAGACTTTAAATCTTCAACAGTGGTGGTCTTTTCATCATAACAAACTGGGAAATGTTTACCTTACTCAAGGTTGTACTTTCTGGGTTTTAAGTGCAATTTTATCTGGTTTTTTGAGTTCAGGAACTGAGCATTTTGAGATGGAGGAGAATGCTCAAGAAACAGGTTTATCTTCTAGTGTACATTAGTTCAATACTGATCTGTATTAGCAAGTAAAGGTTAGGAATTTGTGGGAATCTCTGAGAGCATGCTATAAAGGCACATGAGTGTTCGGACTGTCATTGTTATATTTATTAGTGTTGATTACCAAATCTTCAGTCTGTGGTGGCTGTACTTCAGTGGATTTTGTAGATTTACAGGCACTGAGATGTGCCCCTTAACTCTGTGGTTATTCCCACTGGATGAACCTGAAGAAGTACCTGAATAAAGTATCTTTTTAATGTGAACAAGGGAGTAAAAATTTTGACTGAAGTTATCAGAGGCAGTGCTGTAAATGGAAGTTGGCAATTGCACTGGTATTGATTCCTTCTGAGCATGCAGCTGCTTGGGGAACTGAGAAACATCCTCATCCTAAGGGGATGCTCCTCTCCACTGCTGAAATCCTACTGCTGTGGGTCTCTGAGCCCTGCAAGTTTTAGGAAGTAAATAATTCGAGTATTTGTAAAAAAGGACTATGAAGTGCATGTGAAGTGTTGTGATTCTTCCAGGCTGAACTGCCAAGCTTTCCACTTTTCTGAATTTGGCTGGGTTTAGGAAATACTGGTTTTGCATGTTGTACTTGTTACACAGTTAGTGTGTGAAAAAATAATGAGTTAAATTACCTCTGACTTTAAGTTCATGCAGTCAGCATAGAAGGCAGATGCAAGTCAGCGATGGTAATAAGTCTGGAAAAAAAGTCTTTCTCGTGGTGTTCATAAGATTTATCGAAGCAGTCTAATATGTGCTGATTTATTGTAAAATAATGCATGCTCAGAATTTGCAATTTGATTTTAACATGCTATAAAGACATTATGGAGTAAATAGTGAGTATGATCATTTCTGTAACTTAATCGGATATGTTGTCACAAAAGTTTCAAAGACGTTGATTTAATTACGAAGTGGAAAGTAACTTCTATTAGTAAGGGAGCAATTTGCTTATTGTATCTTACTCTTTTAATGCTTAATTCCTTTTATTGTGACTGAATACTTCTGGTTGAAATGCGCAATAACCCTGTTGGCCTGGGATAAGTTTCTTTAATTATTCATTGTATTAATGTTTCTATCACCTGAGGGAAATGCAGATATTCTGTTAATGATTGTGTTAATCAAACAACTTTTTGTATTTCTGCACTGCCCAAGTTTATGTCATTACATTAGCAGGCACAGGAGATGAAATTGGAAACTTGTAATATACTGCAGATTGGATTAAGTCATCTGTGTGGCGTAGACTGCTTGAAGGCTTATTTTAGATAATTTAAAAACATTAAATGTGCAAGACAGTTATTGCTCCTGACAGGTTCCCTGAAGTCCCAACATAAGGCCAGTGTTGTTGTGAAGATCTCAAGCTTTGTGTGTGAACAGTCTCTCTGGGGCAATGGAGCCTGGGATACAACATACTGCTTTGAACAAATACATTTTTTTAAAAAATACATGTTTCTTTATACAAGATATTTTAAAATCCTTTGCATGTTGAAATAATCATTCTGCCCATGTAATGTGATGATGAGCATTAGACATTCGAATATGGTATCTAATTTTTGAGCCATTTCTAGGTGTAATGGGTGTTATAACTTCACTTTCTGCCCTTTTAAGGCCTTGATGTTATCTAGGCAGTAAATGTTCATTTTCCAAATGTCCAACCACAAGATGGGTGGAGAAGGGAGTCCTTGTCCTTGTGCTTGACTTCCATCATGAGCTTGCTGGGTCTCTCCCTGAGGTCAGTGCAGACCCTTGTGGAAGTAGTGCCAGTGCCTTTAGCCAGGAGCTTCCCACCTGCAACACTGCAGCTGGGCTAGGATATTGCAGGGGTACCTGGAAAGCAGCTGGTGGGATTCTCAAATACCTATTGCTCGCTTAAAAAAACTATACATTATTCAACCATTTATTTTTGATGTGTGCAAGACAGCCAGGGTATTCTTTGAAGTTCTGTTGAGGACCTTAAAGCAGTTAAGTTTAATGGCCTTTTTGTGAAGAGAATGTTGTGGACAAGAGTTTCAGGCAGTGTCAGTATCTCTGTGCTTGGAATCAATACTTCTGTGATACTTAATCTTCTTTCTCAGTCCTGAGAGCTTCGTAGACACAAAAAAACCCAAACCACCAACTTCATAGAATTCTGAAAATATTCCATAAGCTTTTGTGCTGCAATGTGCTTTTTATTTGAATAATAATTCATTTTATTTCTGTCCTGCTTTGCTTATGTGACTGCTTACCTGCATAAGTAGGGAAAGCCTTCAGTTGTTCCTTCAGCAGGCCCATCCTCTAAAGTTATCATGGAAATAGTTTCAGCATCTCAAATCCTTTGGCATGTACTGGGGAGGAGGGTGGTCCTTCAGTGCCTTCATCCTGTGGCCCCTCTGGCAGCCAGTGTTGGACAGTGATGCAAACCCAGTGATACAAGCTCAGACCAACCTGTCTGAGTTCTCATTGACCCATCAGTGGATACTGCCAAAGTAATTCTTGTGTTTGCCTGGTATGCTGGCCAAGCTGGTGGCTCAGGTAATCCTTCAGTGCAGGTAGGAAATGTGAGGAAGACATCCTGAAAGCAAGCACATCATCTGGGGGAACAGTTCCATTCTGCTTAGTAAATTTGCTTTACTTGATGAATTTAAGCCAAACATGTAATTATAACTATGTAATTATAACTAGTTTTCAGCATCATGCCCTCCCTGAAGTCCTTGAGATGTTGCTTTACATTAGGTTCTTCATATTTAAAGATGGGTTAAACTTACACTCTTTTAGAAGAAACTCGATGAATGACAGATGTATGAATTTTGAAACAGTTACTATGATAATTTCTGTAGGATTCTTTATTTCATTTCCTCTACATATTTTTTTTCCTTATTTTTATTTCCCAAAAAGCAGTTGCCTTTGTCTTGTACTTGGTAGGAAAATATTTGCAAAAAAATGCAAGTTGGATTTTTTTTTGCGTGTTTGATGACAGATTTTTAATAAAGTCATGCACTGATGCACACTAAGGTACAAGAGTCCTGGTGAGAAATAAACTAATCCCGTGTTTACTTGTGTGGTTTTTTTTCCAGAGATTTGTTACAGTTCCCCAGAGAAGATGATGCAGACATTGCAGTGAAAATCCTGGGTCAGTGGCGTTCCCAAGGCCTGGAAGATGTCGGGCTGGTAAATTACTCTGTTCTGCTTGACCTGCCCGGCCCTTCTTCAAACACAGTAACTCTGCAAAACAGCGGGGAATGCTTTTATCCAAGTGGACAACAGTGCAGCAGAGACCCCAAAACACTTGACAGCCAAGACCTCCTGTACTCATACGCAGCTTATTCTGCCAAAGGAACTCTTGAGGTAACGTGACCATTTGTCTCTGTCACTTGTGGTGAAATAGAGTTAGGAAACATCAGCTTTTGTTGAACCTGACTGGAAAATTGCACATAGAATCACAGAATTATTTAGGTAGGAAAAGACCTCTAAGATCATCAAATCCAGTTGATAATATGGTGAAACGCCCAGCCTTAAAATAAGCATATTTATGTGACTTACGATGTGGCCAGTCTTACTTATCTTACTTAACCTTATAATCTTATGTATATGAATAGTTTGTGGGAGAAATACATAGATAGACACTCACATATATATATGTGTGTGTGTGAATAATTTTTTTTAAGTATCTGTGTTTATGAATTGGCACATTTTGCTTGAGTGTAAAAATCTGGAAGCTGTGTCTAAAGTTAGACTTTATCCTTGCTGATGTATGAGTGCTACTGATTTGAGGGATGCTTGTAGGAAGGATAAGATGAGGCTGGTGAGAGTGCTGGGCTAATACCTGGAGGTTCTGAATTATGGTCGTGGATCTCACATAGTTGCTTTTGTGACAACTCAGTTGACACATCTACTCTGTTTCCTTTTGAAAACACCGATTTGTAGTTTTATCTTACTGTAGTTACTCTAGGAAGTTTTGTCAGCAAAAAGATTCTGTGTGTTTGGATTTGTTACTTGCCAAGTGAAATAACATCTTGGATTATCTTGTTTTATCCTGTTTACTGTCTTCACTGTCTGCTTTCCTTTAGCTTCTTTCTAAATATTTTGAGAGTGCACAAAAGGGCCATAATTTCTGTTTATTTTCCTAGCTGAGATAGTATAAATCTTAATAAATATTTCTGAAGTACAAAAATTGCAGTTTCACTGCTAATTGCATTATTGTCTTCCTCCTGAAAATATTGTATATTATTCCACTGATGCAGGGGGGTTTCCATCTTGGTTTGTTTCTTATTTAAAAGACATGTTTGTTCATGGCTTAGAACACTTACAGACTATAAAGGAACAGATTGTGAACATCTTAATATTTAAATATGCCTCCTCTCCACGCTGAGTCCTGTGAGCCTCCATTCTGGGGCTCTGTCCACTTCAAATTTGTTGCCGAGAAGCAAAATGAAGTAGGCAAGAGGAGGTCCTAACTTGCATGATAAATGCTTTAACTTTTCCATGGGTGAATGAAAAGTACTAATGATTGGGGTTGCCTTCTCAAATAGCTTAAAACCTCCGTATTTAATATTATTTTCTCATTGTAACTTAGTAAGAGTAACTGTAATCAGAGAGAAGAATGGTTGTGACCTTTGAGGTTTTATTTCATGGATGTCAATGTGTTGCTAACAAATTCATCAGATTGAGGGAAATCCAATGTTCCGGGAAAAACCACTGCTGTTATTCCCAGCAGCACGTGTTCCACTTTCCATTATGTTTCAGGGCAGTTTTCTCTTAAGAGTTCAGCAGAAATGAGGCCCACACACACTGTCCTCATCACAAGGGCTGGACCTTGGCTTTGGCAAAACTCCAAACTTGTACTGGAGCCAAAGAATTACTCTTTGCATAGTTTTACAGTCAGTTCTTTGAGATATCTCAGCACTGTTACGAAACTTGAGATCTGTTCTTCAGAAAGTCTTCCTGAAATGTCCTTAGATCTAGAGTTTTTGCCTAAAAGGAAAATTTTCTTATTTGTTTAGGCTACAGGTAAGTTGGTAGTGATCTAACCTTCCTGACTTTCAATCCTACACACTAATCGCTACTGTTTAAACTAATGGAAGTAGAAAAAACTTTAAATGAGAAGTCTCAAGTGGTGGCTGTTGCTGGGTTCAGCCATCAGAAAGTGACTTGATTGCATGCCATGGAACTACAAGTCGTGTATTTTGAATATCCTGCAGTGGTTTGTGATTGCAAAATCATGAGAGTTTTCCTGTGAACAGGTATTTTATAACATCTACTCATAACCTGAATAATTTTCTTTCAAATGTGGCACATCCTTAGCAGAATATTCCTATTATGTGTCACTTAATCAGGCTGAATTGCTAATACTGCCTCAATGCTGCTGCTTCATTGTATCTCATTTGTCTGTTTGGTTTGCTAGAAGTTGAAGCAAATAAAACCATTAAGCTATTGCAGTCTGGCTACCAGCAGAGCTACAGCTCCACTTTGATGTTGACAAGGTTATTTGTAGAACAGCAAGACTCATTTTCTTTGGCCACCTGTCATGTCCATTCATCATACGGCCATTGTATATGAGCCATCCAATTTGTGCTTTCTGGTAACAGTCTAAACAGCATTTGTGAGTAAAAATGTGAGCATTTGTGATCTGAAATCTACTTCAAAAACCTACTTAGTGCCATTGTGATGGATGGTGCACTTTACTACTTCTCTATATTTCATCGGGCTGTGAAAAGGTGACAGTGTTTACCCATCATGGTGACAGGCAGGGCAGCTTACAGTTCTGGAGAGGGCTGTCGAGTCAGTTTTGAAATAGATATTGCAGCAGTTATGTAAATAATATATTGTAAGCTTGGTCAGCCTAAGGAAAGAATGACATACCTGAAATATATTTTTATTAAAACTTAAATATCAGCCACCTTTTATAGAGCTTAAACCTTTTGTCTGCTTGATAAAAACAGGGAAGCTGCTCCGGCCAACAGAGTGCACATATAAATGGAAATTACATTGCTTCAAATTTATGCATTAAAGCAAAATGCATTGTCAGGTGGTATCCAGCCAGTCTCCCAGTGAGGGTGGTGTGGTGAATCCAAATGTGCTGCTCCTGCCTCCTGGAGTGTGGGGATCCAGGAGCTGTGGGTGTGTGGCAGTCACTGGGGAGTGGAGTGGGCTGATGGGGAACCACCGGCAGGAGCTGATGAGAGGGGGCTGTGAACCCCCCGAAATCTGGTGTCTCCCTTCAGTTCCAAATGGTGTCAGCATGGGCACACGTGGTACCCCATGTGTGACACGTGGTGTGATCCCTGAGTGCAGTAAAAGACAGGCAAGGGTGTGTTGGGGCTTGCAGGAGGCTGGGTGGCACTCGGGGCACTGGGCAGTTGGTTTCTATCAGTTCTGCCAAGTGCATCAGCTTCAGGAAAAAACACATCCACAGTGTTTGTCTGCTCCCTCCACTGTTTCTTTAGCAACTGGAAATAGTCAGTCCTAGCAGATGTAATCATTGGTGTGTTGGAATAACATTCAAGGACAGACTAATTAAAGCAAAATGTAAATGGTATTTGCTTTGTATTCACACATTTTCTGAAATTATGTTTGTGTGACCTGAAGTTTTCCTCACTTTCCTGTCACCTCCAATTTATTCACTCTTTGTTTTATGGAAGTGTTAAGGAACTTCTGGCAATCCTAAATCTGCTTTCATGCTTTAAACTGAGGTACTTGGTGTCCCCTGTTAAGTGGCATCATCTCATGATGCACTACTCTGCCTCTTCTTGAATATTGCACCAAATCCCTGTTGGTTCCTTTGCTAGTCCTCTCTTCTAGTTTGGGGTTTGTTTCTACCCCTCATGGATGCTCTCAGCAAGCCCAGCAGAACATCATGTTTCTTTCCTGGACCTCATGCACTGGGTTGGTTCAGGAACCAGGAGAGGATGCAAGAGTAGAAGTACTGGCATGTTCTTGAAATGGGGATGCACATGCAGGCAGGGATTTGGGGGTTTATGGACAGAAATTAATCATGCCCATCTCTGAGACAGTGCTCCCAACACCCAACTGTGTCTGTTTTGTATTTTGGCCACTGCTCTGTTCCTGCTCCCTGACTGCCTGGACTCCTCTGCCGTGTCACCTCACTTCCCTGCCATCATCCACGTTCTGTGTTTCTACTGATTCCTCTGTTGCAGTGTCTGCTGATCTGAGGCATTTACACTCCCAGTCAGCCAGGGGTATCTTTGATTAGTTTTGGAGGGGCTGCAGGGAGCAGACAAGTGGGAGTGCTGCCTGCCTGCCTCTCCCCACACCATGCAGAAGAGATTCTCTGCGTTTGCTGGTCACGTCCCCGCCTGCTCCGGTTCGTTTGTTTTGGTGACATCTTCTCAGCTAAATGAGAACCCACCACAGAGATTAATGCAACCTGAAGCAATCTGGGAAGTACAAGCCCATCTGTTAAGCTCACTCAGTCATCTTCCCACCATTCTTCAATCTTGGCAAGATGGGAAATAAGGGAACCAGTGCTCGGACTGCTGTCAGATCCTCTTTCAGAAGGAGGGGACTGTGCTCACTTACCCGATACCCCATTTTCTTATGGCTGCATTGAGATGTCTCCTCTGTCCCTCCATCCCCATCTTTCCCAGGTGCTTTGCTCTGCAGGAAGATGGGAGTCTTCCCTCCTATGCCTGTTCCTCTAACCTTTCCTGCTCCTGCCAGGAGTGTGTCCTACTTGTGTGACCCACAGTCCCCTCCCCTCTCAGGTTTACAGCCTTGTTTGCTGCCAGTACTGGCAGCTCTCTATATTTCCAGCTCTGCATGAAAAGGTCTGGAGTTCCTCTGGAGGGGACAGTGCATCAGAAAGTCCTTGACCCCAAAGCTTGCTTTCATTTGATTCGGTTTCATTGTGCTGGAAATGTGATTAGTGCACCCTTACTATCTTTTCTCTTCCCTCCAGCTAATCAGTGGTAATTTCCTTAACAATATTTCAGAATTAAGATTGGTGTCAGCGGGTTGGTTTTAGAAAATTTTTAAATCTTCCCAGGTTATTTTTATCCCCAGGCAAAATTTCTAAATGAGCCTTCTGCAGCGTGCTCGCTCGCACATCTTGAATTCCAAAGGCAGAGAGTGCATTTAATTTAGATTAAATAATCACAGCATCTCTTCCTAAGTCTTTCAGTCATTTTTGATGGCACATTGGTGCAAAATACCAAGCTAGAGGGAATCTGGATACATGTGTGCATTTAATTCTTTTAGGCATGCCAAATTTAGTTCATTATTATCTTTATTAACATTTTTAAAGATTTCTTCTCTGAAGAGACATGCACTAGCTAAAATGAATCCCTAGCAACTGAAATCAGTTTTGCAGATGGTTAGGGCTATAGGTTGAATAACACATACACACAAATGAGAAGAATCATGTGATTTTTTGGTAACATTTAGAAGTTTTAGAGCAGCTTTATTTATCTTTTATTTATAGAAGAGTTTCTCAGAAACCTCTTCCACAAATAATCATAATTTAGACCACCGCTCTGCATACCAAGTAGGCATAGCAAATTTTCAAGGCAATCTCACTAAGAATATGGATTTTAGAATAGACTTGACCTTTAAGCAGAAAACAGCATTGAACATTAACTACAGCATAGCTGCCACTCCATTATAATTACATATAGAAAGCTGTGAAATGCAATGTGAAGGTTATATAATTTAAAATTGCAGGCGAGGGCTCCAAAAGCGATCATTGAAGAGATGTCCTGCAGAACATCCTGTCAGTTTTCTGGCATATATCACATAACCATTAATAAATAAAGTTGTACAGTTCCCTAAAAATAATAGTAGTTCATCATGCACAAAGCCCCAATTAATATTGCTGGAAGATTTTTGAGTCACTGAAGGCAGGGTTTTAATGATGGAAATGCTGCTGCTGCAGAGCCTTTTGCTGTTTCATAATTGTGAGTCAATGCTGTCCTGATGTTTTACTAATAAAACGTTAGTAATGACATTTTAGTAATAACACCATTAATAATAAATGAGAGGTTTTAAATGATAACAAAGCAAAAGGTGAGGCATCTTGGTATCCAGATACATAAGAGATCACTGAGCACTTCCATGCCATTGCACAGAATCAGCTGAAGGCATTTCTTAGTAAAGCCTCTGTACAATATTAGAGAGGGAGCAATGTTGAAACATAACAATTATTTATATTCCAATTGCATGGTGGAAACTAAAGGGTGCAAACCCTGAGGGCTTGGGAAGAGTATCTGGTGCTTTTTTTAGGTTTTAGTGCAAGTGAAATTCCTATTGAAATAAATGGGAATTATATCTTTTCTAAGCAGAGTTAAATTTTGTCTGTTAGTAGTCACTGTGAGAGAGTAGCAGTGAAATTTGTGCAATTGCATGGATCTCCAGGGAATATTTTTTCTCTTTAATTGTTACTGTACAGTCAGACCTACTGAGTTGCCATCACCTCTGCAGTTCAGTGGATTCCTGGGATGGTACCCACCCAGTCAGGCTTTTTTTTCACCCCCATTCCTTGTTAATGGTGTTTGGTTCAAACCTCAATACAAATGTACTCAGGTCAAGTGGAAACCTTTCTGCCAAATCACAAGTCATGTTTTCCTTAGGTGGTGCCATCTTCTCTCTCTCTCTGTAATTTCTTCTTCATCTTCTTAGTAAATATGAACCTACCAATAACATACCTGTGCTTTTTTTCTGCTTAATTTTGTAAAAGCAATATTCTACTCAGAGGAGGAATTTTCAAGTAAAAAGCTTCCTTGTACTGTGAGCTCTTGGGATTGGGTTTTAGGGATCTTTCTCTTTTAAATTTCTCCAGTGTTCTAGAGGTTTAAAACTGCCTCGAAGGAATCCTGCTTAGACTGAAAAAAATGCAAAAATTTCGTTTAACAGAGGGACTATTAAGTAAATATCAACTTTTTAAAAATTGCTAGTATGAGAAAAAAATCGTAAGAAACAACTACAACTGATACGAGAACAATAACAAAATATTTTTGTATTTATATAATACTCAATCCTTGTCCCTAAAACTACTTACATAACTTCATTGTTTTAAAAAAGTAGTTTCATGCATGAACAATAAAGAACTGCTTAAAATGCTGCTCAGTTCTCTGGTAGTTACGAGCGACTGTAAAATACAATATTGATTAAACTATTGTTGCTTCTCTTTTTTTTAAGTTTGATTTTGAGGAAGAGAAGCAAGTCCTAAAATCTCTTCAGGAACATTAGCAGTACAAAAGCATCTGTAGTTGAAGGCAGATTACATTTTACTGAGCATAAACATCGTGTGTGTGGGAGCATGGGCACAGGGCTCTGACCCTGGCAGTCTCTGGCATTAGGCATCCATGAGGATATGGGTTACAATTGCTGTAATAAAATATATTTTTAAAGGGCAAAAAATCACTCTTCTGCCATGCCGCACTTGCTGATTTTTGAAAATGGAGAAAAAAAATCTAAATAATGGTGGTGTCTTGTGAACTAGAGCTGGCAGCTGAAAAGAATCAGCAGCAACTATTTTAATCTTCAATGCAGTGTGATAAATCTTACCAGTTAAAGCCTCAGCAGTGTGTTTTATCTTAGGAGTTATCTCTACCTACCAGTACAACTTCTACAGTCACTATTGGACAACATTTTGTCTAAATCTTAGAACTTTCTTTCTTCTAATGTAAGTTTATTGGATGTTTTTCTCCCAGAGATGGGAGTCTCTGTTGTATTTTTAAAATATCTTTTAATAATTTGAAATTAAAGTAGCACTGAAAATCCAAAGCAAGTCTGAAGATTTCCTATCTGTGTTAGGACGTGGTGATATGAAGTCCAAATATAATCTTCTAAGATGAGCGCATGAAAGAGTGGAAATAAGTTCTTACTTAAAAAAAAAATGTATAAGCATGCTTGGGAGGTTTTAAATGTAACCTAAACTAAGGATAAAGCTGTCATTATAAGAATAATTTGGTGAGAACTGCAGTGTATCTAACTTCTTTGTTAAAGAACTTTGGTGTTAAAGAGCAAAGGATATACCTCTCTAGAGAGTGCTTTGAGGAATGCTCTAAACCTGGACACAGCCTTGGTAGTAGGAAAGACCAGAAAAAGAAGACCGCTCTCAGAGGAAACCCTTTGAAGCAAATAACTTTTGAAACCTTTCAGAGCAGGATGAAAAAAAAAAAAAAAAGTGCTGCTGTGATACAGCTGGTTGAAAAATATATATAAGAACTGCATTCTTAAAAATGTAAAAAAGAATGAAAAGCTAAAAAAAAAGACCCAGGCAAGTAACCATTGGCAAGTGTAAGTTTGGTGTCCAGGCGCTGTTGGCAGAAGTGCACTGGCTGTGTATGTGAACTGTCAAAATGCCAGAGCCTCTTCACTGGCTGGACTAAAATGTCCTGAGAAAAAAGCTTTTGTTCAGAAATTCCCTTTTAAATCTGTTTGGAAATACAGCACTTATGCTTCCACCTACCAATTGCAATCCCTTAAAAATAAATAAATAAAAAATAGTGCAAAGTAAATAAAGCTGAAAATACATTGGTCTTCTCTCTCAGACATTCTTAGGTTTTTATTCTGTCGGATGTGCTGTCTCTCCCACTAAATATAAATAAATCTCATGTCTAACCTCATGTAATGAATATTAGTTACAGTGTTTATAAGAGGGCCTTAATGTGAATGAATTGTGAGCTGTATCAGTTTTATTCTCACAATTATTTCTGGTGTTCCTGGGCTCTGCAGTTCAAAGGGAAGGTGCCTCATCAGTCACCAGGGTGTGACTGGCCCAAGAGTCGGTGCGCGTGAGAAAGAAGATACTTCAAGGAATTTATCTTCCTTCCACTGAATTATGTTGCCATATAGAGTTAGTCGTGTCTGCTGCAAGATTCACTGCCTTGCTCTGGTGCCTTGAAGGGGCAGACAGAGGTGAATAAGGATGGAAGAGGTCTGGCAATGGCTACAACTACGGGAGAGCAAAGCTGCTTAAATATGCAAGAAAGCTCCTGCTGCATTCTCATCCAAGAGGGATGTGTCTCCTGCTGCAGGTCAATGCTTGCCAGGCATGATCTTCACCTGGGGAATATTTTAGAGGATGAATTAGTATGAAAAACCTAGAAATTTCACATTGCTGGAAAAAGAATTACTGCATCAGTTTTCTAACAAAAATTTTATGCAAGAAAATTTTCTCATATTTTTGTCCGTGTTGCCATTTTACTGCTAAACCCCTTTCATCTTAAGGCTAAAGGAGAACATTATAATCATATAAAGTCACAAACTAAAATCTAGAATGAGAAATTGTATCAGTATGGACAGTGTCAGACTCAGGATTTGGAGGATAATACTGACTTTTTGAATAGAGATCTTTCCCTGATGATCTTACTGCTGGTGTAGGGTTGTTCTGCCCAAAGTAAACGCTCACAATTGTTCCATTTTCTCTGCAGACCATGTAGATAATTTGTTCACAATGCTTGTGAAGTAGGTACCAAAAATGTAAAGGCAACTGAAGAAATACGGAGGGAAACCCTTCTGCAGAAGTTACAAGTAGTGGATATTGCTGATGGCGACTGTTGTGTGTTCTTTGTTTCGTGTTTTGAATTTAGTCTCTCATTTATTAAATTATTTTATTAAAATCAAGGAAAGGCACCAGCAGATGCTGGAAGATGGATCATTAGGGAAATCTGTGGTTGAATCAGAATTTATGAGAGCACACACTGAGCTCCCTAGTTTCTAGTTTCCTTTTGTTGATTGTTCAGGATTCGGGGCAGGAGGGATCCGAACAGGTTAAGAGAGGGAACTGAGCACAGATTTCTGTGGTAACTGATAGTTCTCTAACAATGTCCCTTACGGCTTTTATTGGGAATTGTACCATCAAGTGGTATTACTACAATAGTACTGAGTGCCTCTGTACTGCTGTGAAAGAGGCTGACCTGAATTCCAGGCTGTGTGGAAGATGAGGGGAGCTCTGTCCAGATGCAGCTCCAGAGCTCTGGATGGGCTGAAATGATGGCAAAGCTCTTGCTTTAAGCAATAAAATCGATTATATGATGTCAGGGCAGCTTGCTCTTTCCTCCCATCAAGCTGTCCAGATGCCAGAGTCTCTTCAGACTTTCCTGTATGTTTTAGATGATGTAAACATTTTCCCAGCTTTTCTTTTGAGGTGCAGCTGTACAAGATGAGTGGTTTACTGCGATGCCCTCTAAAAAGAATCAGGTTCTGTCCTTTGCATGGGATTTCCTCTTTTTCTCCAGATTTTTCCATCCCTGCTGAGAGCACATGAACCAAGTTCACAAATCTCTATGGGATTTCTGCCCACACTTAAGAGAGGAATGTTCAAAATATCTGTGTGAAATTTGGCACAATTCAGGAGAACCATCACCCTCATTTTTGGAAACACATGGGATAAAGGTGAACTACTAATTTTTCTATAGGCAAAATTTTCAAAATGAAGGTTAGCTGTTTCTGAAAGAAAAGCCAAATGGTGCTGCCATGTAAAGCCTTTAGTTGACTGAGCAATGTAGGATGCACATCAACTCCAAAATCTTGAGTGCACTTTAAAAAGCAAAATTTGAAAGCCTTTTTCTTCCCTGTACAGTTTTATTATCTGTGAGACATGACTGACACACTACATGTTTCTTGTAAAATAAGTCTGCTTCCAAGATGTTAGGTGGTTGAAAATCAGAAAAATATTCTTGTTTAATCACAGAGATGAGCTGTTCTCAGGTACAGCTATATTTCTATATCTATATACTTGTCCTGGTCAATCATTTGGGCCACTTGAATTTGATATTACTCAGGCACATTCCCTGTTTTGGAGTCCTTTTCTTGTTATCTGCACATATTTTTAGAATGTTTTTTTCCCCAGTCCTGTTTCGACAGATGTAATTTAGAGACCTATAAATCTGTGCAATGACTCAAAACAACAGAATTCACAGGAGATGGGAAAGATGTCATTTTCCTTTTCACAACTGCATATTTGCCTCTGCAAATTGTTTGCTCAAATGCTGCTTTAACACTCAGATTTGTGTTTGCATCATTACATCGTTGGGCATCTCCCTGATTATGTTCAAGTGGATGATGTTTGGCCAAGCAAGGGCTATAAGTACTTTGTGAAAGAGCATTTGTTATAATCTAGAAAATAGAGTTCTGCCCGACATTTTTGAAAGTTCAAGTGTTTTCTTGATGCAGTGGATGACCTTCTCTTGTACATATGAATGATTGTTTTGCTCGTTGAGGTAGATATCTTTTTTATTGTTATACATGTCTGGAATGTCCCTGTGGTCAGTTTGGGGCCCCTCTCCTGGCTGTGTCTCCTTCCACCCTCCCAGGCACTCCCAGCTTACTTGGAGTAGGAAAAGCAGAAAAGGCCTTGGCTCTGTGCAAGCCCTGCTCAGCAATAAGAAAAACATCTCTATTATCACCTCTGTGTTCAGCACAAATCCAAAACACAGCCCCATAACAGCCACCCCAGCCAGAACCAGCACAGTTCTGAATCATGAATTCCGACTTGGAAGACTGAAAATGGTAGGCTGTTTTCTGGATATTTTGTTTTGATGCAGCCAAGCTAAATCTAAAATTGAAACAATTGGACCAAGTTGAAACACCTATCTCTAGGGAATTAAAATATCAAATGTATTATGTTATAAAATGAAATATTTTGATTTTACTTAAATTCTAAAGCATTTACATGTAGTGTTTCAGTCCAGTTGACCTACATTCTGCCTTTGGTGGTGTTTGCATTCACAGGACATTGTTCTTAGGAGATATTTCAGACAGGAGATGCCTTTACTTCTCTGGGTGTGTGGTATAACTCCTGTTTTGCTGTTGTTCACACTGAGCCTCTGAGCTCCCCCAGCTGTCTGGTCCCTCTCCTGCCCAGCTGAGGTGGATCCATCCCTGCCACAGCTGTCCTGCAGAGCCTGGTTTTGTACAAAGTGCTTTTAGACACCTTCTGTGAGCTCCAGGCTTCTCTAAAGGCTTAATGCTTGTAGCTACTCTAGGAGGGAATGCCTGGATTTAATTCAGTGTGATATAAATGATATAAAGGCCACTGAAGGAGGACACTCTGCAGCCTCTGGATGTCTTGTGTTCATTCTCTGTGTTTCAGAGAAGCCAAAGAAACTTCGACTCAGCCTTGAGAATTCGTTGAGTTCAGACACAATGGGACTGGATTCTGACATAAACCCCTTTCACTGAAAATTTTAAGGCCAAGTTTAAATCTCACTATTATAATTTTCTGTGTACATATGTAGCTTATGATTTATTTTTTTAAGATACCACATCACAGCTGAGTAATTCTGTTTTGTTTAGTTTATCCTCAGTCTATGTAATTTGTAAATGTATATTTGCATGAATAATTACCTCTGAATAAGCTAAACCAAGCAGGCTGGCAAATACAGATTGCTGTTTTTTCTTAGGAAAGCATGAGCAATGTGACTTTATGCTTTAGGGACTAATGCTACTAAACAGCATTGCAGTTAACTCTTAAAAGGGAAGGGTTATAAATAATACTAAACACATACAAGAAAGAATAATTAGGATTTAAAATTTTGTCACTAGTGAAGTGGCAAGCAATCAGCACTACTTAATGGAAGTTTGAAATAATATTTCTGTTAGTATTTTAGGCATCTAATGATCTCATGTCCTTCAGTTTTTTGTAACAAAAGGCGCTGTTCTTAGAGATTCTAAAATAAAAAAAATATCAGTTTTATGCATATGAAAATAATGATGTTCTATGTCAGAAACTTAGAAAGCTAGATTTGTGTTTGTTATATAAAATATAGTAAAAAAGTTAGAAGGAAAATATAGTGAGAAAAGATGAAAAAAACCTACCCTAATATGTTGTTTGGATATCTTGCTGGGCATCCTAAGAAGTAATATTTAAATACTAGTTTTGCCTTTTGGGAAACAGAGGATGCGATTGGGAACAGAGGTGAGGAGTATGAAAATTAAAATAAGGAAAAATAAAGTAGGAAAAAAAAAGGAAACTGGGCTGTGTCAGCTCAAATTTATTTGGGGCTCTGTAAGCATAAAACACAGAAGAGCTTCTCGTCTGTAGGGTGTAAAAAGGCTTCAATCTTGGTTCAGTCTCCCTCAGAGTTGGTTGGAAAAAAACTGCTGCAATAAACTGTAAGAAGCAGGGAAGCAAGCAAGTTTAACCTCAGTGTCTTTCCAAAAATGGTCCTGGAACCGCAAAATCAACCTGTGAGAGCAGCTTCAGGGGAACCCTGTCTGGATGGGGCTGTGTGAGCTGGACAGGTGGGACGAGGAGGAAGAGTGGACATAGAATGTGTCTGTGGCTGAACTTGGTCTGCAAGGCCATCAAACTGAGGTTAGGGGACATCTTTTGTCTCCTGTTTTAGTATAAATTACAGTTTTAGCTGCCACTGTAATGCAGCGTGCAATTTTATGGAATAAAATGTAGACACAAAGAACCCTTTCTGACTGTAAGCTGACACTGTGAGTCATACTGTATTAAAATACTCCAGAATTCTATTGTAGGAGCAGGAATATTGAAGCAAAGAAATGAAAGCCTCCATAGGTTTATGCTAGCAACCATGAAGAAAAGATGTCACAAATCTGTTTGAGGACCAGGGCTTGTAGGTAAAACACATAGCAATATTGAAGTTCTCTGATTTAAATCATCCCAGACATCGTTGGTCAGAAGCATCTCTTAGTCTTGTAACAGAGAAAAATCAGCTTCAGTTAATCCAGATATGTGATTATTTACTTTTTTTGGGCTCAGACAGTGTCTCTGTTACTCTTTTGCCTGGAAACAAGTGAAGGACAAAAGTTGAAAGACAGCTTTGGTTATTAACATTTCTGTAGAAATACAGTGAGTATGTAAAAGATAGCTTTGGCTGGGTATTTTGTCTCTGGTGTGCTCAGCAGTACCCTGGGGGAGGCTTGGTGGTGGCAATCACAGGGAGACAGCTGTGGCTCCCTGATTATTGAAGGATGCTTTTGGCTGGAGTGGGAACAGCTCTGGTCAGACAGCGTAACAGAGTTTACACCAACAAAAGATTTGGCACAACTCCCTTATCTCCCCTATTCTTCCTTCCTTATCTCTAATTTTAAAGATCGGCTAATTTTGTATTTGCAGCTTTCTTCACGTTTGTTGATGTCCAGCTTTGATCTACACCAGCTTGAGTTTACTTTTATGCTCTGCTGAATGCTGCCTTCAGCCTCAATTTCAGAGCTGTGCAAATAAATTATAGCGATGTGTTTAATTAAAGTTTGCCTCATGTCCTGATTGCAGACTGTTGCCTTCTCAGATACAATTTGCAAATATATTTTGGAGTTTTATTTTAGGCAGGATGACTAGTTGAAGGTTATTTAATTGTGATTGATTGTGCATTGGATGTTTCTGCTGCCTTTATTTTGTGAACAACCTGAAAATAGTAGCTGAACGTTGAAGGACAAATGAAGGGCATTGGCCTGGATGAAAGGAGGGGATGTAGTGAGTCTGAACAGTGACAGAACTGAGGGTTGATGCTTCTAGAATTGCATGTGGGATTTTTGGAGAAATTGTCTTAAATCTCATGAATAAACAATATTAATTAATATTAAATATTTATTTTTCTTCACTACTTAAGAGTTTCTTTAGGGAATCTATTTGTGAAACCTTTTGGTGGGTAGGCAGGAACTGTGAATATGAGAATATGAGGAATATGAGCTTGACTGTGTTATTTTCATACCTGCAGCTTCCACAGTCCTGACCTCCCCTACAGTTTGTACAGAATCCATTCATTAATATGGGTCAGCAGCTTGGCATTTGATAAAATATATCCATTGTTTGAGGTTACTGAGCTGTGGCACTAACAGCAGGTAGCATGAAGAGGAGAAGGCTTTTCACCACAGCCATTCTGTGTGCTGCTTTGGGTTTGTTTTCTGCCAAGCTTTTAAGAGCTCAGTTTAAGAGCTGCTTTCTTACCTGCACTGACTCCATCCTCGTTTTGGTGGTTGTGAGAAACATCCCTTCCTGGGTGTGTACCACCTTTGAGTTTTGTGTTGGGTTTTGGTTTTGTTTTTTTCTGTGGTTTCTTCCCTCAGTCTTTTTGCTTCCTTGTGTGCCCCTGGCAAATCGGCCACAATCTGCCTGCCAGCCAGTGTGTTGGGTACACATGTATAATGCTGTTATTAAATCCTTCTCCTCAGTCAAGTGAACTGATGAGAATGTGATAAGACAAACATATTTCTATTATTATTTTCAAACTATTTATCTTACTTCTTTTTAATTGCCTCAGAATTTGCAAGAAAGCAAGGTTTAAAAATAGTATCCAGCATCTTCAAGGCCCCAGCTGCCACCTGCTTCATATAGTTATTCATATTTTTCCTTTGCAAGACCCATTTTCCTCTCTGTCATCCATGACTGGATGAAGTACGCTCTTTTATTCTGTTTCCTTTTGGAGATAAGTAGAAGAAATTAGGATAAAAATCCATGACTGTGTTGATTGTGGCATTTTTAGTGTTTGTCTTTTCTGCTTTGGGGTGATTCTATTAGAACTTTTAAGATAGAATGTTTACAACTCAGTGAGCATCATCTCGAGACTTAGAAACTAATAAGTTGTCTAACATAAAATAATTACTTTTCCTAAAAATGTTTGTTTTATCACCTACCCCTACTTCATTTCATGCATGGGGGAATACTACTGAACTCCACAATGCACATCACAATTTGTTCCTAAATAGTCGTATCTTTCAAACAGCATAGCTTGAAACGATTGGAGGAGTAAGTACCTAATTCAGATGGATAAAACAACTCATTCTTTAGCAGTTTCCCAGTTTTAGGGTAAGAGGATTTACTGTGGCATAGCTAAACAAGGAAGACAAGTGCTCTTTTTCAGCACCTGATAAAAGGATGAGTTCTCTTTTGTTTTTGAACAGAATTATCATGGCCACAGGAAAGCAGTTTATCAAATATGGGTAGTTTGGGGTGGGGTATTTCGCTTTTCCAAAAGCTGGTATGTGTAAAATGAGGATTATGTCATGTTGTAAGCATTTCTAAAAAAAGAAAAAAGAAATAATAGGAAATTTAATCTTTATTCATTTCTGGAGGTATTAGGAATGTTGTGACTAAAACAGGCCTTCATGCATCATAAATGGTCTGTCAGCTTCTGAGTGGATTATTAAGAAGGTAGAAATCTGGATTCAATAGAATTCCATTATTTTGAAGTTGTATTTTTTCAATATTTTATTTTATATTAGAAGTAAGAGTCCCAATTAGTTGAGCCCCAGTCCGTTAAATAAAACAGAAACTCACTACTCTGAGCTAGTATTGCTGTACTATATTTGATGAGATTTCATTAATACTGCAAACTATTTTGCTTTTTATTACAAATTTTACTCAAGTGTTCAGGTGCAGAATAAAGGAAGGGGTAAGAATAATTTTTATTACTGTTTTCATAATTGAACGTGTACCTGTTACTTTCTGGATTGTATTGCCAAAATGTTATGACTTTGTTCTAATCTCTTGCAGTGAGGTATTGACTTCATTTGGCCAGAAATGAGCCATGTGTAGTTTTACTCAAGAGAAGATTTGATTCAATTTTTTTTGTCATTTTAGCTGAAGTTAGAGCGGACATAAGCTGTGCAGGTCTTTGGGTGCTAGGCTAAATGTTTCCAGAATGTGATAACCTTTGAGCTTTGACACATCCACATTCCATGTGGAAGTTGTGTGATGAGAGCACGTGAAACTCTATATATTATACCCAGCTGCTTCATTATGCAATGAGTTCTTACATGAACTCTCAATATATGAATGTATTTAACAGCTTTGGCATTGGGGCTTGTTTTTAAAATTTGAAGCAAAGCACATGGTTTGCAGAGTGTTTGGGGCAGCAGGGAGTCAACTTCTGGTTTCCACATAATTAAAAAATGAGCTGTGCTTTTTTGCAGGGCCTCCTATTCTGCCTCTCTCTTGTTGAGCACATGTTGCCTGGGAAAGACCAGTGGGCCGCTCTTGAAGATGCAGTTTGCATCCATAAATTAACTAAGAACATCCAAGGGCAGTTCCTAAACACATTCATAATTGTGCAAACATGTAGTTTTGTTGTTTACAGAGCAGTGGATAGCACCCTGGAGAAGCAGTGAGCAAAAGGGATGTGCAGAGAAGCAGCACATGAATGTAGATGGGCAGGGAGCTCGTTTCCACCCAGGCATCCTGGAGAAGCAAATGGTCTGATACTTTGTTATCTTACATATTTGGGTATTGATTTTGCCTCAGGAAAAGTCAGTGTGCTTTCTCTCATACAAATGATGAAAGCTCTGTTTTTTGCTTTTGGAGGATAGGTAGGGAAGGCATTGGGTCCAAAGGAATTAGATGTATCCCTAGAAATGAACCTAGATATAACCTCCCATAACCTCTCAAGCCATGAGACTTCTGAGACACTAATAATTATTGTATCTAATGGCATAGGTGTAGGTAAAAATTAAAATAAAGATGAGACCTACAGAAGGAGGTAAGAATTTTATGAACTTAAGGAAATACCCTGGTTAAAACCCTTTCCTTATCTGAGATTAATTCTTTAAAACTGGAGGCATGAGATTAGGTAAAACATAAAATACCTTTGCCTAGTATGAAATCTTCACTTGATTTTATCCTATTTTTCAAATACTGTGGTCAGACAGGAAAAAAAATTACATTGACTGAATAGTTTTCTAGTTCTTTAGATATCAAAACCCCCATATATTTCAGAAGAAACAGTATGAAGTGAGAGCTTTCCTGTTCTACATTTCATTATTTGGTGTTAAATCTGATGTTTGCCTGTTCAAAAGTATCTTATAGCTTTGGCTGGCCTTTCCAAATACTTGGTTTGTACAGCACTGATGACATGTTACCGACTTGGAAACGCATCTGAAGAATTTAGAAGAATTTAATAAGACAGGAATCCTGGCAAAGTTTTTGTATGGTTTCAGCTTGAATGTTGAGACGCAAACTCACTCAGATACAGTTTTTTTAAGGGTAAATACTTTCCTAAAATACCCATGTTCAGGAATCTACTAAAATTTCACACATCCTACACATCCAGAACAACTGTTGCTAGAATTTAAATAGTTTGTGTAGGGATACTCAAAATCAGAGCTGTTGCCTTTGGCAATGAATCCATACTTCAATTACAAAACTGTACTGGAAGAGAAAACTTTTCCATGTTGTACTGCTGCTCTTATTTTAATTTTTAAACCCTGATGTAATATTCTTGTGTCTTCTTGTACTTGTCTTTTTATGTGAGCACTTTTATGTGGGATTTAGAGGTTCCAGAATGTCCTCAATGATGTCCTGAGAGCAAACATTCTAAAATAGTAATGTACAAGACTGATTATCCTCTTGCCTTGTTTTCACCAGAATTTGTTGTTATGAATGTGTGAGAAAAATACCCTTGGTCATTCTTAAATTATATATTTTAAAAAATCCTTGAAAACCCGTCTTGAAAAATTTTTCCATCACTGCCAGTGTTTGACATTTAATAATAACTTAGAAATTGTACTATATTTTCTCAGAGTCCTAACTGAAGAGCTGAAGATCTTTCTGCTCCAAACACTTTTAGTTTGAATTAACTCCAAATAATTTGAAAATTTGCACTAATAGAAAAGTGTACACATCAGAGCATAGTCTGTTACCACTCTAGTTATCTGTGTATAATGCTTGGAAAACTGATGCGTTAAAAACAAATACTTCAATAGTTAGGTAAGCTTGCTCAAGAGTCACATGAGACCACAAAATAAAACTGTATTTTCAGAAGTGACCAGTATAATCACTCATTTCCTAAAATACTTTACAAGACTCTGATTCCTTTCAAGAAAATAAACAGAAGTGAATTAGTATCCATTAAGTTTTAAATAAATTCTTGTAGCTAATGAGGGGAAGTTCTCATCAGAATCAGCATCACTTATAACCACTGGGGGGAGAAAAAAAAAAGAGTTTATCACAGCTGTTGAATTGTGAATTAAAACTGCAAAAAGTTATCTGTCAGATTGAACTTTCAAGGTCTTTGCTATTACAGATATTGATGATTAGAAGTTGGAGTAAGGCAATTGCAGGACTCTGCTCTTGTGCTTATGCAAACAACTTTGTTTCCATTCAAGGAGCACCCTCAGTGATGTGTGTTTGTATGTGTAGCCTGAACTTTGTCTCCTCTTTGCAGGCAGAGCTTGTTGATGTCCAGTATGGGACCATGGAAGACCTGATCCAGATTCAAGCCATCACAAATGTGACCAAAAAAATTGCACTTTTGAAGCTCGGACAATCACCTTTGCTTTACAAGGTTGGTTACACATCAGCTGAATTATTCATTTGTTGGGGGTTTTTTTGTTTTTGTTTCACTTTCAAAATACCAAAACAAAGAATTTCCCATTTCCCCCCCCCCCAATAAGTCAGGACTTACTGGCATTCATATTCTTCCTCAAGGCTTCCCACTTCACTCTGCAGTGCCTTTTATGTGCTGTTCATTTTGCTGCATATCTCGCAGTGCCCCAGTACTCTGCGGTATTTTCTCTGGGTGTACTAGAAGCCTTTTGACAAAAAAAGAAGTGAGTGAAAGAAACAATAAAGCAGAAGGGATTGTGTCTGGGGAGGGTGTACATGGGTGCATGTGTATCCATCTTCTCCAACTCCAACCCTGGCAGAGAGCACAGAGCAGGAGCTCATTAATCCCCTTTTGCATTAAACATAATAGACTCAACAGATAAACCACATTTAAACTCTAAACGTGCAGTAACTGCCTTCAGTTGGAAATGTCTTATAAACAAAAATGCTGGTTTGACTTTCAGAAAATACAGAAAATATAGTAGCTCAGTAAATGCTTAAACAATTCATTCCCAATTCACAAAAGCAATTATAAAAGAGCAGTGACTCCAGATCTTGCAATTAAGTGGATCAGGACCTGCTCTGTTGGCCACAGAAAGCCCAGCTGGGACTTCAACACAGATTCAGAAAACAACCACTTAACGTTTTTTCTATAGGAATAAGATTTGTCTCAATAAAAATGCCATTTTCAGCTGAGTAGCTTTAGCTGTTTATTTAAATTATTTAGATGCAATTTAATTATGCCTGTGAAAGGTCAGTTGTCATTGCTGGGTCTCGGTTGTTGCCCATCATTTCCAGCAATAGATCTGATCATGCATTTCACTGCTGACAAAGCCAATGAAACAGCAATCAGGGCTCATAAAGTAGGGATTTGATAAAGATGTAAAGTTTGCTGTAACAGCACTGTCTGTGAGATGGACTTTTTACCAATTTATGTTCCTGTGAACACTCACTGTGTCTGAATTACTGAGCCGAGCAGCCTGGAGTAGGGAAAAGCAGGAGGTGCTGAGGATGAGGAGCATCTCAGGAGCTTTTTGTGTGGGTTGGCTGTAGCCTGGTCCCAAAGATGTGCTATTTAATGGCTGAGGTGCATTAGCTACATTTCTGGTGCTCCAAAAGAATCAGTTTTGCATGTTCAGAGTCTGTTATACAGCACAAACCAAAGTGTGTAGCATGATCAGGAGATTGACTCCAATGTGTGCTCAGGGTCTGAGCTAAAATTACAACCACCCAAACCTACTTTCTGTGCTCTCCTAGCACAGGTAGAAAGCTTGCCCTTTTTCTTGAGGCTCTAAGCTACCCTTTTTTAGAATATGATACATATATTCTATATATATATATATAGAATAGATGTGTATATATTTGTGTCTTTTTGGCAGTGAAATAATTGTAAGCCTTACTTTGCTCCTAAGTATCAGAAAAGGTGTAGAAACATTATCAGAAGTAGATGCTCCTTTCCTAAGGAATATTTGATGTGAAATATTGCCTTAAACTGCACGTCCTGCTGGTTTAAATGGGCCCAGTATGTCTCTGCTGAATCCACTTTTTGTATCTTTTTCCCCCCGTAATGTTTATGTTTCTGTACTCACTGAGTCTCACATTCCTGTTTTAGCAGATACTGCCCTCTCCCTATATTTTCCTTATCTCTGCCTTCCATGTGCTTGGTTTTACATCACATTAAAACAGAGCACTAGTTCGTAAGAGAGCTGTGGCTATATATACATATAAATTAGTGGGTTTCTTTCCAATTTTTGTATTTAACTTGCATTTTTCATGGGTTAATTTCCTTTAATTTTTCATTATTATTACTTTGTATTATACAAGTATCTCACTCTGGATTTGAATCTTATTATTACAGACCCTGCACTGAGGTTTCATCTTCATAACACTTTCTAATTATGTCTTTATTTTTCAGTTGTATCTCCTTTGCACAGTTATGCTTTTTGTTTTTCCCTCTCTCTTTACTGCTGTTTTTCATATGGGTTTTTTTTTTTCTATTTTTCTCTTTTGTGTATTTAATTTGCCTTTTTAAAAAATTTTGACTGTTCTTTCTCTTCATACTGAGTCCATTGGAAAAAACCTGAAGGAAATAATAAACTACTACTGCCAGAAAAAAAAAATCACCATGAAAACTGAACAGCATTTCTTTTGTTCTTACATCACATTAAGACAAAGGATGTGCTGGTAGAAAAGAGCTTCATGTTCAAGGGGATAATTTACAGAAATAAGTCCAAGGGATGGAAATTGGCATATTTGGAAAAATAATTGTATAAATGACAGTATTTTTGCAGTAGAGGTTTAGTTTATGGAGATTGGATAAGGTACAAAATTGGGGGAGGATTAAGGTTGGAGTTTCTAGTGTCAGTCTTTCAGACTGGGCCTATCTCTTATATCTTTAGACAGAGAAACTGAAAACAACAGACAGAGTTCAGAGCTTGGAGTAATTTGAAATTGGAATGTAGAGGGAATTTGGAGTATGCAGAAAAGCCTGAAGTTAATGTGCTGTTAAAATATGCAGTTTCGTCTTAAACATGAGTAATTCTGATTAAATTTCGTAAGGTTCATAAATTTAAGCTGCTTTGTGAGAACAAGATTTGCAGAAATCTGACCTGGAGTTATTTTTGTAATTGGATATGATTTTCACATTTCACTGGGAATGTTGTATTTCTGTTCCACTTGATCAGAACATGGTTTCTGGCCAGGGTGAGAGGGGCAGCAGCCATGGCAGTGGGCACATGTCCAGCATCACAGAGACACATCTTTATCCCTTAAGCTGGACCTTTTCAAACAGAGATTGTGTTACTTCAGCCACATCATAAGTTACAGCTATAAAAAGAACATGGACCCTACCTTTATAGCAGGGTATCAACAAGAGCATTGACTCTGTGGGGAAAAAAACCCAAAGCAAAGTAACAAACCAAGTAGTTTAAATTGTGGTGATAAAAAAATGCTATGTCTTTTTTATATACATACATACATATGGATATATATAGATAGATATTGGAGTGGAGCAGGGGTTTGAGAAGGGGTTTTTACCATTGTTAAAGCACTAGGATCAGTTAGTGAGCAAGATCTATTAAAAGATTAATATAAAAAGTGGGGGGAAAGGAATGGGAGAAATGCTTCAAGGGGGAAGTAGCAGTATTGCAAAGGCAGAATCCTTTTTGAATGCAACTGAAAGGTTCAGGAATTTACTACGCCCAGCACCTGGAGTGGCCATTTTCTATAGCATGACAGACTGAGGCAATGGACTGAGCAGTGGGGCACCCAGGGAGCACTCATGTAACAGGAAACTTGGCATAACCAAGTTATTTTGGTCTTGTTAGCCAGAATAATTCACAGTGCTGAAAAACTGACAGAAGGAAAAAATTCAAACTGTTACAAGAACTCCTGAAGGGATCTTGTGACTAATCTGAGATGCTTGTAACATCTGGATTGTTGCTGAATAAAGAGGGGGCTGGATTAAGAAAAAAAATCTTCTTCAGCAGGGAGCTGAAACGAGACAAAATGTAGAAGGAGAAGTGAGGGACAGCTTCTGGAGGGAATTGCCATAAAAAGAACACTTATTTTCTCACACCTTGAGATTGAAAGTGACTGTCTCCTGGTGTTCTGGCTAGAAGGAAAATTTGTGTTTTGGTGGAACTCGGGCTATTGGGGTCACTGGTGGGGTTGAGTAGCCAGTCACAGGAGGTCAGAGCAGACTCCTGATGTCCTTGAACCAGGAGGATCTATAAATGTGGCTGGTGAAAGGTGGTGAAGTTTATGACCAGTGATTAAGCAAATCACTCGTGGTGTAGAACACCTCCTTGAGAAAGAGCACCTTGAGTTGCCCACTGTGTTTGTAGACAACATATTCTAATAGTATAAAATGTGTGGTGGCAGAAAGATTGGCAAAAGCACCTTGATAGCACCCAGCTCCTGTCCCTAGAGCACATCCGAGTGTGTGCCACTGCTCTGAGCACGTTAAAGAAGCCAGAGGAGGCTTTTTCAGGGAGAACTGCACAGTGGTTTCCATATCCAGCCTCTGGAAATGCCATTAACAGATTCATTTTTTGAAAAATGTTGTGTGTCTTGATCATGATTTAATCTTTAGGGGCTGCAGTTCATGAAAAAGCCATAATTTTTGTCCTAAATTAACTTTTAATAGAGTAACAAAAGCCCCGAAGGCCAAACCACTTCATCTTTAAAATGTTCACATATTAACATTTTTTCTACATCCATTAAATGAAGATGTTGTTCTACTGTGTAAATATCTATATTTATTTTAATAATTTACTGCCTTCGTAAATATTCATAAAATTGCTTTTTAACTGTCATAAAGTTTAAGAATGTGGAGGCTTGGATGTTCATGCAGAGGTTATTGGCAGGCCCTTATAGATAAGGATTTGCTAAATGGAAAATACTGAAGATGTCCAGAATAAAGGCAATTTAATAACTGTGTAAGTTTTAAATAAGTTTACTTTGGAAAACGTAATTTCAGTTTTCTACAATGTCTACATTGTTTATTTCCTTCCCTCTGGTACTTTTTATGGCTAGCACATGCAACTGTGGAGATTATAGTTTACATTGTAAATCTCCATTTAACGAGGACCCTCCCTTTCCTTCCATCCCTTCCTCCCTCCCTAGAGATACCCAAATACATGTATGTATGTTTATATACGTATATACAGTGTATGCATGTAAGTATACAAATAAAAACCATGTTAAAAAACCAACTATTTTTAAAGCAACATAAACACTTTATATGCATTTCATTATTAAGGACATTGGAGTTTTGGTTGGGGGTTTTTTGTGGCTTTTTTTGGACAGTGGAACTTTTTTCCAAGGCTCCTAAAGTCTTTATATACACACATTTTCTATATGAGTGCTGTGGGAGTTTTAATGATATTATATCCCTTCCTAAAGCCCTTCTTGAAAAGTCAAGCCACAGATATGGGCAGTATAAATAAAAATTATAGAAGCATGTAAAACCATACCTGGGGATCTGGATCTGAAGGGATTATCTAGTAGCATCCACTGGAATAGCATCCTGTTTTCAGGTTTTCTCTTAACTTAACCATCCTCTTAAAATCTCACTTCTATTCCCAAAATCCTGAGAGTTTCTCTTGATAGTCCAAACTGAATTCCGGTTGATTCATTCAAGTTGTTGGTGCAGAGTTTGCTAATTAGCCATTCGTATTTGTACCGAGTATGCTAGTTCTTATTTTGTCTTGAAGGAAGTAGCAGTTGCTTTGTGCTTTCCTTAGCCTTTGTCTCCCCTGAATTTATCAGAGATGCTCTCCTTCAAGTTAGTTGCTTTTATTCCTTATCCTTTTTCTCTTCCCCCAAAGACTAGATGTAGTGTAGTCATGTTCTTAACCTTCCCCTTCCTCAAACAGCCTCTTTAATCTGTGAGATACCACACAGTCTAAAGAATGGTCCCTTTGCATTTCTTCTCTACTTCCTACATAAATTCTACCTAGGCCTTCAAAAAACTGCACAACAGTCTATACCAAAAAAAGTGTTTATGTAATTGCAATTTCATACTCATCAATCCTGTGTTTTGAATGGTTCTTTTAGTCACCTGTTTGCCTCTTCCTGATTTTGTGATTCATGGAATCATGCATAAGCTGTTTTGATCTTTAGTGATTATCGAGAAATTTTATGTTTGTTTCAAAGAAAGACCATTGGCCTTCCTTCATCAGAAAGTGAGAAATTTGAGAGATTGGTAGGCACAGTTCTCAGTTATATTCCTCCTGCTTTGACTGATAGCAGTGCTTTCTCTTGTTCCTTTTGCACAGAAGGAACAAAACATAGTTAATTAGAGAAGCCTGGAGACACCCTGCCTCTGTAACATAAATCTGATCTGGGCTGGGTTGACTAAGAAATGCACCCTCAGCCCACTGAGGAATGTACCAGAGTTAAAAAAACAAGTCACTCCTCACAGATTTATCACTTAATGCTTCATCCTGAAGTCATATTTTAATTCTTTATTGGTAAACTTAGTTTAAAATATAGCTGGGAAAAAAAAAAATAAGGTAGAAATTGTGATACATTTTCCCTGCAGTGTGAGGTACTGTGGGAAAGAAAATCAAGAAGTCCTAGTGACTTGAGAAGTCTGTAACTGATGACTAAAAAAGCAGTGAAATAGAAAGTCACAAACAGTGGTTTTGTATTCCTGATTGGAACCAGGTCACACTGAGCTGCAGTGTTCAGTTCCTAGAAGGCTGTTAGTATCCAGAATAATTTTTAGCTGAGCATGTCAATTTTCCTCCAATTTCATCCAGCATTTGAAGGATGATGTACTGTGACCTGTGCCACCTAAAAGTGAAACAGTGCCAGTGCAGTTATAAATCCAATCTGTATCTGTCCACATGAGTATGAAATAGTTGACAAAAATTTGCTCTCTTACCCCCTTAGTCAAGTGCACTGCAGTAAATTAAAGAGGGAATTCTCACTCCACTTCTTACAGTATAAATGGGAAAAAGTAATTTGCTCTTGTAAGCAGTAAGAAGAATATGTAAGGGGTGGGGTAGGAGAAAAGCAATTGATGTCTGGAAGGAAGCATAATTATAGCACAACTTGTCAATATTCTCTAGTAATTAACATTTTGGTTGCATCAGTAAAAGAACTTCTGGTTATTACTCATTTCCTTTTTGCTTACAAACCCCTGGATTTGTTTGCATGGATGGAGAGATGGGCTATTAGCAGAGTAAACGAGGGGAAATGTAAGTTAATGACCAAAAGTAGGTATTGATTATTCTGCATTTCTGATGCCCCACAGTTTTCCCTGGATGTTTTGAGAAGGCACTGCTGATTTGCAGACTTACTTGTGTTCCCAGCTGGTGTTCTTATTCTCTCTTTGTCTTCTATGTTGATACAGAAATTTCTGAAGTCCTGCTGGTGACTCAAACAGTGAATTCTTCCTGATTTGACTCAGTGCATAGTCCCATTCTCTTCAGTAACCCTAAACACTTGTATTTCTTTTGGGAAAATGATTCTAAATATTCCTATACTGTTGGGGCCCTGCCCCTGGTCAGCCTCGTTCCCCGTTGGTTGTTTTGTGTTCCCCTGCCTGGCAAGGACCCTCGGGCCCCGTGATTGAGCAGTTCCTTGGCAGATCCTCAGCCATGCAGCTGGAGAAATAAACATCTCTGAAACATCTACCAAGAATTGGTCCATATTTATTTCTTTCCATGGGCCTCGTTGTCTGGTACATCGTGTTGCAGTATCCTCACAGTAACAATATACTCAATTGGCTGTTTAGTTGCACATTCACTACATGTATTGAATGTATCCTTTGAAAAATTAGTCCATCTCCCATAATGGATTGCTATTTCCTGAGGGGAAAGGCTGACCAGTATTATAGGAGGTCTCCTCCTTTCAGTGCAGTAAAATCGAGTGAGACACTAAGAGGCTTCCATTCAAACATGGACAATGGCTGACTCATAAAGAATTCATTGTGGGGTCTTCTGAAGCTCTTGTCTGATTTTAGAGGTGTGAAACTCGAGCATAATTTTCTATTTTATCAAGCCCTTAAAAAGTGAATAGTAAATGCAATCATCCAATTTACTGTGTGAGTGCTGTGTCCTGATAAATGGTGCAAAGTCAACTGAATTGGCTTTTCTGTGAAGCAACTGTTCTGAAGCAGAGCTGACAAAGATACCCATTGCCTCAATTTGTACCCTAAATCCACACATGATCCACACTTGTGTGCAGGGCAATGGGAAACACCACTTTGTCTTTCCTTCATAAAATCTAAACCATTTTAATTTGCTCTTCTGCAGATGCACTGGTCGTGCTTCTGCTAGTGGTCTTGGCTCTTTTTTTTGTTGCTTATGTAGGGACTGATAAGCATTTTTCTCCTACCCAAGCTGCTAATTGAGCTGGTTTTTTGCATTAGTTGAGCTTGGATTTCACAAAAGAGCCATTGACAGACAAATTATCTGGGCCTTTTCCCAGCTCATGTGTTTCCAGCACATTTCAACAATGGCTGAGAAAGAAGGAAAGGAAAATGGAAGATCCAGGAGCTTTGAGTAGGGATGAGGGATGAATATATAAAATCTCATCCTGCCAGAACAGATCTACCTGACTTTTGGTTCTTTCAAAGTGTCAGCCACTGGACTGGGTGAAGCAATGCCAGGAATTTTCAGAACTGCCCACTTCAGTAGCTCTGCAGAGGAGAGGCACAGACCAGCATTGTACATCCTGCTTATATTTGGTATTTTCTGGAGTAGTGATCAGAGCAAAAGGTCATCTTTCTTCAGGCAACAAGTGTTGTATGAAGTACTGCCCTCATTGTGTAGTGGGTTTGACATGGGTATGGCATGTTCTATAGTAGTTGCTGGTTTATTATTTTATTAAGAAGAAGTTATGATTCTTCTCTGACATTTTATGCTCTTTATAGTCTTTTCTCCTCATTTCAGAATACTTCATAATAATCAGTGTATTTACATATCTGTGAACTGAGAAAGTGGGTTGAAAGGTATCAAAAGTCACTATTCTTGAATAAAGTATTTATGTAAAACATGCTTTAAGAAATTATAGAAGTAAATAGTTCTATTCCTAGAATCAGTGTTTTATTTGAAAACCAGGATGTCACAGATTGCTCAACTGAAGAATGATTTTCATGCCTTGTGGCTCTTTAGGAAATACAGCCAGATCCAGACCTTGGTTTGATTTTGTGTTGGTTCTGCATGTCTTTAGAGACAACTGTGAGAGTTGGTTCACAAAATCAACACTTGTGATCTATGCATGAAAATCTGAATTCTGCCATTTCAAATACACCTGTAATTTGCCATGTGATCAGAACTCTGAGTAGAAACATGAACTTGCTGGATGCTGAGATCCAACCTTTTCATTTGCATCCATGGAACCAGTGTGTTTTACATTCTATAATGCCAGTCTATGGAAAGTTTTTATTATTTTCCCTAGGATTATTTGAATTGCTCTTTTCAGATTGTCTGTAGCTGGATTTTGTGGAGCACAGATGGTTAAAATATGTAACTTCCCCTGGAGAGGGAAGAGGTGGCTTTAGCATTATATTTTTTAATTTTCCCTTTGCCTGCATGATGCCACAGAACAACAAAGTCAAACTTTCACTCTTAGCCATTTGGGCCTCTTGATGCCTGTGCATGAATTTGAAAAGAAAAGCACCAAGTCCATCATCACAAATATAATTGGCACCCTCTTTGCAAGTACAGCAATAACCACTTGGAATATTTTGTTTCGATTGCCAAAACATTAAACTAACCTTCTGTGCAGAAGGCAGTTCTTCCACAGCGAACATATTTTCACTTAACAGGAGAAGATTGTGCATTTCAATATGAGAACTCAGGCATTTTAATTTCCTCTTTAGGTCTCAGTGAATAACTCACAAACACAACATGCACAACAAAGTTAGGCTTATGTTGTTTTCTCTTGATCGAGGTCTAACAAAATGGCAGCTTCCTTTATAGGTTATCCTGCTACATTCTCATGTTTTTAAGTGAGTTTGGTTTTTGTTATTTGGTTTCTGGATTTTTTCTTTGTGCTTTTGTGTTTATGTTTAGCATTGAATTTATTCTAGGTAATTTTCTGAGAGTAATTCTCCGTATTTGGAGTTGTGATCATTCAAGGTGATTGATTTTTTTGTTTGTTTGGGGGTTTTTTGTTGTTTGTTTTTAAAGCATTGATTGGGATGCTTTTTGGGATAATCAATCAGGGTTGTTGCAAATAAAAAGATTCCTGAAGTTCCTTATGGTCACTGGGAGAGAAAACAAAAGTCACATGATCACAGTCACTGAAACCTTAAGTTAAAAAAGTTGGGGTCTACTTTCCTTGATTGATTTAGAATGCGGTATAATAACTAGTGCAATTTTTCATTATTTGTTTCAAATTTCACATCTCTTGTACACTTCAGATTTCTCTAAAAATCAGGTTCTTCATCAGATAAAAAAACCTTAACCAAACAAACCCAGCTGCCAAGGAAAACATTGTAATTGTGAATAATCACAGAATGTGCATGGGCTGAGATCTGTCAGGGCAGCTCAGTTATGTGTAGATGCAGGTAATATTTCAGATGGAGGACAGTGTGTTTGCATTTTGTGAAGGCTGGAGGAGTGCCTGCACTGACAGTTTAACCTGTTATTTATGTTTTCCCACTGTCAGTTACTATGCAGCCATGAGAATTCTTACTACACAGCCTCAGAGGTGACCTTGAGGTGACCTAGAGAGACCTCCTGTTCAATAAGATGGAAGCATATATTTCACTTCTGAGTCAATCTTGGTTTTCCCTGGAGTGGGAATTGACTATATTGCTTCTTATGTCAGCATTCAGTTATATGTGATGGTTTTATGTTATAAAATGTCCACTGGGGAAATGACCTGACAACTCATTTCAGTCAGGCCTCCACTGTAATCTCAGAGGAAAAATGATAACATTTAATCCACTTAACCAACTGGGCATGTCCCATTCCTGTTTACCATATTAGAGAGTATAAGAAAAACAGGCAAGCCCAAATCTGCTAGTTCAGGCCATTCCTGGATTACAGGCTGAAGAAATCTTTATGACAGACTAGAAATTGATTAGTCTGGAGCATCTGTGTAGAAATTACTATCCCTTACAATAAGGTGCTTCAGTGTTCCTTAAAAAGGAGATACAAGGAAGGCATTTGGAATGCATAGGAGAGCTGGGATCTGGCCTCCTCTTCCTGTCTAAGAACAGTCCCATTCAAAGCAGAATGTATTTGTCTTTCTTGGTTTGAAATACCTACAAGGACTGTATGTATATTATTTGCACAGTGCTTCACACTTGACATTAATGGCAGCATCTTTAAAAGATGACTTTTGCCTTCAGCAACGTGGGGTTGGAGGTATGGTACAGTGTGATGAAACTACAGATATTTTCATTACAGGGTATTTAATTTAAATTTAATTCCTTTTCAATGTAATGTGATCATCAGAAAATAGCTAATTAGGAAAGGTTAAGATATTAGTATTTAAAAAAATATATGTGAAACTATCATACACAGAAATCTATTTTGCTGTGACATTTGTACATACAATAGAATCTGTTTGCAAATGCCTTTTGTTTTCATGTGTGCCTTTTCTGCATGTACTTTTTTTCTGAAAAACTTGGACTCCTTGGAACTGCAAAATGAATCTTACAAAAAATGTAATATGTTTAATGATTTCTTAATTGATAATTAATTCATTTATATTGTTTGCAAGTATACCTGACTGGATGAACTTTGATGCGAGTACTGTACAGATTCACTGGAAGTTGCAAGGACAAAATCTGACATTGTCACTCATCATGCTTTATTTTTTTTGGAGGTGAAGTTATTTCAAGGCATACAGAAAATACAGAAACTAAGATTTGCTTCTGACCTGCCAACAGTGCAGAATTGTTCAATACTTGGTGATAGCAGTGGTAACAGGGAAGAGTAGCTTAAATTGCCTATTTCTCCCTTTTTCTGTTCGCAAGCAAACAGAATAAAACTACAAGTATGTTATTTAATTTCAAGAAAACCTAAGTTTTGATATCCAAATTAGCTTGATTGTTAATACAACAGGTCTTAGTTCTCAGTAAAGAGATAAGCTTGATGCAGTGAGGTTTCCAGAAGAAACAGGAAAACACCACCTTATGTTTAAGCACATTAAAACTCACTTTATTTAATATGAAAAACATGCTTGTTGCAGAGTATGTTTTACAGAACAATTCCCCTTTAGCAAAAGAAGCCATGGGTGGTGTGTGGTCAGGTAAAACTCTCACATGACAATAAGGTCACGGCCATCACACAGCACCTTGGCTGTTGAAATCCTGTCACCATGAACTGTCATGGTGAAGTGCAGAGACAGTCTCTCATCCAGACTGATCAGCTGCTTAGTCTTCTGTCAAGAAGTTCTTATGGACCAGAAAAATCTCTCCTCCTTTCTGTCACTGTGAGAACATAATGTAAGAAATGCCCTCTGTCAGCCTGATATCCTTCCTTGGCATGGCTTGTGCTTCAGGGAAGAGGATGGGTTGCAAAGCAAGTAGGAGGTAATATTTTTTTTCCCCCGGTATCCTTTTCCTAAAAATGACAGTCACAGGTGTCTTGACTCCCTGAAGTGGAGGATATGTCTGGAGCAATTTAATTATAATCATGACTGTTCTGTGAAATGGGGTTTCTCTCTGCAATAACTTTTGGAGGTGAGGTCCTCTATGTAAACAAACATTTCCTGATACGGAATTGGACATTTGGGATAGCACATATATAAAACTCTGCTAATGCTTTCCCATTTATTATGAGGGGGAAGAAAAAAAAAGATACACAAAATATTCCAGCTTCAGTCTAAACCTGAGCAGCCCAGAGTAACTGATGCAAGTCTGAGGGTGCCAGCTGCATGCTGTCCATTGATCTTCACCCTTTAAGGATATTAGAGATTTTTTTTTTTTCTTGGACTCACGATTAATAGACAGTGTAATGAGTTCTTAACAAATCTGTGCTCCTTAAACAACACCCAAAAAAATTGTAAGCTTTTATTCCTGAATTAAGCTAGTTGGTATCTCATGCTCAAGGTGTGTTGCACGATGATTTGTTTTGCCTCTGAAGGTGTTTGTAGGGAAAGAGATATCTTTGATATTTCTGTAACCCTGTTCTCTAATTAAACTTGAAGAGCAATAAAAACCCAACCTAACATAAAACAATGGCCCTCTGAAAGAGTGTTTTCCAGAAAATTTCAGTTACTTTGTTCCAGAAAAGATCTCAGATGGTAAGCCTGGAACTTAATGTCAGTGACTGTGAAATGAAATTAAGATAAATATTTCTAAGACAGACTTCAAAGTTTGAAGTTTTTTCTTAATAATCAAAGATTAGTGTATTGGGAGCAAGGAGTTGATTTGTGTCAGAAAAGGGTTTTACTGTCAGAGCTGCCTCCTTAACTCAGTATCTTCATGGAATGTCATGTGAACAGATCATTCTCTTCAGCAATTTTGTCTGAAAGGACAGTTTAGTAGATGTGGACAAAACCTCAAAAAGGTAAATTTGATTTTAAAACCCCTGTCATCCTGCTCTAAGTATCTTAACAGAACTGTGTAGGCCCTTGTTGGAAAGATGAGTATTAATTAGTTTCTCTGTTGGTTTAAGTTGTGTCTATTTCTACAATTAACTATCTTTATGTACTTTGTCGATTTTAGGATTAATCTTTAGCATTTGCTGTCAAAAAGAATCATAACAATTACGTGTATATTATTTTTCCATTTTCTGAGATAAATAGCTTCCTGCACATGAAATCACAGAATAATTTAGGTGGGAAAAGACCTTTAAGATCTTTAAGTTCCTTCAGCACTGCCAAACCCACCACTAAACCATGTCCCCAAGTGCCACATCCACACATCCTTTAAATCCCTCCAGGCATGGTGACTCCACCACTTCTGTGCTGCCTTTTCCAATGCTTGATAACCCTTTTGGTGAAGAATTTTTTCCTAATACCTAATTGAAACTTCCCCTGATGCAATTTGAGGCAGTTTCCTCTCATCCTGTCACTTCTTACTTGAGAGAGGAGACCAACAAATAAAGGTCAGAAAGCCTGAATTTTAGATTCTTAGCAATTTAAGTTTATTAACACTGAGGGTGTTATTTTGATGTAAAGCTGGTGCAGTTAAATGCAGGCTAAGGCCTGTGATTGTCATCTTCATTCTGTGTCAGGCCATTCATTCATTACATGCCCCTGCAGCATAACTTAGTGTTGAGATGGAGCTTTTATTTGGATTTTTAGGTTTGGCATTTCTTTGTTTTTGTGTTGGTTTTTGTTTTTTTTCCCCCCAGAGCAAAATTGTGTATTCTTTAAATACTTTTCCTGTAAGTTCTTCTGAGGTACAGTGGTGTAACAGGTGTTGATTGATCATGAGTTTTATTGTACTTCTTTTTCATTCATCTTACAGCCGCAGTATTCTGTTTGTCATTTAGAAAGTTTAGTGGGGTTCTAGGAGCTGTAAGTGGTGCTAAATCTTTTCAGTGGGCCCATTGGAGTGAACTGTATTTTTTTTTTTTTTTTAACATACAAGGTTTCAAAAGATATTTTCGTTTGGTCTTCCCCAAGAAATTGTCAGAGAGACAAAAATACTGTGCTGTCAATGACCTACTGGAGGAGAAGAGTGACAGAGCAAGAGTGTTACTGCCACATCTTCCTTAACCACCCTTGGTATGACCTTGCTTTGGTATTGGGGTCTTCCTTTCCTAATCACTGCATAAAAGAAATTTTTGTGACAGAAAATTGGACTTATTTTTCACATTTTATATTTTTCAGGGGAAGGACATAATTTTGGATTGATGTTTTGGAACTAATTGTAGACTGGTGTTACTGAGGAAGAGCTGGGGGTTGTTGGTTTGGCTTTTTTTTCTAACTGCTGGTGAATGAATGACTTTGTAGTGCTTTGTGGCTGCCAAACTAATCCAGCTGCCTTCCCTGTTCTCATCAAGTACTTCAACCTTGGACCTCCTTCATGTAGCTCTTTCTACTATTTCATTTTGGTGAAATGGGCTATTTAGTAGGTCACAGGAGGAGGCAGAGCTCTGTTTTACTGATGTGCTGAGTGGAAAGCAGTGCAAAAGAAAGGACCTGGGAAGACACAAAAGCTGTACATGTTGGCTTTTTCAGCTGTTGTATCTTTTGTGTAGATTGCCCACAGTTCTGCTGTACCAGAGTTATACATTATGTGGTGCTTCAGTTTATTACATATTCCACTTTAAACCTTGATGTTCAGTATGAAAGATGCATTCATGATAAGTCCTGTGTAGCACAGTTCATGAATAAGTTCTTGTGGTAAAAAATCCTAGTTTTGGAAATGTCAGTGAGGAAACAAAATCAAAACTAGTGTAATTTTTAATTTTGGAATTTCTAGGGGAGCTTAGGAGAGGAAATCGGCACTGTTAATTTATAAAGAACTGTTATTGCTAAGGTTTGTAATAACTTCTTTAATATTTATAGTTCTTGAAATGACTTTATGCACTGGGGCACATTCTTCACGATCACTTCTTTTATCACTCCAGGTTTGTGACTGTTTTTCTAATAAGGAAAATAAATAAGTTCATTCTGAGTATTGATTTACTTAAAGGCATGCTAACCAAGTAGTTAAACACTGCTCTTTTCTGTAAATGAAACTAAAATATTCATTAACCAATTAATAATATTCAGTTTTCCTAGTTGATATATAGATATGCCTGAGGCTTATGTATAGCACACTCTATATCATTATATGTTCTACTTGGAAACATAAAATTAAATAAAATTTAAATTTAAAAATACATAACACTGTTATACAGCCTCAAAAGAGACTGTTATATTACATTCAAGGCATTATTTCAAAAGCATGAAACCTGGATGCAGTGTAATAGACCAGGAGAGAGTTGAGCAGGGAGTGTGTCTTGTACTTAGAAAAAACAAAACAAAGATTAGAATCTTTCAGTAGTAATAATTGGATAATAATGGTGAGAATAGTAAAATAAGTGAATAGGTACTGTTTTGGCCCAGGTCCAGTGAAGGCAGCTATGTTTTAGCAATCTAACAATTGTGCTAATATGCAATTACTTGGGGCAGCAAATGTGCCTTAACTGAGAATCTCTGTCTGGTTGCTGTGTGGGTTCTGATAACATCTGCTGGTGCCTTGGTGGATACCATACAACAGCTACACTCTTGGAGCTAGGAAAGTCATAATCCTACTTTGATCTTGGAGATACAAGGATGGCTTGGGCTGTTTGCATTTCAACACTGCTAACTTCCAGTGTTATATTCCAGGCACTCCAAGGATATTTACATTCTAGTTGGGAAAAGACCGTAGAAAGAATCAAAGGTTATGAGTTTACACTGCATCTGAGGCACAGTGAGGGATGTTTATACAAGTAGGTATTTCCCTTGCTCTCTGCTCATGTACTCCCTTAGTCTTGCAGATTATTGAAGGCAGGCTGGAATGAGATGAGCTTTAAGGTCCTTTCCAACCCAATCCATTCTGTGATAGCACGACTGGGGTATCTCCTGGCTGGGAGCTCACTGCTGGAGTCAAGAGTGAGAAGAAAAAGACTGCAGAGAGTTGAAGCTCACCTGAGGTTGGGAGCAGGTGCCCTAAATGTTTGTGGTGAGCAGAATGGCTGCTGGCACAGTGAAACTGCAGCCACTTCACCAGGGGAATACTGCTTTGATTTTTGTGCTCTGCACAAGGTGCAGAAGGGTGAGGGGAACCTGACACCACGGCTTTCTGAGTGAGAAGTGCCCTGTGCTGGGAACAGTGTTTGAAAATTGGATCTGCTCATCTTAATTATTTTTTCTAGTGGTAGGAAAGCAAATAAATAAGAAAAAAGAGCAAGGGGACACTGGCAGATTTGACTCACATCTGTGACTCTGTTGGCAGTTTGGTGGATTTTGGATCAAAAGTTGGGTAAAATGCATAAAATCCAACAAAGGGTCTAATCAGTTTATTCTTGATGATTTAGCAAGATATAATTATATTTTTATGTAATTGTTTTTTGTATGATGGATCTTCATCTTTAGTCTCTCTGTAATAGAGTCTAAACATAGACTGGAATAACCATAAACATAATCAGAAACAACAGTTTCAGTGTGAACAGGGAAATGCTGTTGGCTTTCTGGAGGTTGCTCATCTGGACATTCATACAGCCTGTTTCTTTTTAATGTTTACTGAATATTTAATGAGACTTATTATGCACACAGTGTTCCTCTACATGCTTATTTAGAAGTGAGTAGTATTTCCTGAAGATGTAGGAAAGCAATAGCAATATGGAAGGCTTTGTATTATATACTCATCAAATAATGAAGCATTTTTTCTGGACTGTAAGCAATTCAATTATTTTGTTTCTGAAATAAATTAAGTAAAGCTTATTGAGTCCAATCAGCCCTTGTTTCTAGGGAATTGTAGTTCAATTTAATTTTTAATTAGATTGAACATTGTGAATTTCTTAGCAGTGGTAAGCAAGATCTGGCAATAAAATATGCACTCAATTTGTATTAAAAGTTGCTAAAATCTAGTGCAGGGAACTGGCAGTATATCTGGCTTATGTTTAATTGTCCAAATATCCTGTTGTGAAAAATCCCATTTTTAAAAACTGCTGATGTGTAACAAATTACTTTTCTTTGATAAAACCATATAGAAGATGAGCAGGCAGCAAACAGGAAAAAGTATGGGACAGAACATTCAGTTCTTGATAAGCTTAACACCACATGTAGGACCAGGATGTTAAAATTTTTTCTGTGCAAGGATTACAGAATTAAACCAAGATGCTTTTTGGTTTAGAGAGAGTGGGGGGGAAAAAGCCTCCAAAGGTTTTTCCTCAACCGGTACAGCTGTCCAGAGGTCAGTGCATGGATTTCCAGTCAAACTAGCACACAACAAACTTGAGACCAGTGCTAATTGAAAAGTCTACTGTCCTTGGATAGCACTTACCTGATAGAGGAGTGTACTTAAAAATACAATGGATGGTAAACTGATGTGCAAAGTAGCTCTTACTCATCACTGCCATACAGCCCCATCGCTCAAATGCAGATTCTTCTGATTAACATCCTAAAGTTTCTTACCCTTCCCTCCTGCTTTTCTTCCCACATTCATTAGGACATCCAGGAAATACAAAATAAAAGTCTCCCTTCCCTAGAAATAATTTTTTAGATATTAAAAAAAACACCCAAAATTCTGAAAATTGTGAATGACAATTTTAGTTTGGAAAGTGATGAAAGAAAATGTCTTTAAAAATCTTAGATATACATATCAGATTCTTTCAAAAAAATAAATGCACTTCATGTTAACTTTTCTATGGTAGTAACTACATCGAAGTCTTAATATCTTTCCATGATACAGAGCAGCTGTTTGATTTTGTATCATTCCTGTATATGTCACTGTATGGCAGGAATAGTTGATAAATTCTACTGCAATACATTTTCCCCCTTCTAAGACCTTTATGGCAGCAGCCTGTCATTTATGAGACCACCGTGTATGCATTTATGGCTGTTTGAAGTTTTATGCAGCTTAATCCCTCTCCCATCCCTGTTTGTTCACTTTAACAATGGTGCCATTCCTCTGGCAAGGACGGTGTTCGAGCTGGAATGGAAAGATGTGTTTGTTTTCATGGTCCCCGTGCAGCAGCCATTAAACTGGCTGCATCCTCCTCTTTTACAGCCTTAGCAGAGGCCAGAACCTCTGCAGACAGAGTTCTGCCACAGACTCCTTTGAACACTGTCTCTTCAATGTTTTTGATGGAGAATTTTGGAGCATGATTAAACATCAAGTGCAGTATTAAAAATTCAAGGTGCAACCAAACCTTACTTGTTAAAAAGATGCAATTTGGAAGAGTGGTATATAAATGAAGATACCTGTATATAAGTGGGTTTTTTCCACCTTGAGTTTTGTGTTACCACAGCCCCTTCCAAGTGCTCTGTATTACAGTAGGTAATTGAGAGGACAGCAGCATCTGATTACACCCACAATATCTAAATCTTATTTTTCTACCCAAACAATCTGTTACAGAAATAAAAAGATGTTGTGTCACTGAGATCTTCCAACAGTTTCAATGTAACTTTCCCCTTGCTTGGTAATTTTATGTACTGCCAATTAGTCAAGTGAGATGGGAGATCCTATCAGAACATCATGATTTTAATTGGGACTTCAGTAGAAAAGAGTAATTAATAACATTTAACCTGTCCAGTAAAGCTGTGTCTCAGATTAATGAACCATGTCTTCTGCACATTGCACTATGAATTGAAAAATGCAGCAGTTAAAAACTGATTACTGTTTTTTGTCTAATTAATGCTGATCATTGCACTGAAGTATAATGACAGTAGGAGATTTTCTTTAAATTAATATATTTGATTTTACTCAGAATAATATGTATTAGGTACATACATGTATTTCTTCATGTATGTTTGATATACTTTCTTCCTCTTAAATACTATTGTGTAAACGGTATAATTTTTTTTTCTAATTAGTTTTTCTTTAAACTATTTTCGTTTCCATGCTCCATAGGTATTATGACTTTGAGTATAAAATTCTGCATGCATTTTTGTGTGGTTTACCTGGAAGGGACAAAGAAAAGGGGATGAAAATTATATAGAGACAATCAACATATAAACAGGAAACTGTTTCTTCTTTTCTGTATGTGCTATGTCCATGTTTTGCTTTGTTATCACTGAATGGACTTGTAATAAACAGTGGAACTGTGAATCTGCCTTTAGGAAGAGGAAGAGTTTTGGCCTCAAGTTATATGGAGGAGGTTGTATGTTAGAAAAACAACATGATCCCATATTAACTTTGCTGTCAGTAGTTGGCACTTAAAGTCCTTTGTTGTCTGATGAGCTGTGATGTAATTAACACTGTAGCAGTCATTGTGTAAAATACAATTTTTTGCAATTTTGTGTATAGCTTTAAGGAGATTTAAGTAGCGTCAACTGCCCTTTTAAGCATTAAAAAAATACCTTCTTCTTAAGACTCTGTAAGTGCTTGTAGCTAAACCATGCTTTATCCCTTTGTTTAGGGTTCTGTTACTTTGCCAGACACAGACATATTTTTGGTATAAAAAAACCCTTCAAAAACCAGTGAGTAGTTTCAATGAGCAGCCTCATAATATCTATTAGTGTGATTATCTGTGTACAGGAGTGAGGATACAGCCAGGATACACACTTTCAAGAGCGAGAAGTCCATTCACGTAATGCCTTCTGAAGATGAGCACTACATTTTTTGGCACTTTTCACTTTAGACATCAAGGTGTGCTTAAAGGGCTTGTTGAAATGTAGATTTTAAAATATACTAGCATAGTATAGAACACATAATGAGATAGAACTCCTAAATATTGTTGTGCTGCTAATCTATATTGTTTTATTTACTATTATGTAGGGATTGAAAGTCTGAAGCCTTATGTAATAGAGTTGAAACAGAATTAGATCAAATAAGAAAATGTCACTGGCTTTGTATTGTCCCTAGTAACAGTAGGGAACCTATAGTAATAATAAGAGATCTGGATCATTTTTTTCCAGCTGTAGAATTTGATTTATCAAAAGCTGAAAATCTCTGTACAAGTGGTAAAATGTTTGGAAGTTGCTGTATTTTAAATCAAGTTTTCCAGACACAGTTATTGCTACTTGTTTTGAGTAAGAATAGTACCTTCCATGATGGCAAAGTCACTTACTGTATAGAATTGTAAGCCAATATATCTTGTACTGAACTGCTTTATCTTAAATAATGTATCAGTTGACAAAAGAACAGGTTGTTCCATGGATTAGTGAACAAATTTTTCACAGCTCTGTTTCTTGAGGTTGGATTTTGTGGTGTCTAGTTTGTGGACAAGTTTCTGTAATCCTTTACATCTGTTGCTCTGTCTCTTGATTTCTTCCATGTTTTTCCCCCTTCCATTAAGGGTAAGCTCTCCAGTTTTTATTAATGCCTTCTCAGTGGTGTATTAACAGCCCCTGCCTATTGTCTACTCAATACCCCATTTTCATTAAACTTGCAGGGAATATACTGAAATACTTCCTTCTGTGAAATAAGTTTTCTGTGCCAGCTAATCAGTGGTTCAGTCATTTCTGTGGATCAAGACACTTAAATGGACAATCTTAGAAAGTGGACTTAGGCAATATTTGTCAGTAATAGGGCTGGTGTTGTACCTTATAAAGCACAGCCAACAAACTGCGCTGCTGATACTGTAAACACCATGAGGTGGAGAACTGTCTGTTCAGTGGCATGACAGGGTACTCAGAAGGCTTGTCCATATTTTGGGACCACTTGCAAATATGGTAAAAGTTGCTAATAATGAGAAGCTATTTTAATATGCAGTTAGTAGGTTGATATAATCCACAGTTACCTGCATCATCTTCCTTTCTTTCTTTTTTCCTGGTGCATTCATAAGCATTGTTAACCATCACTGTTAGGAATATAGTGGGTTGTGATGCCCCTCGTCAGTTGATCGTACATTGCTAATTTCTAAAGTATTTGTCAGCAGAACTGTTGCTGGGAATCAGCAAAAGGGAGGGGAAAAGATGCCAAGCTTAAGTAATTAAACCATCAGGGTCTTGCTGGATCAGAGAATCTAGAAACAGGATCTGAGCTGTTCAGCTGCAATGAGAGAATAGTGTAGGAAACTGTTTCTCAGCTGTCTCTGCTCTCATAGTTACTGCAATCCAGGTGAGACCCAAGTGTGATGTGATTTTCCGCTCTCTGCCCATGAAATGACAGCTTAAACTCAACCCCAGATGTGGCTCCCGTGCACAGAACATCAGAGTAGTGCTGCTCCAGTCACGCTTTATTTTCCGCTGGGAAGCCAGGGTACTGCTGGAACAGCTCCGTGCCTCAGTGTGTTTTTACCTTTCTGAGGCTCTGAGCAGGTAACCAGTCGAGTGTAGTCCCTGGAAAATAATGAAGGCTGGTTACTTGATTGGTCTTGTGCTGTTTGGTGCTTGCAAGGCGCAAGGATGGTCTCAGCTGAGAAGAAGAGACCAAGGGAAAAGATCTTCAGAAACTCAGACTTTGCACTCAGGTGGAAGATAACAAACACAGCTTGAGACCAGTAGCTGCTGCATTGCTTCCCTGCTATCACCAGTCATCGAAGGGCAGCTCTTCTGCAGATTAAGATTCACAGAAGCTGTAGTCTGTTCTCTAGATTAGGTTTGTTCCTGTGTTCAGATCATTAATATAACCCCCATTTAAGTGTTCATTCAAGTTCACACTAGCCTCAGGTGAGCTAAAACACATTAAAGCCACCTATGAAAGATAGTGGGCCTCTGTTTCTTGTTCCTTCTTTTCTTTCTCCCCAGCAAATAGTCATGCTCAACTTGCTTATTTCAGACCCAGTAACTTTCAGTAGGTTCCTGGCCAAAGTCCCACAGTAAAGTTTGTCTGAAATGTGCAGCAGAGACCTGGTCTCTGTCACCTGTGTGTCAGTGCAAAAGGTAAGTGTTTCCACTGCCACATCTCAGAGATAGTGCAGTTAAAATGGACAAGCAGCTTTGAGTTTTCCCTTTAGAGCCAAACTTAGTTCTGTAGACTGTTGCAATCTGTCTTTTCACTGCTTAAGCCATATCATCTTTAAATTTAATGGGGCCTGATGGTGTGTAGAGTTTACAAGGCTAATCTGTCCCCAGGTACACGACAGAGCCTTTGATAAAGCAGCAAGTGTCTCAGATTAGATTAAATTGAGTCCAGAATGCTTTATGGGGTCATTTAATATACTGAATTGAAACAGTTACATTTTTTAAAGTAACTCTAAAAACTGAGGACTCAAGCAGCCATAAATAACTAAAGGGTTAACAACAAGCACTGCATCTTGTTTTATCAAGGGTTCTGCTGTTTCCAGTTTGTTCTGACTTTTGGAGAGGGACAATGCATACATCCAGAATGATAAGGAGCAGATTTTGCTGTTGGATGATTTTGCAATCTAAAATAATCCATTGATTTGAATAGATGTACACTGGTTTACCTGAAGGAATTAATCTACAATCGTCTACCTTGTAAAAAAATGTGCAGAACCTTTGGCTTCTTTGTGCTTGGACAATTTATGTCTGGTAAAGTGTTGATTTATTTAAGATGAAAATGGAATCAATAATGCACATTTATTGTTGATATAATTGTGCTGTCACTGTTGTAAAGTTAAAAAACAGCAATTATAGCTGGAGTCTGAAAGCTGTTTTATAATTTTGCATGTGCGACACAACTTCTTACTAGAGATTGTAGCCATGGCAGCAGTGGTTGCTGCACTTTGGGAACAACAGACGTGTAGTTACTTTCCCCTCAGTAAAACTGAGGGATTTAATAGTTTTTTGGGGTTTTTTTAAGTACAAAGTTTTAAAACTGTCTTAAAAAAACCCAAAACCATCTGTATTTCCTGTCTTGAGTGCTGCTTAATAAACCAGGGTTTAATAAAAAGATACTGGATATGGAGGCAGGAAAAGATACTTGTTATTTTAAATCCTGCCTTTTACATCATTTAGCTATGATGTGTCCCTGGTTCACCCACCCTGTTTTTTGTGCAATCAAATCCTGTCTGAATATCTGAATACGAGCATGAATTGGAAACAGAACAAAACAATAATAAATGAACCTACCATTTGGGAAAGCCCTATTCCTGCACTATGTTTAAGGTCTGCAATACATTCTTAAGCATCTGAGCTAATCACCTTCTCTCACTCTCCTGTTCACCTGACTAGAGTTCTCTTAAAGAATCCCTTTTCATCTATGGATTGCTTGTTTGAGTAAGATAGGTAAGATTAAGTGACTCACAGGTTCAACTTGCATCTGCTTATCTGAATTCAGACAAGTCTCAAAATCTTAGCAAATCACAATATTAGATATATTTACTTAAAGGAATGGCAAATAGTAGGTTGCTATTTTTATAATATGACAAATAGTAGGCTGCTATTTTTATTTTTTTTCTGTCTTAGCTGTCGAGTAAAGCAGAACTGAACACCAAATGCTTATGAGGCTCAAACTGAATGCCATATATTCATGTAATTTACATATTTGTAAAGCCACAAAGAACTGTGCATAAACATTCCTTAATACCAGCAGCTAGGAGATAAATTGAAAATTATATATATATTTACACAGGAAAAAAATGAAGGGTCTAAAATATGGAAGGAGGAGGACAATTGAACTGAGAAACCAAGGTGTAGTAACAAGTTCTCAGGTTCCTGTGAAATCAGATTTGTGTAGAAACATCATATACCTGCAGTCATTCTTCAGACCATTTGGAGACATTTGGGAAGTCATCACTAAAGCAGCTCAGTGAATAGTAAGATAATCCTTAAATTCCTGAATTACTTCTGTCTGAAAAATTAATATAGCTTTTTATCACTGAGTAGTCTTCAGTCAATTCCAAATATGCAGAGCATTACACAGAAAGGTCATCTCATTTCATGGGAGCATTTGCCACGTTACCGTTCGATTTCTTCTGTTTTGGAATAAAATCCACTTATTTTTCAGTTCTCTATGAAAGAAAAAACCTGAGGTTTTCCAGTCAAAAAAGCTGCTGCAAGTTATGGCACTTGGATGCTTTTGCCCTTGACTTTGGGGAAGTTTCACTGATATTCTGGCCCAGATCTGGTGGATTTTTGGAAACTCTAATTACCAGTTCCAACTCAAACTTTGATGTTCTAATGAGACAAAATAAAAGCTGTTTGTCTGACAGCAGGCAGATCCCAGCATTTGGGTAAGATGGACTGGAGTTTTTAATTTAATTTTTTTTAATGTTCTGTAAACTCCTGTTTTCTCTCTTAACTGAAGAGTAACTGTGTGCAGAAATTCTGTGCAAGACTGATAGCAGTGTATGCAAATATCCAGTGTGGACTATGTCCTTCAAGAGATAAAATAAGCAAGAACATCTTAGAGATGGAAAATATGAGAGGCCAACTCAAGATGTGTTAGTGATATTATTTTCAAAACTGAGGCATTTTCAAGGTGGTGTTTATATCATGTGAAAACCCGTTAAGGTGCTACAAGCTCGTTGGCACTGCACCTTTGTATGGTGACAATGTGGTGCATGGCAAAGCCTCTATCTCAGCAGTAATTTAAAAAATAATAATGTGTTTTAACACTGTTGTTGTTAATGATCACCTCTGTTGCTTTCTTCCCTCAGCTTTCTCTGCTGGAAGATGCAGGGTTTGGTGGTGTTCTCCTTTACACTGATCCTTGTGACTTACCAAAGACTGCAGACCTTGCTGATAAAGCTTTTATGGTCTCCTTGAACAGCAGAGGAGATCCATCCACACCTGGTTATGCCAGTATTGGTAAGTACTGGTCAGGGCTTATTCACTTAATGGGCATTTTAATTATCTGAAGATTGTAGGTATGGGAGTAAAAGCACTAAACCAAATCCTGCTGGAAATAGAGGGTCTGAGTAAGGAAACGCTGTGCAATGCAGCATGGCTTAAAGGATGGAATCCAGTCTCAAAAGTGCTTTAAGCTCTTGGCACAAAGTCTGCACTCTGAATAGTTTATCGTGTTTTGTGTTTGAGTATTCACACACTGAACCATTATCACTACCTGCTTATTCTTATTTCATTAACAAACCCCAAACTGTGAAGTACTGATCCAGTAGCTCCTGAGCTTTTTCCACAGGATCTGTCCCCACGGAAAGAATTACTCCCTTCATCCTGTCTTCCTCTTTCATAGTATCAGAAATGAAAATTTTTGGTTGATATGTGCAAGTGAAATGTAATTAGTCAATTATATTTTAAAAGTTTTAAGAAAAAATAAATGTTTATAGTATCTGTGTGCTACTATCACTTGAACAGGATGTGTTCATTTAGCCTTGCCCAGATAGACTTGGTTATTAATTATGCTTCTCTAAATACATGTATTTTTGAAAGATGGCAAATACAGACTTGATTTCAAGGAACAGCATAGTCTCAAGGAACAACACTGTCTTATATAATTTTATGTGGGTTTTTTTTTGAACCAATGTTAACGATAAATAGAACCAGCAGCATATTTGACTTGTATGTGCTACTTAAATCTCCATTCTGGCAGTTCAGTGAATGTGTGTCCTGCTTCTCTGCAGCTTTTTCAGCTTTACAGCTGTTTTTACTATCTAACTATTTGGAAATGTATTAAGCAGCAGTCTATGAGTTTGTGACAAGGCTTCATCAAGAGTATTTTGTCCGGTTACTGACTCAGACATCTAAAGTTTGACTTGAATTGGCACTAAATCAACTGAGGCAATGTGGAGATACTTCATGCCTAGAATGGCAGAAAATAGAAATATTTGCCTGGTTGTCAAAGAAGGGTGTTAGCTATTCACAGCATGAATGCCATGACAGCTCAGTGGGAAAGAAATTGCACATTTTCTCAGTGTCTCAGTGTACCTGACCCAGTGTTCTTAAAAGTGCCCTGGGAGCTACAGAGGTAAATATAACACTCTTCAAGCTTTATTCTTGCTCATTTCATGGAGCCATTTGAAAAACAGTTTGTGGTGTCTCTGTCTGGCTGACTCCTTAATGTGTTATTTACCCTACATGAAAAGTAAAGCTAATTAAAACAGATACACCAACATGAAGATGCCACTTCAGTGTCTAAACCTTATGTGTTAGTTTTCTGTCAGTAAATCATCTCATCTGCGGTGTGCATTCCAGTCTCTAGTTTGGGAAAGAGAAGCGTAATTATATGGACAATGGTGTTACAAGTGCATTGCTGGTTTGTGGTGGAAGCCTTAGCGTGGCTTGTCTGTGGTTTTAAATCTCTGAGCAGCATTCCTAAGGAGGAGCAGGTTATCATGTTTAAGGTCATTTATATTTTGATCATTGAATGCCATGATGAGCTGGAAGGAGCTCAAAGGAATACTTGAGAAAAACCCTTTTGTATGGTTCTGTCACTGGGAGGTAGATCAGATGGAAGTAATTTCTGTGTTTCTGATGATGATTTTCCTTCTCTGGAGACTTGCTTAGAGGTAACTCATGCCTGGGACAGACGCAAATTCTTCTGGAGTGCAGGCTTTTCCCTGGGGGATGCACTTGGATGTAGAGTAGTTAAACCGCCTACGTGTGGAATAAAAGAGCCAAAGAGCCTGGGCTGCCCCTTTCACTTTGATTCACAGAGTGTAATAAGCACTACAAGAGATTTTATTGGAAGCTCCTGCTTAAGTTATTGGCATATCTTTGACACCATCTGCACTTCACACTTTGCCAGAAGAACTGTTACTATCACAGTCTCGAGGCTGCTCCTACCAGCATTCTCCCTTTTACTGGGAAAGTCCTGGTAAGATGAGTGATCCAAAACTAGTCTTTTACTTGGTGAATAAAAGGTAGGAAACTTGGATTTTCATGCTGCTGCCTGTGTTTCTCACGTTCTTGTGGTCTGAAAACAAATTTCTCTGTGGTATCAGAGTATTGGAATGCCTCAGTTTTTTCCTAGAAAAGAATGTCTTCAGCAAGTGGTATAATTTACAGATCTCTTCTCAAAGTTGACAACATTTTAAAATGGGATTTATGTAATAGTTCAGAGAGAATTTTGGAGTTCTCCTGAGGTTTCAGCTCACATTTTCTGTTTCATGAAGATTAAATGCTGCAGTTCTGCATATGAATCATCTTGAATGCATAGAAATAGCTTGAGGATGGGTTTGAGATGCCAACTACCTACAAGTAGAATGATTTTATTGATCTCTGTTTAACAAAGGGGAAAAAGTAAGGATGAGAAGGAGAACTGAAAAGTACTTATGTGAAAGTTTCTGCAGCTCTGTTTCATAATTTAGTTCTTCTGTTCTTAAGACTCTTCCAATCATAATTCTATCAGTCCTGAAACAATCATATGAGCCTTTGTGAGCATCAGTTCTGTCTGTGGTTCTGACTGCCAAAGACTAGTGTCCTTCATTTTTAGAAATCTTTCTTCTGTGTTCCTCCTTTTGAAATGAAATAGATCCAGGGGGTAGAACTCAAGGAATTAAACATACAGGATTAAGAAGCTTGGGAGGGAAATAAGAGACTTGTGTAGCAAAAATTGTCTTGAAAATAAAGTTTAGGAGAATAGTGTAAAACTTCCCCATCTACTTTTGTCTTTCCATTTTGACTTTTTGACTGCTGTACTTCTTTTCATCCACCTTCGTATGGCAGGCACGTATTAGATTTCTCCATTGCTAGACTCCAGAGCTGTTTCAAATCAAATTTGTTTCCACACAGGAAATGGCTCAGTAAACAAAAATATGGATAGAATCTATTTGTCAATCCTACTATGTAAATAGAAAAGTGGCATTGTGATAAGCACTAAGAACCCTGCCCATGAGATAAGGTGCCTCATAATAGAATCCCTATCTGTGCAGAGGGGGAATAGAAATTATTTCAGGAAGAGTTCAGATGGCATCATAGAAAATACTGCAAGCTTAAAAATGCTGAAATAGAACAGCTGTAAAATACCATCTTATGGTATCAGCTGGAGTCTCAAGTGTGATGTTGGTTTAGGGAATTGTTATGTAGAGGTTATAACAGTAAGAAAAAGGGGTCTGCTTGGAAGTCATGCATGGTTCAGGTCATTGTTAACAGCTGGTCATGTGAGCCATATTACAGGAATTTGGGTGAAAAAATCAGTGACAGGGGAAATGCACGGTGTCCCTAGAATTGTGAATAGTGGACATTATTCAGACAGAAGAATTGGCATGAGCATTCCTCAAACATTGCTAATAGGATTTGATTTCAGAGGAAGGGACAAGGAAGGCAAGAATTGGTAAGGTGTTGGTCCGCTCCAGGCCACAGCTCAGACCATCAGCAAAGTCAGTGATGCCTCTGAAAATGTATTTAAGAAGGGACAAGGATGCTGGACAGGCAGGGGAGTGAAATTAAGCCTGGAAAAGGGCAGGGTGACAGTGCTGTTCTAATCTTTTTGGTTTGCTCACTTTCCAAATCCATTTTAACTGGCGGTTGCTGACACTCTTTTGCCCGTGGTGGTAATTGGTAAGTAATCTCTCCATCTTTACCCTGATCTTTTCCATCTTACTTCCCTCTTACCCTGTGGAATAGGGATAATGAGAGCATGGCTGGGTAGGTGTCTGGGAGCTGGCCAAGGTTTACCCACCACACTGTGTTCAACAAAAGTTAAACACCAAATATTCACCATAAAAACCCCGTGACATTTACCTCTTTAGAAATGTGCCATTCCTTAACTGAGCTTAGGCAGCTCTCCTGCAGCAAACGCGGGGAACTGCTGCCACTGCTTGGAATGTGGATATGCAGGTACTTGCTGGGGTGGAAGCGTGTGCCTGCTTTGTTTTCAGTCAGCCCTGTGATTCTGTAGGTTTAGGTGTGCCCTGCTTAATATCGGAGTTTGTCCTTTCTGTCCTTCACTCCATGATATTTTACTCCTCTGAAGCCACCAGCTGAGCAGAAGTTAGCTGGAAAATAGAGCACTGTGTAATGGTTTTAACCATGCATATGCAACATATGTTCTAAAATGGTTTGTTATAAATCATCATGACTTCTTACAGGATGTCCTCAGCTCTGGTTTGTCTGTTCTTTTTGAGAACAAAACACAGTCACAAGAATATATTTCTATGCTTGCCTCTGCAGCTGTGGAAATGATTCTGGGAATAATTCTTTTCTTTTCTTTTCTTTTTTCAAAATTTGTGCTTGCTTTCTGCTAATAACATCAGAAAAATGAAATATAAAGATAATTTGTTGTAAAGTGACTGTCTACAGTCAGGCTTCTGTGTACTGTTCTTTGATTTTCCTTGAGGACAGACTGAAGCTGAGGAGAAAGAAAAGCTAAAGTGTCATGTTATAGTTTAGGTGTGTGTTGTATGTATGTCTACATGTATTCTTGATCATTTTATTTTGGACTTAGGACATAATTTCAGTGGTTGCCATAAAAAACCCACAGAGTTTTAATCAGACCAACTACATTGCTCTGTCTGATATACTGTGTTATTTTCTGTATGAACAAAAATCAGTGCTAATGCAATAGAGAGCTAAATCTTTGAAAAATACTGGCCTTTGAATAGTGAATGCAGTATGTAATAATTTCAGCAGATTTTCAATAATATCTGTAGCACTAATAGTTCAAGAGTATCTAAATCCATGATCTGCCTCTTGAGAGTTTTCAGGATACAATAAAGCAACTAAATTTCTATGTTAGTGCCAAATTACATGCTCTGAGATTTTTGGATTTGTGGGTTTTAGTTTTTCCTCCTGTCTGGCTTTCAGTTAGGTTTACATGTATTTAAAACTGAGAGAATTAGTTGGACATCAAGATATTTTAGGATCACAGGTTTGAGTGTGTGGATATCACTTTATTTTCTACTAATGTTTTTCTTGGAAGAAAATTTTAATTGAAAACATTGTGATTTTATTAATTCAAGTATTAGAAGAGAGGAGAAATCATTGGCAATGGTACTGGAATAGCTTGCTAGCAATGTTTTGATCATTTGACTTTTGCAAATGCCATCATGAAACATATGGTCAAAACTTTTCTCAGTTTCAAACAGAAAGTTATTAAAAGTTTTGAATTTATAAAAGAACTGGAATGTACAAGTGATGAAGACCAGATTATTTGAAAACAACAAATCAGCACTTCCTATGCTGCAGAATTAGCTGAGTGGAAAACATAATGACTAAATTCTTCCTGATGCCTTGGAAGTTGCAGAGGACTTCTCAATGTTTTTGGCATTTCAGACAGTTTCCAACTACTACTAAACAGCTGTGACTCACTACAGAATGTTTTCCAGTGAGGCTGCTTTTTCTCTCATCCAGCAAAAATAACATTTTAAATGGAGTCCAGATTAGACTTTTGAAGCTACCCAACTCGCAAGTGAATTCAGAATATTTAAATCTTTTGTGCAATCATGATTGAAACAAGTCCTGCCATAACTTTACTGGCATATTTCAGCCCAGCATGATTTGTGCAAGTGAGTTAATTTATGGTGTGCTCACAAAACAGCAAACATCACTGCATGGCAGTGAATCCAGCTGGTGCCTTGGAATCTGCTCCTGCAGAGCCTGGTTGAAATCTGTTGTCTTCGCAGAAATTTGGGATGGGAGGTTCCTTTTTATGGAATTGGGAAGGTTTTTTGAGGACCCCCTTGCACTCCCATATATGACTCCTGGCTGTGTATAGGACCAGGATTAAGAGGCAGACTCTCGAGACAGGATATGAGGAAAAACTTCTCTTTATTTATGTATGGATGAGGAAAGTTTTGGTTTGCAAAGGCAGAGGGGTGGATTGTTGTCCATTTTCTCATGTTGTTATATATAACAACCCATTTTCAGAATCAAAAAGGCTCTGAACTGTCAGCTTGAGGCCAGTTTTATGGACCACATGCTCTGTGGCCAGTTATTTGGTACTTAACACCCTTCTCTGGCATTAGTGTGATTTTTTTTGGTTTTGTAGGCTCCAAAACTCCTGTTTTAGTATTACAGTAAAACAACATCAGTGTCCTATGCCTTCTTTACTTCTAATAGTTGAGTCTGATTATCACCTTCTTCTGTTGCAGGTGATATATTGTACATTCTAAAAAGATTCCCTCTAAATGAGACTGTTAAGGCAGTTTAGATTTAAAACAAGCTGTTAATTTTTCAAATAAGGGTTAAGTTCCACTAAAAGAAGTGCTGGCTGGCAGAATGCTTTTGTGAATTTAAGCTGAATTTAGTGGCTTATTAAGTGTTAATTTAGTTTTGTACGCCAAAGGGAGATTTTGAGAGGTTAATTTCCATTTTAAATGTTTTAAAAAATGGAATTTTTTAAATATAGGGAAGAGATAAAAGAGTTATGTGGTTGAACAATTTGAACCTTTTGGACCCAGTCAATTACAGCCAATTCACTGTAAGTTGTGCCTTTTTCTAGTTGATTTTGTATTTACAAAGCAAGTTTTTGAAGAAGACTTTTATTCAAGCATGCTGCTAAGATGACCTGTCAGGGGAAAAGATGGGCATTTCTTCTAGGTTATTTTCTATACGTAATTATTGGTGGTGCTGTAATTGCCAGAAACAGGACTGTCTCAAAGTGCCAACTCTGGTCAGATTCAACCAATAATTCTGTCCAAAGGGGAAAAAAGTCAGAACCAGAATGACTGTAAAGCAGGTTAGATGCCCCTCACAGGAAGATAAAGCAGATTATATAGATATATATTTACATAAAAGAGTTGTGTTTCCTTATAAAGCTTGGCCACCTTTCCCATACATTTTCAGATGTCTGCATTACCGTGGTATTTTATCCTGCCAGTGCTGTGTTTATGTTGGGATACCACAATGTAACTCTTACATATTGCAGTCAACACCTGCAAGTGCACCTGCACAGTAGCAAGAGTGCCATAAAGTCAGCTGGCTGATTGTTTAAGCAATTAAAGATACAATTAGTTTTATAATTGAATTTTTTCCTAGTGCAGCTTTAATTCTGAAAGCCAGACTAAACCAAACCATCTTTAATTTGACTTGATCTCTGTTCCAGCCCACTGCTTTACCATATCCAGCAGCTGCGTAAAAAAGATAATAGCACCTCTTCCTACTTTCAGACAGGTAGGAACTCCCCCAGAAGAAAACCTAATCATCTTGAAATGGAGATGTGGAAAATTTTTCATTGTTGCAGAAACGTGTGCTTTATTATATATAAATATTATATAGTATTGATTTTCAGAGCTCTAAAGGACATGAGTAATTCACTGTACTTTGGGTTTGACCAATTTTCCAAAGCATTTTTCTTGTACTTTTCAAAGATGGTTTTGTTGGTTTTTGTTGTTTTTTTCCTTCAGAGACAGAAAAATGCTCTGCCCAGGGGAACTGGGAAGAGGTGGTGTGGGTGGGAAAGAGAGGAGTCTCTTGTGAGGGTGTAGCTGGTTTGCAAAGGGCATCATGAGTGGTGAAGGAAGCTTATGGGACAGCAGGGTAAACAGTGGATTTTCATCAAAAGTGGTCAGAACCATGTAAATAGATGGAGAAGGGGGTTGATTTCAGTGACAGTCTGCTCCAGGGCGTGGTGGATCATGGAGTGCCTGGGATATCCCTGATCCTGATGTCGGTAAAGAGATCACAGGAGAAAAGAATCACACTGTAGTTGAGCTTGAAAGGGGCCCTGTGGACCAACAAGGGATTGCTGAAGGACCAACCAGCTGCTCAAAGCAGAGTCACGTAGAGCAAGTTTCATGGTTCATTTTCTAGCTGGGTTTTCAGCATCTCCAAGCACATGTACAACCTCTGAGTCCTTGATTACTCTCACCATAAAATGGACTTTTTTTTTTCTTTTATTTAAGGGGAATTTCCTATATTTCACTTTCTGCCTGTTGCCCCTCCTCCATTCCCTGAACACCACTGGAGAATAATCTGGTTCCAGTCTTCCACATGCCCATCAATTATTTACACACAGATAAGATTCCCCACAAGTCTTCTGTGCTCAAGAATAAACAATTCCATGTCTCTCAGATTCTCCTTAAGTCCAATCCCTGAGTCAGCTTCATACCACTCCCAGTGATCTTCTCGTCCTTCTTAGTTTTGGAAATTATTTCCAAGATTATTTGCTATGTCACCTTCAAAGCAACTAATGGTTGATACCAGATCCACCTTAATGAAGGTGATAGAAGTGATACTTGCTTTCATCATGTCCTTGTGAATGTCTTCCCATCACTGTGAACTTTGTAAGATCTTTGTGGCCTCAGTGTGACATCCACGAGCTCCCTCATCACTCAGGGTTCTCAGGCCATCAGGGCTTGCCTTGATGAGTGAATTTACATCTTCCTCTCACTAGTGGTCTCTTAATCTCTTTTTTCCCCTCTGTCATGCTGCTCAGTATCACAAGCTACCCTTATTGCTGTGGTTTGGGTGATGAAGGTTCCTTAGGTATGGCAGAATGTAGCCTTGGAAAATACATTTGGATGGGAAAGAAGTGAGGAATCATGTCCAGTGGTGATCCATGGATGAGTGGAGTTTCCTCTGCCTGGATGGTTTTTAGGTGTGATGTTATGAACCACTGTAGACAAGTTGCCTAAGTTCACTCAGTGTAACTGGGGGTGTGGGGACTTCCTGCTTAAGGGGCCTTAGATGAATTTACTGTTGCTGGTACAAAGTGCAAGACTCCTTTCTGTAAGAGACCGCATCGGGTTGGATTCAAATGCGTTCTTTCCTTTCTTCTACAGAAACAATTTAGAATGCTGTGATGTTTGCTCTGTGGAAACATGGAAGCTTCATTTAGGGAAGGGGATGGTACTGGAAAAAAACACTCAGAGGTGGCCAAGGGTCAGCTGTGCAATACAAGAGAATTTTATGAAAGTGAGAAAGTGTCTCTGACAAGGAGGCAGCTCGCCACGCTGGTTTCTTCAGTGCTCTTGGATTGTCTTGTATGCAGGGGTGCCAGTCAATATTTGCTCTGTGATGGGTAAAATGCCAGAGTGAGAAACAGTCAGTTTGCTGGCAGAGGCTTTTGTTTATCTGACATGTTTTTCATGGGCAAAACCAGGTAATGAGAATGATTTTAATAAACCTTTGAAACTTTGAGAACTGTTTCGATTTCTTAAGAAAAGCATTTGCACAAAGTGTGTGTAACTTCCAATACTTACACAGTAATTTTGCATAGCTGACAGGTGGGTCTATTGAGTTAATGAAAAAAAAAAAAAAGAGTGACACCTTTTGGGTTATTTAAAACCTGGTTGAAGTCGTAGATCTTTCAGAATAATAATATAATGATTTGCATATTTATTTAAAATATTGTGCTATAGGGACCACCCTTTGCAAAATATATAATGAACAAATTAAGCAGCTTGTGCTGCCTAATTGGGAGGGAATTTTTTTTTTCTTGTAGTAGCTGTCAGCTAAAGCTGAAACCTGGTGACAGTCTGTTCCTTTTTGGTATAATGCTTCTAAGAAAGAGACTAATTTTAGAACAGCTGGCTTACTCATGTTTTAAAATGCTTAGGTTTGTTGACTTTTTTCTTGATTTCCAAGCATCAGTGGTCTTTCAGCTAGTCCACTGTGTGATTTCTTTTAAGCCTAGTTTAATCCATGACTGCAAGGCATTTTCAGCAGTATTTTGCATACTCTGGAAGAGCTGAACCACACATTGCCAAGCCTTTTGCAGTTGCAACTTGGGTTGTAGTAATTTTTGCATAGTATAAAATCCATTTTGCTTACTTTAGTAGTAAAATAGGTGTAAAGATGAGGTAAAACTAAGAATTAATTCCCTTTTAGGTTACTCTACTCCCACCCAAAAACTTCTGCATTAGATTTATCTTTGAGTTTTGCTGGTCAGAGGCAAGATATTTCTCTGAGCCAGCAATGGTATGTGCTGCTAATCCACTGAAAAATGAGATACAGCACCTGACTTGGGCTTTCTTGAGGAATGTTTCTGAAGTTCCCCAGAAAGAGAATATAGGCCTTGCAAAGATAGCATGAGTGGAAAATGTCTTGAGCCAAGATCAGGTGGCTCACATAAGGAGAGTTGTATAAATGTTATCTGGGTTATTTCATAGGAGTATTTTTGGTTTGGGGGTTTTTTTTTTAAGGGACTGGGTGGATGGCATGAAATTCAGTAGTACCAAAAAATATAGGTACTAACTAACTCTGACTCTGATTAATTTTACTTTGGAGTCATCTTAGGTTGTTAGATGCTCTTACCTCTTTTTTCATTGCGTATCCTGGTTTTTAAGTGAAAGCATTACTTTCTGAGCATCAAGATACTGGAGGAAGTGTGCTGCCTAAAATTGCAGCTTTCACTGCTGTCTTATACATAAATTAAAAATAAATTCCAAAACAGAACACAAATGAAGAAAACATGCATGGATTTTAAGTAGGTGGCACAACTGCTAGGCATTGCTCATGCTTTTTACGTAATTTTTGGTTTTTAGTACTACACATCGAAGCCTAGTAAATAGCTGTGCTTAAAGGACTTAGGCAGGAGCAGCAGTCTGGTCAACAATGTTCTCCAGAAGTTACAGGTTCAGTTTTATTTTTTGAGTTTCTGGCAATTTTATCTTAAACAAAATACGTCTGTGTTTTTAGAGTCTGGGTTTACCCTCTGATTTACCCAATGGACCTGTAATTGTGAACTCTGAAGCACTGATTTAGGAATCAGTGCTTTAAGATAAGATTTAGGTACATCTCTCGTTTGTTCTGTAAGATGACAAGTTGAATTGCAAATCCTGTAATAGATTTACAAATCCTAAAGCATATGTAGAAATACTGCAAGAGACTTACAAATTGTAACATAAATCTTGATAAAGTAATTTTTAGCTACACAAATCTATACTCATTTCGAAGTTAAAATCTCTGTGATCCTAGCCAAGATCATTCTTGAATTTTAATGTCTCTCCTGTTTTTGGGTCAGGTTCTTTCTGATTTGTTTCTACAGGACTTATGTTTATTAAAATACTTTGTCTCAATTGCTCCTTCAGCTTCATAGAATAAAAGAAAAATTAGACAGGAGTTTCTATTCATAGAAGCTGCTACAAAAACTGTTCCCTAATGGTTCTCTTACAGCACAAAAGGACAACTGAAACTTGCAGGAAAGGGCTGTGATTTTGTAGGATGTTCCTCTCCTGGCATGCACACCTCACCATGGGTCAGCTTGTGAACAGACATCTTAATGCCTTGTTGTGCCTTAAGATGAGAAAAACCCTATCTTTCATTTTTCATTGTTATGTTCTTTGGTTTCACTGTGTGTTGAATATTTGAGTACTGTGAACACCAGATTTACTGTTGGGTGGGCAGACACTGGAACAGATTGCATGGAGAGTTTGTTTCCCAGAGAAGATACCCAAAAAGCTGGTCCTGAGCTGCTGGATCTGACACTGCTTTGACCAGGTTGGGCCAGAGGTCCTTTCCAACCTGAACTGTGATTCTGTGATCAAGGGACACAATTTTGAATAAATTCAGCCTGACAGCTGGATTTTTGCTGACACAGGTATTAAGATAAAGTAACACAGTATAAGTGAGCTCTGACAGGATGGCCTGAAAGAACCTGGGGACTGTGGCATGAAGCCAGAAAGCCCCAGAGCTGTTATACCTTCTGGTATCTCCCTTCCAGACCAGCTGGAAAGTGCTGTATGTGTGCAGCACTTTTGGGAAAGGTGTCTGTGTGATTGGAAGGGAAACAAAACACTGGACTAAATAGAAGAAGCACGGCCTGAACTGCACAGTTATCTCCACATTTAAATTCTGACCCAAAACATTAATCAACAGAATCAGATGTTCATTTTAACTAAAACTCAGCTTTTTTTATTGTTGTTTAAATCAGCTATTATATTGTATTATTTGAATCAACTGTTATTATCAGCTGTGCCATGTGATTAATTTCCTGGTCTTCACTCCTGATCCATAGTCTCAGAACTTCAGTCTTTGTGAGGACAAAGAAGATGCTTTGTGTGTTGGTGGTATGCAGCCATTTAAATTAAAATAGGGGAGAACTTCTGTGACACCTGTTGTAATTGGCAATGGGAGAAGTGACTGATCCACCTGATTTAACATGTCCATCTAATGCAATTACAACAATGGCAAGTATTCATTCGTGTCCCAATCTAAAGGATAAAAATAGCAGTAATTGTCAGAATGGGAAGAAGCAGTGAATGTTTTGTGTGTGCTTTAACTTTAAAGAGAGAATTGGGTGGATGAAATGTGGGTACTTATATTGTTACAGCCTGTACATTGCAGACATTAAAGAAGATTTTTCACATGGTGCTGTGCAGTGAGGAAGATGACAGTATCAAATCTAATTTTAGAGTTTTTATTAAGAGGTTCCTGATATGTGAGAAATACATTAGTCAGTTATCTGACATACTCTGTAACTCTTAATGATTCTAGTTTTTTCCCTGACTTTAAGGAATGGTCCTGGTAGTTCATAAGCAGTTTTTGAGAATGCTGAAGGAGTCACACCATCTGATTAGGGGATGGATCCAGTGGTTTTGAGAAATTATGACAAAAAGACTGAAAGAAACCTTGAGGTCCAATAGTGTTTGTATTATCTGCTGCAACATCACAAAAGCCTTGATGATTCTCTCATGGGACAGGGTTCATGCAAAGCTGCAGGGAGATTTTCTGGGAGATCATCTACAGTGACCATCACACTGTTCTGGTAGGTGCCACAGTCACTGTGTGGTGTTCAGAGTTAGCATCTCAACAGGAAAGGAAGTTGTCACTCCTGGAAGTAGTGCTTGCTTTGTTCACTTTGTTGCTCAAGACTTTGGGCACAGGAAAGTTGCTCAGAGCCATGGAAATTTCCACTTTCAACTGTATTGCTCTGGCTGAGACAAATTCTCGTGGTTAAAGTAGTTTTCTGACAGTCAGATTCATCACCTGGGTTTTCTGAAATACCAGATTACTTCTGTATCAATGTGTATCAGTTCTGTATGTCAGGATCTGCAGACACACAAATGTTTACAGCTGCTTTGCTTAAGCTGGGTCTGATAGTCCAGCAAAGCTGAACTACTCATAGCTGAGCTAATGCACTGACATCCCAAAAATTGGGCATGATAAGAAGGCAGAATTGGTTTTCACTTGGTAAACATGACTTTGCAATACCCAGATTCCCTGTCTTCCAGTAAGACTCCAGTCACCTACTGCTTGCTCACTGAAGAATTAAATTGTTGGAATTACTGTTTCTTAGTCTCTTAAAAAAAAAAAATTTGTAAAGGCTGATGGATAACCTGCATAGCAAATTGATGTGCATTTTATACACAGTTTATCTAGGAAACTTTGCAAGTAAAGAAAAAAAACCTACTTTGGGCATTTATTGACTTTTTCATGTTATTTTTCTGACAAGTTGAATGCTTAATTATTGGTTGTCACATGTTTAAAGAACAAATACTGAGATTTAGAATTCCTGAACAGAAGAGACATTACTGTTCCTGTTTTATGAGTTGTTCAGGGAAACGCACAGAGGTAAAATGTCCTTCCCAACCATAAAGTTAGCTGAAGAGACACACACTGATTCCTGGATTCATTATTTTGCCCATTAGAATATGCTGCTTTTCTTTTGCACTCCTTTTGGTTTATTTGCTGTGTGAATGTAAAGACATTAATGCATTTTAGTGAAAATTACAATAATAATGCTTTGTCTGATTAATGAAAAGAAATTTTTAAAATAGTTAACCTTAAAATACAGATTTTTTCCAAAGCTGTTTAGGCACAATCCTGAGTCACGTGCTCTGGGGAACCCTGCTTGAGCAGGGAGGTTGGACTAGATGACCTTGGGAGGATCCTTTCCAACTTCACCATTTCTGTCATTTTTTGAAGGTAAATGAGCTGTAAGAGATGACCTCATGACACAGATATCATTGCAGATTTACTGGTTGTAGTGTACTAAAAATATTTATAGAGGAGAGAGGTTTAATATTTTAGTAATTATTGTAATAGAAGTTGCCTCAAACTCAAATGTGTGTTTTATCTGTCATTTGTGACGCTGAATTTAAACTCACGTTGAAATTCTTATACTGCCAGGAAAAAAACGAGAAAAACGAGGAATAAAGCAGAGGGAATAAAAGAAACTAATGTTTAAATAAATACCCATAAAACATCAGATACAGACCTGAGGCACTAATATGTACTGGACTAGATTTTGATGTGAGCTTGTTTCTGTTCCAAATATGAAAACATGGATTTCCCTTTAGCTAAAAGCTGATGAATTTTTTCATGTATCCAGTCTTAAATAAGGTAGAAGAAAGAGTTTTTGGCCTTAAATTTCAGTGATGAAAAGGATGGCTTATTTTTAGCTTCTACTAAACTGCACTAGAGTTTACTATGCAATATTCGGTATCATTTAAGGCTTGAAAGGAGCACTTTTGCAGCTGAATTACCTTTCTTGTTCTAACTGTAATTGTGCCCATACATTGCATTTCTGACTGGGTGTGGGTGCTAATTTGAGTACTCCTGCCTGTGGTGATTTGAGTG